>NW_027142364.1:22260329-22405454 GCF_026170545.1 Melanerpes formicivorus | reverse complement strand
TCCTTTTTTTAACCTTCTTTTAAAACTTTTTTCTTCTCTTTATCTTTAAAAAAACCTTTATTCTTCTTTTTATCTCCTTTTTCATTTTTTCTTATTTCTATTTTTCTCCATTTTTAATTTTTTCTTCCTTTTTTCTTTTTTCCTTCCCCTTTTCTTTAAATTTTTTCCTCATTTTTTCTTCCCCCCTTTTTTCCTTCTTTCCCCCCACCCCTTTTTTATTCGATTATTAATATTTCACTAATTTAGTTCAGCAGCACAGCATCCCCCTCCCTCTACTGGCCTGACAGATACTTTCAGAATTAATTAACTGCTAGCTCAGAGGAGAAATTGTTCATTACTAATTTTCCTCCACCTTTTTCTTCTTTCTTTCTTCCCTTTTATACATACAATTTTTCCCCCTCTCTCTTTCAGGCCAGCAATTACACTCTCCTCCTTTCACTGGCAGGTCCTGTTCTGTAGGAGGTAATCCAGATGGGGAAAGTGCTTTTTCTTTCAGCCCTATTCACTCCTCCTCTCCTGCCTATTGTGGGATTTAATGACGGCGGCTGATAGTCGCGCTGTGGACAGAGAGGTTAACTTTGTTGTCTCAGCACTTTGCCGAGGGAGGATGGCAGAGGCATCCCTGGCCAGCCCTCCTCACTTCTCCTCACGCCCCACCGCCGCTCAAATGAAATTCCTTTAATTGTGGTTTGAGCCCAGATCATCCTAGCCCGAGGCTCCTGGTGTGCACAGCAGCTGATCACAGAAGCACAGAATCAGTCAGGGTTGGAAGGGACCACAAGGATCAGCCAGTTCCAACCCCCTGCCATGGGCAGGGACACCCCACACTAGATCAGCCTGGACAGAGCCTCATCCAGCCTGGCCTTAAACACATCCAGGGACGGGGCCCCAACCACCTCCCTGGACAACCCATTCCAGGGCTTCACCACTCTCATGGGGAAGAACTTCCTCCTCCCCTCCAGCCTGAATCTCCCCACCTCCAGCTTCATTCCATTCCCCCTACTCCTATCACTCCCTGAGATCCTGAGCAGTCCCTCCCCAGCCTTCCTGTAGCCCCCTGCAGATCCTGGAAGGCCACAATGAGGTCACCTGGGAGCCTTCTCTTCTCCAGACTGAACAGCCCCAACTCCTTCAGTCTGTCCTCACAGCAGAGGTGCTCCAGCCCTCTGATCATCCTCCTGGCCCTTCTCTGGACACCTCCCAGCACCTCCAGATCCCTCTTGTAATAGGGGCTCCAGAACTGGAGGCAGTACTCCAGGTGGGGTCTCACCAGAGCTGAGCAGAGGGAATCTTGATCTTGGCTGCCTGAGGAAAGGGGTCCAGGCTGTCTCCAGTGAATCATAGAATGCTAGGGGGTGGACCTCTAGAGATCACCAAGTTCTGTCCCTGCCCAAAGCAGTTTGCATTCCATAAGATCACAGCATGGCAGGGGTTGGAAGGGATCTCTGGAGGTCATGGAGGCCAGCCCCTCTGCCAGAGCAGGATCAGCTAGGGCAGGTCACACAGCAATGCAACCAGATGGGTGCTGAAAAGCTCCAGAGAGGGCCACTCCACAATCTCTCTGGGCAGACTGCTCCAGTGCCCTGTGACCCTCACAGTCACCAAGTTGCTCCTCATGTTGAGGTGTATTCTCCTGTGTTGTAGTTTATATCCATTGCTCCTTGTCCTACCCCAGGGTGCCGCTGAGCAGAGCCTGTCCCTGTCCCCTCCCTCCTGTCCTGCAGCCCTCAGTTATTTATAGACAATGATTAAATCCCCTCTCAGTCTTCTCTTCTCCAGACTGAAGAGCCCCAGGGCTCTCAGCCCCCCCCCCACAGGGCACATATTTTCTACATATTCATCGCATTTCATATTTCTGGATTGTAGTTTGCTTGCCAATAGAGCTTCATTTGTTTCCTTCCCAATCTCAGCTGGTCTGGCAATTTCATTTTGGGAGGGTAGTTCCCCAAATTAGCTTGCTGGGGGTAATTTCAAACCACCACACAGAGACAGATCTGGCCAAGGACTCCAATTAATCATTTTGAGTAACAATAGCATATTAGAAATGAGAAATTGCCATTCAGAATCATAGACTCAATAAGGTTGGAAAAGACCTCAGAGATCATCAAGTCCAACCTGGCACCCAACACCTCCTGACTACTAAACCATGGCTCCAAGTGCCACATCCAAGCCTTTTCTGAACACCTCCAGGGATGGGGACTCCACCACCTCCCTGGGCAGCACATCCCCAGGGCCAATCTCTCTTTCTGGGAAGAGCTTTCTCCTCACCTCCAGCCTAAACCTCCCCTGGCACAGGTCCCTTCAGGGAGCTGTAGAGAGCAAGAAGGTCTCCCCTGAGCCTCCTCTTCTGCAGGCTAAGCAACCCCAGCTCCCTCAGCCTCTCCTCACAGGGCTGTGCTCCAGACCCCTCCCCAGCTTTGTTGCCCTTCTCTGGACACCTTCCAGCAGCTCAACATCTTCCTTAAACTGAGGAGCCCAGAACTGGACACAGGACTCAAGGTGTGGCCTGAGCAGCGCTGAGCACAGGGCAGAATGACCTCCCTGCTCCTGCTGGCCACACCATTCCTCATGCAGGCCAGGATGCCATTGGCCTTCTTGGCCACCTGGGCACACTGCTGGGACTCTGTAGGCTTTGGGATTCCTTTGGCTCTGTGCTTCATAGCTTCTGTAAAACACCAACTGCTTTTCCACTGAAACTCTCCAGCACTTCTGCAGTCCCTTTGTGTCAGTGTGATTCTTTTGCCCCTCTCAGGGGCAAGGGAGGATCTGCCTGGCCTCAAACCAGGACACTTGGACAGGCTGAGGGAGCTGGAGGTGTTCAGCCTGGAGAAGAGAAGACTCCAGGGTGAACCTCAGAGCAGCTTCCAGTACCTGAAGGGGGCTACAGGAAGGCTGGAGAGAGACCATCCATCTGTGTGAGTGTCATTCTTCTGTCTCTCTCAGGGCCAATAGAGGATCTCTCTGGCTTCAAACCAGGACAGTGAGTGTGCCTCAAAACTGACAATGCTGCTCAGGTGAACACCTTTATGGACTCTATGTGGTTACTGAGCACAGCTCCTATCATGGAGACAAAGGTCCATCCCTCATGCAGACACCTAGGTGAATCCTATCTTGGTTGCATCATTTGTCAGTAGAAGTTGTTGTCCATGGTCCATGTAATGAGATGGGCACTTCCCATCTGCCTAAGCAGTGTAACAGAAGCAGATTGCCATGGAAGGTTCCTGCAGCAGTGGCCATTGGCTTGAAGACCTCATTGCAGGGAGGTGGAGAGCACAAAGGGCAGGGCTGGCCAAGCCCCGGTGGTATCAGTGCTTTAAGGGTGGGTGTCAGGAGGATGGGACCAGGCTTTTTTTCAGCGGTTCCCAGGAACAGAAGAAGAGGTACCAGGCACAAACTTGAACACAGGAATTTCCAGCTAAACAGGAGCAGGAACTTCTGGTCATGCATTGGAACAGGCTGCCCAGGGAGGTGGCAGAGTCACTGTCCCTGAAGGTGTTCAGGAAGTGTGTGGCCAGGTCACTTTGGGACATGATTTAGTGGCCACGGTGGGCTCAGGTTGAGGGATGGGCTTCATGATCTTAGAGGTCTCTTCCAACTGAAACAATGCTGATATTCCTTTATTTTGAGGGTGGTAGAGCACTGGAGCAGGCTACCCAGAGAGGTGGTGGAGTCTCCAGCTCTGGAGTCATTCAAAACCTGCTTGGATGCATTCCTGCACAACCTGCTCTAGGTGAACCTGCCCTGGCAGGGGGGATGGACTGGAGGGTCTGTAAAGGTCCCTTCCAACCCCCAGCATTCTGTGTGTCTGTGAGCAGCTGGCAGTGCTTTCCCAGCCTCCCACTCTGTGCATTGTCTCCTGTGTGAGCATCATGTGTCTGTGTGAGTTCATGTAAGTGCAGGAGAGAGAGAAGATTAAAATGTGTCCTCCCAATTAAGACACGATTTCCACCTCATTTAGAATTTCCTGTTCTTAATGCACTTCATCCTTTCACTTCATTTTCTCCAAGTGTTTTAGAAGCCTCCCCTCTTCTATTTCCCCCTGGTGAGGATGATTAAGATAGAACAGAAATGATCTGAGCGTTTCCAAACTTTGCTGCCTGTCTGGAATTAAATTGCAGCTGCAATGGGGAAAGGAAAGAGAGGAGCAGGGAGCTTTGTGCTCACAGCCAAAGAGCTCAGGTACCCAAACACCATGGGCAACAGTCTCAGCCAACAACCTACTTCTGGCCTTCAGTAAGTGACCAATGTCCTAACTACCCAGGAGTGGGGTTGGCAGACTGCCTGGTGTCCTCTCTTCTAATGTTGTGTGTTCCTCATGCTAGCTCTGCTGGGCTATAGGCACTGATATAAGGCCAGATTCAAGGTTGTGCACCTGGATGAGGACAATCCTCAATACCAGTGCAGGCAGGGGGATGATGAGATTGAGAGCAGCCCTGCAGAGAGGGACATGTGGGTGCTGGTGGGTGAGAAGCTAGACAGGAGCCAGCAATGGGCACTGGAAGCTCAGAAAGCCATTGGCAGCCTGGGCTGCAGCCAAAGCAGTGTGGCCAGAGAGGGAGAGAGGGGATCCTGCCCCTCTGCTCTGCTCTGGGGAGACCTCACCTGCAGGGCTGGGTCCAGCTCTGGGGCCCCCAACACAAGAAGGACCTGGACCTGTTGGAGCAGATTCGAAGGAAGGCATGAAGATGATCAGAGACTGAAGCATCTCTCCTACAAAGGCAGGCTGACAGATTGGAGCTGTTCAGCCTGGAGAAGAAAAGGCTCCTTCCAGTATATGAAGGGGACCGCCAGGAAGGCTGGGGAGTGATTGTTTAGAAGGGCCTGTGTTGAGAGGATGAGGGGCAATGGTTTGAAACTGGAGCAGGGGAGATTTAGGTTGGACATCAGGAGGAAGTTCTGCAAAATGAGGGTAGTAAAACTCTGGAGCAGGCTGCCCAGGGAAGTGGTTGAGGCTACATCCCTGCAGTCATTCAAGGTCAGACTAGATGGGGCCCTGAGCAACCTGACCTAGTTGGGGATGTCCCTGCTGACTGCAGGGGGGGTTGGACAAGATGACCTCTGGAGGTCCCTGGCATTCTCAGATTCTGTGGGTAAGTTTCCCCAAACATGAGAGTGGCTTCTGAGGAGAGATGTCATTCAGGTTGAGATGTAAAAGGAGGAGAGGTCCTCCAGTATCAGCCACTCTCCCAGCTCTGAGAATGATGTCCAAGAAGCAAGGACCTGCACTTGGAAGTGGACAACAATGCTGCTGTTGGATGGCAGCTCCCAGCCTGTATTTGCACCAGCCACACAGAGATGAGTATCACTTTAGCATAAAACAAGTACCCCATCCACCACTGCTGAGCAGAGACTCCACAAAACATCACAGCATGAGGGCTGGAGCACTTCTGCTCTGGAGACAGACTGAGGGAGTTGGGGTTGTTCAGTCTGGAGAAGAGAAGGCTCTGAGGAGACCTCATTGTGGCCCTCCAGGATCAGAAGGAGGCTACAAGAAAGCTGGGGAGGGACTTTTGAGGGTGTCAGGGAGGGATAGCACTGGGGGGAATGGAGCAAAACTAGAAGAGGGGAGATTCAGATTGGATGTTAGGAAGAAGCTCTTCCCCATGAGGGTGGTGAGAGACTGGCACAGGTTGCCCAGGGAGGTGGTGGAAGCCTCCTGCCTGGAGGTGTTTGCAGCCAGGCTGGATGTGGCTGTGAGCAACCTGGAGTGAGGTGTCCCTGCCCATGGTAAGGGAGTTTGAACTGGATGATTCTTGAGGTCCCTTTCAGCCCTGACGATTCTATGATCTAGCAGAGCTCCTGGCTGGTTGCTAAAATCACTTTGTCTTTCCATGCAGCATTCCTACTTGAAAATGCAAAGCCACAGGGGCTGCATTTCCTTGGTGGCTTAAATAATGCTGTTAGGATTGGGCAAGTGCAGGTTGCAGCAGTGTGGTGTGCTGATGTTGTGTTGGACAAAACTATTCAGTTTTCCTATTGCACAGGGCATTCTACTCAGGTGGATCTAAAAGATGACTTCTTGCTCCTCAGCACCTCCTGTGATGCAGATGTGCTGCATGCAATGAGTGAGAGCATTGTGTTAGAACCACAGAATGGTTTGGGTTGGAAGGGACCTTTAAAGGTCATCCAGTTTCAACCCCCTGCTGTGGACAGGGACACCTTCCACCAGCCCAGGTTGCTCAAGGCCTCATCCAACCTGACCTTGAACACCTCCAGGGAAGGGCCATCCACAGCCTCCCTGGGTGACCTGTTCCAGTGTCTCACCACCTAATCTCCAGTCTCAATCTCCCCTCTCTCAGCTCAAAGTAATTCCCTTTCATCCTGTCACTGCAAGCCCTTGTAAAAAGTCCCTCCCCATCTTCCTTGCAGGCCCAGAGAAGGGCAACGAGGCTGGGGAGAGGCCTTGAGCACAGCCCTGTGAGGAGAGGCTGAGGGAGCTGGGGTTGCTTAGCCTGGAGAAGAGGAGGCTCAGGGGAGACCTTCTTGCTCTCTACAACTCCCTGCAGGGAGGTTGTAGCCAGGTGGGAGCTGGTCTCTTCTCCCAGGCAACCAGCAGCAGAACAAGAGGACACAGTCTCAAGCTGTGCCAGGGGAGGCTTAGGCTGGAGGTGAGGAGAAAGTTCCTCCCAGAAAGAGAGATTGGCCATTGGGATGTGCTGCCCAGGGAGGTGGTGGAGTCCCCATCCCTGGAGGTGTTCAAGAGGGGATTGGAGGTGGCACTTGGTGCCATGGTTTAGTGGTCATGAGGTGTTGGGTGCCAGCTTGGACTTGCTGATCTTTGAGATCTTTTCCAATCTGATTGATTCTCTGATTCTCTGATTCAGGTGCCGGAGCAGAGGTTGGCACAGCCCATTCCATCTGCATGACTGGTTTCACACCACTGACTGGTATTTATTTACTTCCCAGAGCGTGTCTGAGGCTGCAGTGAAAAACGACCCAACCTCACCACGGAGGCTGCCCCACAATTAAGATTAAGTCCCACATAAGTGGCCCTAATAAAAGGAATTTATCACGAGAACACGGCGAGGAAGGAATCTTTATTCACGGGGCGAACGGCACTGAGGGGTTGTCAGTGCAGCTTCTCGGTTTGGGGAAATTATCATTCATTCTCCAAATTACTGCCGGCACAAAAAAATGACTAAACGCTGTCTTATCACTGCCTCTCAGCACGAGAATGGCTTTGTCGTACGGCGGGTTACAAATGGCTGGCCCCGTGATTATCGCCAATAAATCACAGGTAAGCAGCGCCCGGCGCCGCCGAGCTGGCTCGCCCGAGAGCCTTCCGGAGCTGCCTCGGAAGAGGAAAGACAAAAGCAGCCTGCGGCGCGGAGCTGTGCTCTTTCAGGTGGCTAACGAGTCAGCTCCGCCGCCTTGTTGGTGCGCAAGGACAGCCCCGGCCCCGCGTGGTCACGGCAAGGATACATCGGCACCCAAAATGCCTTTCCTTACCTCTGCAGAGACCCCTGCGAGGCAGACACACGGGGGGCTGCTGCTTCTGTTAGTTTCGACTTTTTCTTCTTCCTCTTTATTTTCTTCTTATTATTATTTTATTATTATCATCTTCTACTTCTTCGTCTTCTTCTTTCATTTTCTTCTTCTTTCATTTTCTTCTTCTTTCATTTTCTTCTTCTTTCATTTTCTTCTTCTTTCATTTTCTTCTTCTTTCATTTTCTTCTTCTTTCATTTTCTTCTTCTTTCATTTTCTTCTTCTTTCATTTTCTTCTTCTTTCATTTTCTTCTTCTTTTCTTATTTTCTTCTACTTTTCTTTTTTTTTTCTTCTTTTCTTCTTTCTATTTCCTTCTTCTTGTCATCTTCATTTCTTCTTATTCTTACTTTTCTTCTTTATTTGCTTCTATTTATTCTTTCCTTCTTTTCTTCTTTCCTTCTTCTTAGTTTTCTTCTTCCTCTTCTCATATTCTTTTTCTTTATTTCTCCTTTTCTTCTTTTTCTTCTTATGTTTTATTTTATTTTTATTTTATTCTTATTTTTCTTCTTAATTTCTTCTTTTCTTCTTTTTTTTTTCTCCTTCTTTTCTTCTTCATTTCTTCCTTTTATTCTTATTTTTCATACTTTTCTTATCTTCTTAATTTCTTCTTTTCCTTCTTTTTCTTTTTCTTCTTTATTTTCATCTTTCCTTCTCTTCTTTTCCTTCTTATTATTCTTCCTATTTTTTTTCTTATTTTCTTCTTTTCTTCTTCTTTTTCTTCTTAATTTCTTCTTTTTCTTATTTTCTTCTTTTTTTTCTTTTCTTCTTAATTTCTTCCTTTTATTCTTATTTTTCATATTTTTCTTCTTATCTTCTTCATTTATTCTTATTCTTATTTTTCTTCTTTATTTTATTTTCTTCTTTTCCTTCTTATTAGTTTTCCTCTTCTTTTTCTTCTTCTTTTCTTCTTCTTTTTCTTCTTAATTTCTGATTTTCTTCCTCTTTTCTTCTTCTTAATTTCTTCTTCTTTTTCTTCTTCTTAATTTCTTCTTCTTTTTCTTCTTCATTTCTTTTCTTATTTATTTCTTCTTCTGTTCTTATTTTTTTCCTTCTCTTCTTGTTTTTCTTCATTTCTTCTTATTTTTCTTCTTTTTCTTCTTTCCTTCTTTTTCTTCTTTTTCTTCCTGTTAGTTTTCTTCTCCTTTTTCTTCTTCTTCCTCTTCTTTTACTTCTTCTTTTATTTTTTTCCTCCCTTGTTTTGTTTTGTTGGTTGATTGGGATTCTGTTTGTTGGTTTGTTTTGGATCTTTGCTGTTGTTGGTTGGTTGGGTTTGTTTGTTTGTTTTGTCCTTCTGTGTCCTCCAGGACGAATGTGGACACAGCAAGTACCAGATCACAGCATCACAGACTCACAGAATGGTTTGGGGTAGAAGGGACCTTAAAGATCTTCCAGTTCCAATCCTTCTCCCATGGGCAGGGACACCTCCCACCAGCCCAGGTTGCTCAAGGCTTCATCCAATCTGGCTTTGAACACCTCCAGGGAGGGCTCACCCATGGCACCCCTGGACAACCTGTTCCAGTGCCTCACCACCCCCACTGTGGCAGCCCAGGATAACAAATGAGGACAATATAAGTGATCCTTCTGCAGCAAGTTTGATGAACATGATGTCCCCATAACTCAAGGTATGAGACAAGTCATAGAATCATGGAACTGCTGAGGATGGAAGAGACCTCTGAGATCATCAAGTCCAATGATCTGTCTGGTGCTAACATTCCTGCCACAAGTCAGGATATTCTGGGAGGGGTCAGATCCACCTGCAAGGAGCCTTTGGGCTCTTCCTTCTTCTAAGGTACCTCAGCAATCCCTGTCCGAAGTTTGGACACATCTGTTGGTTTCTTCTGAAGACAGTGTGAGACTTTTTATTGTTGGAGGGCATCCCTATATGTGATGGGTTGAAATTGCCCCTCTCCCCCCCCCAACATTAACTTTGCCAGCTCAGTTGGAAGCAAATGAAAACTAAAACTACCTAAAACTACCACACTGTATGCAGAGAGTTGTGGTAACAGGAGGAAGAGGTGATGCTCCAAACGTGGAAGGGTTTTACCTGTATGGTGGTTTACATACATGCTGTATGCCAGCTACGAGGCAGCATCAAGGCTCAGCGTAGAAGAGAGGTTTATTCTTCCCCTGTTGAGTCCACAGAAGGATCATAGTCAGCTTAGTGGTACCTTGTGAAAAACAGTTTGCATTTCACAGAATCACAGCACAGCAGGGTTGGAAGGGACCCCTGGAGATCGAGTCCAACCCCTCTGTCAGAGCAGGATCACCTGGGGCAGGAACACATCCAGATAGGTCTTGAAAGTCTCCAGAGAAGGAGGCACAGCAACCTCTTTGAGCAGCTTGCTTCAGGGCTCCAGCACCCTCACACCAAAGAAGTTTCTCCTCCATTGCCCTTTGTCTTATCACAGGACACCACTGTGAAGAAGCTGACCCCTTCTTCTTGGCACCCATCCTTCAACTATGTACAGGCATTGATAAGATCCCCTCCCAGAGAAGAAAACTGTATTTTTACTGCTAAAAGAAGGAGACCTTCCCATGCATCCTGGAATAAAGGAGGAGCACCCAAGGACAAGGGGTGGAACTTGGGACTGGTCCCAGCAAAAGCAGGATGGGTGACCATTACACTGGTGCTCCTGCAAAGCACTTCATCTGTACCTGTTGGTTAAGAACCCCTGGAGTCCTTAGTGGGTGCCTGCTCACCTCCTGTGCCAGGAGAGACTCTTGAACTTGGGAGGCTTGATTCAGCCACAGGCCTTGGAGTTCACAGAAGGAGAGAATGTTGGGGGTTGGAAAGGACTTCTGAAGATCATTGAGTCCAACCCCCCTGCCAGAGCACCTGGAGTGACTCACACAGTCACAGAATCAGCTGGGTTGGAAGAGACCTTCATCAAGTCCAACTGATCCCCCAACCTTATCTAATCAACTAGACCATGGCACTGAGTGCCACATCCAATCCCCTCTTGAACACCTCCAGGGATGGGGACTCCACCACCTCCCTGGGCAGCACATTCCAATGGCTAACAACTCTCTCAGTGAAGAGCTTTCTCCTCACTTCCAGCCTAAACCTCCCCTGGCACAGCTTGAGACTGTGTCCTCTTGTTCTGGTGCTGGCTGCCTGGGAGAAGAGAACAACCCCCTCCTGGCTACAGCCACCTTCAGGTAGCTGTAGATGGCAGGTAGGTCTCCCCTGAGCCTCCTCTTCTCCAGGCTAAGCAACCCCAGCTCCCTCAGCCTCTCCTCACAGGGCTGTGCTCCAGACCCCTCCCCAGCTTTGTTGCCCTTCTCTGGACACCTTCCAGCATCTCAACATCTTTCCTAACCTGAGGGGCCCAGAACTGGACACAGGACTCAAGGTGTGGCCTAACCAGTACTGAGCACAGGGCAAAATGACTTCCCTGCTCCTGCTGGCCACACTGTCACACAGGTCACACAGGAACACATCCAGACAGGGCTGGAAAGGCTCCAGAGAAGGAGACTCCACAACCTCTCTGGGCAGCCTGCTCCAGGGCTCTGGGACCCTTACAGTGAGGAAGTTCTCCTTTGTGTTGAGCTGGAACCTCCTCTGCTGCAGCTTCCATCCATGGCCACTTGTCCTGTCCCAGGGTGCAAGTGAGCAGAGCCTGTCCCTGTCCCCTCCCTCCTGACACCCAGCTATTTATAAACATTTATTAAATCCCCTCTCAGTCTTCTCTTTTCCAGACTAAGAGCCCCAGGTCCCTCAGCCTCTCCTCACCAGGCAGGGCTCCAGTCCCCTGATCATCCTCATAGCCCTCTGCTGGACCCAGTGTTTATACCTATGCTCATCCATGCTTCACACTTGAGTCCCTCATCTATGAGGTTGTCTCCTGCAGGTTGCTTTTTGAGTGGAAAACCCCAGAAAGGGGGCCAGAAGCTTTTCCTGGCGAGAAGGAAGAGAGCAGCCCAGGCAGTAAGCAAGCATATGCACGGAGCAAGGCGATCCCCAAACAGCTGCTGATGTGCTGTGCAGCTGGGTCTGGAGGCAGATGTTCAGCCTGCTGAACAGGCAATGTTTGCTGGCCAATGAAGCAAAACCTTTCAGCTGTGAAAGCTCTAAAGGGTTCCCCCAGCAGTATGCTGCTGCTTCCCCCCCCTCCACCACAAGCCCTCCCCCCTGCCCCCCATCAGCTGCCTCTTCCTTCGCCTTTCTGTGGTTCCCAAGGAAAGGAAGGGGCTGTTCTACAAACCTCTGGGTGTGTGGAGCCCCGGGGATGGAGCAGCCCTGCTGTGAAAGGGGCAGGGAGCAGAGATGAAAATCCCTGTCAGTGCTTGTGGCTCCAGTGATTACAGCACAGCAGGGCTCTGCCAGGGCTGGCAAACTCTGCCCCAGTGAGCAATGAGCTGGGCATGGTATCTGATGGTGCTGCTTGCTGCTGACCTGCCCCATGGGCTGCACCCCCCCATGTTCAGTGGGGCAGCAGGCCAGAATTCACTGACCAGTACCCAGTCCAGGGGGACAATCCCTGCCCTGGCCCTGCTGGCCACACCATTGCTCATCCAGGCCAGGATGCTCCTTGGCCACCTGGGCGCACTGCTGGCTCTTCTTCCTCTGGCTGCCAACCAACACCCCCAGCTCTTTCTCTGCTGGGCACTTTCCAGCCACCCAGCCCCGAGCCTGAAGCATTCATGGGGTTGTTGTGATCCAAGTGCAGGACCCAGAACTTGTTAAACCTCTTCCTATTGCTGCAGCCTGGCCAGATCCCTGCTTTAATTTACTTCAGTTATTTTTGGAGTTAATCACAGCATCAATAAAGTTGGAAAAGACCTCAGAGATCATCAAATCCAAGCTGTCATCCAACACCTCATGAGTAAAGCATGGCTCCAAGTGCCTCATCCAATCCCTTTTTGAACACCTCCAGGGATGGGGACTCCACCACCTCCCTGGGCAGCACATCCCAATGGACAATTACTCTCTCTGGGAAGAACTCTCTCCTCACCTCCAGCCTAAACCTCCCCTGGCACAGCTTGAGACTGTGTCCTCTTGTTCTGGTGCTGGGTGCCTGGGAGAAGAGACCAACCCCCTCCTGGCTACAACCTCCCTTCAGGTAGTTGTAGAGAGCAAGAAGGTCTCCCCTGAGCCTCCTCTTCTCCAGGCTAAGCAACCCCAGCTCCCTCAGCCTCTCCTCACAGGGCTGTGCTCCAGACCCCTCCTCAGCCTCATTGCCCTTCTCTGGACACCTTCAAGTCTCCCAATGTCCTTCTCAAACTGAGGGGCCCAGGACTCAAAGAGCTTGAAGATGAGCTGTTGTGTAAGCCTGGCCCCATCCTGCCACCTCTGGCTGCTCTGGCATTGGCACTGCCCAGCTGCTGGTGCCCTTCCTGGGGGGCAGCAAGCACGCCCCCACGCTGCCCCATCCGCAGCGCCCTGCCTTGCCTTCCGGGAGCAGGGGGTTGTCTGCGCGCTGATTGCTGCGGCTCCTGGGTTTCCATCAGAGTGGGGAGGGCTGGGGGGGGGAGCCAGGCTGTTTGGGTTCACCTTTCTGCAGCAGTGGAAATTGATAAGGTTCATATGCATACAAAAGGCTGAATGGAGAGGCAGGAGGGTGAGTGGGGGTCGTACACCCAGCCGGATTTTTTAATTCCGGGGGAAAATAACACCAGGCTCTCCGGTGATAACTGAGCCTTTATCCCAACTCTGGGCCCAAATGTGATAGGTGCTTTTTTTTTTCCCTCCCTTCATCTGCACATTGGAGGAGAGGAAAATTATACAGAATTTCATTCTGCAGAATAATAAAGCCTGAGCCTGCATAAAGCTCCCCATAAGGCAGCGTAATTACCGAAGGGCAGGAAATACACTTTCGGTTTATACCTAATCACAATGCCACGATTGTGTGCTTGGTGAAAAGGACCTCTGCAGGCCAGAGTGGTGCTGGAATGCGAGCAGGCCCTGAGCACTTTCTTGTTGGCAAGACTTGGTTTTGGCTGTGCAAAACAACCAGGGGAGACTGCTGCCTGGAGGCTCCAGAAGGCACAAAAACACTGCTGAGAGGCAGTCTGGAAGGGCTTTGCTTTGGCCTTCAGACCCAAGCTTGGTAGCTCTTTGACCTCAATTTGGGACCTAGATGCTGTGGTCTGGTGACTCACCCCCCACGCCCGGCAGGTCAGAAGTGGCACGTGGGTGATTTGGGGTTGGATGCTGCTGCTGGCAACAGAGCTGGGGAGAGGTCTGGAGCACAGCCCTGGGAGAGAGGCTGAGGGAGCTGGGGTTGCTTAGCCTGGAGAAGAGGAGGCTCAGGGGAGACCTTCTTGCTCTCTCTCTACAACTCCCTGAAGAGAGGTTGAAGGGAGGTGGGGGCTGGTCTCTTCTCCCAGGCAACTATAGAATCATAGAATAGAATTATAGAATCAATAAGGTTGGAAGAGACCTCAAAGATCATCAAGTCCAACCTGTCACCCAACACCTCATGACTAAACCATGGCTCCAAGTGCCACATCCAATCCCCTCTTGAACACCTCCAGGGATGGTGACTCCACCACCTCCCTGGGCAGCACATTCCAGTGGCTAACAGCTCTCTCTGGGAAGAAATTCCTCCTCACCTCCAGCCTTCAGCACCAGAACAAGAGGACACAGTCTCAAGCTGTGCCAGGGGAGGTTTAGGCTGGATTTTAGGAAGCAATTCTTCCCAGAAAGGGGTAGAAAATGCCTAGTAAGGGTTTGAACAGGCTTGGGAGATCATACAGTCATAGAATTGTCAGGGTTGGAAGGGACCTTAAGCATTGTTCAGCTCCAACCCCCTGCCATGGGCAGGGACACCTCACACTACAGCAGGTTGCTCACAGCCACAGCCAGCCTGGCTGCAAACACCTCCAGGGGTGAGGCTTCCACCACCTCCCTGGGCAACCTGTGCCAGGCTCTCACCACCCTCCTGGTGAAAAACTTCTTCCTAACATCCAATCTGAATGCCAAAGAGGATATGCTCATTGAGGCAAAAAGCAATGCAGAAGGGCAGGGAGAGGGAAGGAGCAATGCTTTATGTAGTGAGAACTACTAGAAAGGATGACAAAACCCCCTGAGCACAGCTTGAAACATTGCTCCTGTGATAGTAAATACAGAGTATAAACCTGTTCCTGGTGTGCATTTTATTCCAAGGCCCTTACACTAAATCCCTTGTGGCACCCTGTGAAAGGAGGCTGCAGAGCGAGGGAGGTGCTGTAGGGTGGGAGGTCCTCAAAGAGTGGGACACTCATCTGAGCCAGGGGAGGATGACAGCCCATGACAGAGATATGTGCACATGTGTGCACAGAAAAGATTTGGGGCTGCTGATGGATGAGAAGCTGGACAGGAGCAGGCAGTGTGAGCTTGCAGCACAGAAGGCCAGTGGCAGCCTGGGCTGCATCCAAAGCAGTGCTGCCAGGGATCCAGAGCTGACTCTGACACTTTGCTCTGGTGAGACCTCACCTGCAATGCTGTGTCCAGCTCTGGAGCCCTCAATACAGGAAGGACCTGGACCTGATGGGGAAGGTCCAGAGGAGGGCCATGAAAATGATCAGGGGGTTGGAGGAGCTCTGCTACAAGGGCAGGCTGAGGGAGCTGGGGGTGTTCAGCCTGGGGAAGAGAAGGCTCTAGGAAGACCTTAGGGCAACCTTCCAGTACATGAAGGGGGCTACAGGAGAGCTGGGCAGGGACTTTTGATGAGGGCTGGGAGTGACAGGATGAGGGACAATGGCTTTGAGCTGGAAGAGGGGAGATTGAGACAGGAGATTAGGAGGAAACTGGCACAGGTTGCCCAGGAAGGTTGTGGATGCCCCCTCTCTGGAAGTGTTCAAGGCCAGGTTGGATGAGGCTGGTGGGAGGTGTCCCTGCCCATGGCAGGATAGTTAGAACTGGATGATCTTCAAGACTCTTCCTTCACACCACCTCCATGTTTCCCTGCTCATTATCTATCTTCTTCCCTGTGGGCTGGACAGTCCTTTCCGTGCAGAGAACTTCCCAGGTGAAATCTTGCCCATGACATATAGGACAGCCCTGCAGTGTCACTGGTCTGAACTGGGAACACTTCACCCTGGAGGGGCTTAGGCCCCCTGGTTTTTTGCTTGTATGACTCACTGGTGGCTCATAGACATCCTCTGGTTAACTAATACACTCACATCTTCCTGCTCCTCTCTCGTTTCCAACTGATGAGCTCCCAGTTTAGAGCAGAATTTCTTGTTAATCCCCAAGTGCATGACCTTGCATTTAGTAGTCTTAAATTTCATCCCATTTCCTTTACTCTCGGCTCCAAGATTATGCAGCTCTCCATGTATGGTATTGTGATCCTCCTTTACTTTGCTGACGGCTCCTAAATTTATGAGGACTAGAAAAATTGACAGGAAACTTAAGGCCAAGCCTGGCTGCCAGCTCACCTTGGCTAGGAAGGGTGGATGGGGGTGAAATTCCCCCAGCTACACACGGGGGGTGGGGGGGTGGTAAACCTAGGTGCAGAGGACTGCAAGCAAAAAGCAAGCAACTGCCTGCCCTGCAGTTGTGCACTGCCTAAAGTAATCACCCAGCCCAGCATCTACCAGAGTGGAAAAGGTCTTCTCTGGAAGAGATCAATCAGACCCCTTGCTCTCTTCAACCAGGGGATGGCTGAGTTGGTGGTGAAACACCAGGGGGCTGTTAATGTGCATGGGAGCTCACAGGATCACAGGATGTTAGGGGTTAGAAGGGATCTCTGGAGATCATCCAGTCCAACCCCCTGCCAGAGCAGGACCAGAGAATCCAGCACAGGTCACACAGGAACACATCCAGACAGAGCTTGAAGGTCTCCAGAGAAGGAGACTCCACAACCTCTCTGGGCAGCCTGCTCCAGGGCTCTGTGACCCTCACAGCAAAGAAGTTCCTCCTCATGCTGAGGTGGAGCCTCCTGTGCTGTATTTTACATCCCTTGCCCCTTGTCCCTATATCCCTATATCCCACACATGCTGCTACTGGCAGCGGCTCTGCAGTCACGACAAATTCCCTGGGCCACACGTCTCCCAGCCTACAACACTGTGGTTTGATCTTCTCATGCAGTGATTGGCAAAGGCACCCAAAACCTTTTGGATAGCTGAATCCACATCCAAAGTCAAAAGAAGAGACTCAGGGCTAGAGTCTGGGTAGATGCCAGAGATGCTGGTGGGACACCAACTGTACAGACCATGTCTGTCTCTACCCCACCTTCTACCTGCTTGGTTGTTTACAGCTGGTGTTGTCTCAAAAGCCTTCCCACCACCACATCTGAAACCAAGACCACTGACCAGGGAGAGTATCTTCAGCTGCACGTGCACAGACATGCCACTGCCTGCAGCTACTGGAAAGGAGGTTGGAGCCAGGTGGGGCTTGGTCCCTTCTCCCTAGAAAGAAGTGATAGGATGAGGGAAAGTGTCCTCAAGTTGCAGCAGGAGAGGGTTAGTTTGGACATACCAAGGAACTTCTTCACTGAAAGGGTTCTCAGAGACCGGCTCAGGATGCTCAGGGAGGTGGCTGAATCCCCACCCCTGAAGGCATTTCAAAGACAGGGAGATGTGGTGCTGAAGGACATGGTTCAGCCCCAGCCTTGGCAGAGTCAGAGAATGGTTGGACTGGATGAGCTTAAAGGTCTTTTCCAAGCAAAACAATTCTGTGAGTGTTTCCCTGATCCTGTGTTTCTGTGACTCTGGGATCTGGTGTATCTGTGATCCTGTGCTTCTGTGATCCTGTGATCCTGTGATCCTCTGTTTCCCTGATCCTGTGTTTCTGTGACTCTGGGATCTGGTGTATCTGTGACCCTGTGCTTCTATGATCCTGTGTATTTGTGATCCTGTGATCCTGTGTTCCTGTGATGTTTCTGGCTAAGTAAGAACTGCATGAGCCATCTCTCTCCAAACTCCTCAGAGCCAGGAGACCTCCTTCCCAGTCGCAGGCCTCGGGTGGCTTGCATCCCTTCAGAGACCCCATCTGCCTCTGCGAAATCCCCTGTCTGCACGGAGTTAGCCTCTCACCTCTCCCCATCTCAGCTGGGAGTGCAACTGTTTTGCACTAAGCAGTTAGCCAAGGGGATTCAGCCCTCCCAATCAGCACAACTAAAGCATGAAATGAGGACAGGGAGCGCCGGAGCCAGCGGGGAGGGGGTCGTGTGCTGCTCCTCCTGCATCACCAAAGAACAGAGAGAGAGAGATATTTATATGTATAAAGGACACAATGGTAAATAATATTTTAAAGGAAGAAAGCAGAGCTTTTTGCATTATGATGTCTTCTGGCCAGGCCTCAAATGCTCTATTTTTACACACCTCCCCATGTCCCCCCCCAGCCCTGTCCCCTCCCCCTCCCCCCTCCTCCTGCTCTTCCTGCACAGGCAAAGTTCTTGAATCAGCAGATTCTGAGCTGGGGAGCGGTAAAGAGCTATTGAGGGACAGACTCTGATAGCATTACAACCATCCATGGAGCCATTTTCTGTGGCGAATCGCTGAGTTCTACCTGGTTATCTCCTGCCTTGCACATCACTTCCGAATGACATGCTCTCAGTCTGGGCAAAAAATGAGAGGGGTTTTTTTCAAGAGCTGGGATTTCAATAATATGTGACGAAAGGAGCAGATTACTTTCTGAGGTGGGAGAAGGCGAGAGGGGGGGAGCGAGGGAGAGGGAGATGAAGAGCAAGTTCTTGGTCCTTTATGGAGTTTCTTAGAGAGGCTTCTTTCGTGGTGGTAAAGGCAGCCCCAGGTCGCCTTTGTTTGGAAGGCTTCCCACCCTTTCCCCTGCTGAAGGGGGCTGAGAGAATCCTGCAATGGCTCAGGCTGGAAGGGACTCCAACCTCCCCACCATGGGCAGGGACACCTCCCGACTAGACTCTGCTGCTCAAGGCCTTATGCAACCTAGACCTGAGCGCTCACAGGGAGGAGGCAGCCACAACCTCCATGGCCACCTGTTCCAGGGTCTCACTCTTCTACTACCTAGAAAAGTTGGGCCACATGAGCCTTGGGGCCCTTTGCAATGTGGCATTCTGTGATTCTGTGAGAAGGATTTAAGGTCTTCTGTTCATGAGGCACATTGCTTTAAGGGAGGTACAATCCCTGCCCAGCAGAGACTGGAGACTCTTGGAATCACAGATTGGTTTTGGCTGGAAATGATCTCTAAGGTCATCAAGTCCAACTGTCAACCTGAGACTGCTTTCCTTGCCAGGAGCTCTAGTGGCCAACACAAAGCCTTCAAAGTAGTGGCTCCCAACGTTGAGAATGTCTCAGTATCACGGCACAGAGCAGGATCACCCAGGGCAGTCTGCACAGGATTGCATACAGCTGGGTTTTGAATGTCTCCAGAGGAGACTCCACAACCTCTCTGGGCAGCCTGCTCCAGGGCTCTGGCACCCTCACTGGAAAGAAGTTTCTCCTCATGTTGAGCTGAAACCTTCTCTGTTCAAGTTTCTATCCATTTGTCCTTGTCTTATTATTGTGGCCCACTCCACTTGACTCCCACCCCTCAGATATTGACAGGCATTGATGAGATCCTCTCTCAGCCTTCTCTTCTCCAGACTAAACAGCCCCAGGGCTCTCAGTCTCTCTTCACAGGGGAGATGCTCAAGTCCTTTAATCATCCTCATGGCTCTCCACTGGACTCCCTCCAGCAGGTCTCTGTCTCTCTTAAACTGAGGAGCCCAAAACTGGACACAGTGTTCCAGGTGTGGTCTCAGCAGGGCACAGGAGAGGGGCAGAAGAACCTCCCTAGCCCTGGGTCACCAGGGATGTGGGCACTTCATGCAGCTGCAGCAACACAGAGAATGTCAGCACTGGAGCTAAACAGCTCTGAGCTCTGTGGATAAACCTGACCACACTGCTTTCTCATTCTGCTGGCTGAGTAGAACAACACAGGCTTATAAAAATCACAGAATCATAGAATCAACCAGGTTGGAAAAGACCTCAGAGATCATCAAGTCCAACCTGGCACTCAACACCTCCTGACTAGCTGAACCATGGCTCCGAGTGCCACATCCAATCCCCTCTTGAACACCTCCAGGGATGGGGACTCCACCACCTCCCTGGGCAGCACATCCCAAAGGCTAACAACTCTCTCTGGGAAGAACTTTCTCCTCACCTCCAGCCTAAACCTCCCCTGGCACAGCTTGAGACTGTGTCCTCTTGTTCTGGTGCTGCTTGCCTGGGAGAAGAGACCAACCCCCTCCTGGCTACAACCTCCCTGCAGGTAGTTGTAGAGAGCAATGAGGTCTCCCCTGAGCCTCCTCTTCTCCAGGCTAAGCAACCCCAGCTCCCTCAGCCTCTCCTCCCAGGGCTGTGCTTGAGGCTTCTCCCCAGCCTTGTTGCCCTTCTCTGGACACCTTCAAGTCTCTCAATGTCCTTCTTGAATTGAGGGGTCCAGAACTGGACACAAGACTCAAGGTGTGGACTAACCAGTGGTGAGCACAGAAGCACCATGACTTCCCTGCTTCCTTGATGACCCAAAGGCCTGTCCCAAACCTGTGTTCAGAGAAAAGTTGCCCAGCCTCAGCCTTGCCAAAACTCTGCTCCCCCATGACACCCAGCTGGCTGTGCTCTTTGCTCTCCTATGTAAACACAGACACACAGAGGTGACCAGTGCCTCTGCTCGGAGTCAGATTGCAATCACCTGCTTGTCTGTGGTAGTTTTAGGCTATGCTTTTAAAATCTTTCACAGATCTTGAACAGAAAAGTACTAAAATGTAAATAAATCACCCTGGGGTGTAAGAAGGATTCCCACTGGAGAGATATCTACCGTAAGATTGGTTGTACCAGACCAGTAATACCAAAGCTCAGCTCTTCCTCTCCTCTCCTCTCCTCTCCTCTCCTCTCCTCTCCTCTCCTCTCCTCTCCTCTCCCTCTCCTCTCCCTCTCCTCTCCCTCTCCTCTCCTCTCCTCTCCTCTCCTCTCCCTCTCCTCTCCCTCTCCTCTCCCTCTCCTCTCCCTCTCCTCTCCTCTCCTCTCCTCTCCTCTCCTCTCCTCTCCTCTCCTCTCCTCTCCTCTCCTCTCCTCTCCTCTCCTCTCCTCTCCTCTCCTCTCCTCTCCTCTCCTCTCCCTCTCCTCTCCCTCTCCTCTCCTCTCCCTCTCCTCTCCCTCTCCTCTCCCTCTCCTCTCCTCTCCTCTCCTCTCCTCTCCTCTCCTCTCCTCTCCTCTCCTCTCCTCTTTGCTCAGGAGATACTAACTTGCTCCTGCTTGACCTTGGCTGCAATGTTTTGGTTATATTGTGAATCCTGGATATTTTGTACATGTCCATTGCACTCCACTGTAGCCTGTAGGTTTGCCTGTAAACACAGCTCCCACTTGCTTCCAGCCGGGCTGGGCTGGCAAAGTTAATGCTGGGGAGGGGTGGAATTTCAGCCCACCACATTACATCATCACAGCCAGCCGTGGGCTGCCTGTGTCAGGGAACAATCTGACAAAGTGCAGCAGATGAAATTTTGCTGGCTTCTGTCTTTAGATAAGGGCACTATCACTGACTTAACATATTTTGTGTGGAAGGCGCCCGATGCAAGAAGCATTCAGGCATCTGACTTGTGAAAATGTATTTGATGCTATCTGGGAAAACCAGTTAGCACTTCCCGGCCCGACGCGGGGAGCTCCGGGTGGAGAATCCCTCCAGCAGAGGCCAGCCTGGCTTGGGCTCCCTGCTTGCCTGGGGCACAGGGCAGACAGGAGTACAGCCTCCTTCCTAAGGTTGTGATGTCATGACCTCTGTTTGGAGATGAGGAAAAATGTCTTTGTTGGATCCCCCTCCCCTCCCCTCCCCTCCCCTCCCCTCCCCTCCCCTCCCCTCCCCTCCCCTCCCCTCCCCTCCCCTCCCCTCCCCTCCCCTCCCCTCTCCTCCCCTCCTCTCCCCTCCCCTCCCCTTCTCTCCCCTCTCCTCCCCTCCCCTCCCCTCCCCTCCCCTCCCCTCCCCTCCCCTCCCCTCCTCTCCTCTCCTCTCCTCTCCTCTCCTCTCCTCTCCTCTCCTCTCCTCTCCTCTCCTCTCCTCTCCTCTCCTCTCCTCTCCTCTCCTCTCCTCTCCTCTCCTCTCCTCTCC
Source organism: Melanerpes formicivorus (assembly GCF_026170545.1). NCBI lineage: Eukaryota > Metazoa > Chordata > Aves > Piciformes > Picidae > Melanerpes > Melanerpes formicivorus. Next base: position 22,383,983 of record NW_027142364.1, on the reverse strand, counting down.
TCTCCTCTCCTCTCCTCTCCTCTCCTCTCCTCTCCTCTCCTCTCCTCTCCTCTCCTCTCTGAACCTCTCCTCTCTGAACCTCTCCTCTCCTCTCCTCTCCGAACCTCTCCTCTCCTCTCCTCTCCGAACCTCTCCTCTCCTCTCCTCTCCTCTCCTCTCCTCTCCTCTCCTCTCCTCTCCTCTCCTCTCCTCTCCTCTCCTCTCCTCTCCTCTCCTCTCCTCTCCTCTCCTCTCCTCTCCTCTCCTCTCCTCTCCTCTCCTCTCCTCTCCTCTCCTCTCCTCTCCTCTCCTCTCCTCTCCTCTCCTCTCCTCTCCTCTCCTCTCCTCTCCTCTCCTCTCCTCTCCTCTCCTCTCCTCTCCTCTCCTCTCCTCTCCTCTCCTCTCCTCTCCTCTCCTCTCCTCTCCTCTTTTTTCCTTCTCCTTTTTCTTGACAGTATTAAGTCTATCCCCCAGTGCACCATAAATCAGTGGTTTATCAGAGTATAAATCATATCAGTAATAAGGGACCACTTCTTTTTAATTGGGCAGTGCATGAAGTCAAACAGATATACTGCTTCAAAGAACACCAAACTGTCTCAGCCAGCCTTCTTTAATGAATTTTAATTTTGAACCACCTTTTCTCTGAGAGAGAAGCTATTTCCCCTCCTCTCCCCACCCCCCACCCCCCCCACCCTCCAGCACAATGATATTCCAGCTGGAGGATTTGCTGAGTTTGATGGGTTCTGGCATTCACACCACCTCAGCTTTCATTCCTCTGGTCGTGTAGCAGCAGCCTCTCCTCCTGTGCTGGAGAGCCATGGATGCCTGGAGGTGATCAGTAGAGGCATGGCACTCGGGGACATGGTTTGGTGGCCACAGCAGAGTTGGGTTGACTGGAGGACTGGATGATCTTAGAGGGTTTTCCCAACCTTAATGATTCTGTGGTGCTATGATTTGATGTTTTGAAGCACGTGTGAGCTGCCTGCTCAGGGAACCAAGCAATGCAATGTGTGAAAGGATCAGAGGCACAGCAGGCAGGACATAAAGTTCTCAAGCAGGGGTGACTTGCTTTGCTTTTTCTCATGCAGCTCACAGCCCTTTAGGGGAGCCACAGCTGACCTAGCGTTGGAAGTTTTCTCCTTTGGGAAAATCCTGATGTTTTGACAGTTTTGATGGTTTCTGTTCATAGGACACCAGCTTAGAAGGGACTTCAAGGATCACCTAGTCCAACCTTCTCAGCAGAGCTGGTGCTTTGCCACAGACCAGGAAGAGCTGGAATGGAATGGAATGGAATGGAATGGAATGGAATGGAATGGAATGGAATGGAATGGAATGGAATGGAATGGAAAAGTCCCAACCCAAACCCCAGCAAAGACAAGACCCCTAACTTTTTCAATAACCAACCCTTCCATTAAAACATGGCCCTGAAGTCCATGCCAGGATGGGGGCAGAATGGGTAGGAGGCATCTGACTGCATTTGTGCTGTCCCCACTCCTCCCTTGGTGAAGGCTGCTGGCTACCTGGGAGCCAGCCCAGGCAACTCAGGGACACCTGCCCTGGTGACCACATTTGGTGACGGCAGTCAGCATGTTCAGTTCTGTTCACTGCTGAAACAGGAGCAGGCTCACAGGAGGTCAGGGGTTGGAAGGGACCTATGGAGATCATCCAGGCCAACCCCCTGCCAGAGCAGGAGCAGAGAACCCAGCACAGGTCACACAGGAACACATCCAGATGGGGCTGCAAAGGCTCCAGAGAAGGAGACTCCACAACCTCTCTGGGCAGCCTGCTCCAGGGCTCTGTGACCCTCACAGTCAAGAAGTTCCTCCTCATGTTGAGCTGGAACCTCCTGTGCTGCAGTTTCTATCCATTGCCCTTGTCCTATCCCAGGGCACAACCAAGCAGAGCCTGTCTCTGTCCCTTCATTCCTGACCCCCAGCCCTCAGCTATTGATAGACATTGATCAGATCCCCTCCCAGTCTTCTCTCTGGACTAAACAGCCCCAGGTCTCTCAGCCTTTCCTCATCAGGCAGTGTTGCAGTCCTTCATCCCCCTTGCTGTGTCATGGGCATTCATTTCTGGTCCCTTTGGCTGCCTAGCCTCAGTTCCACCATGGCCCTGCACTGCCCCAGCCTGCCTGTTCCTTGCTTTCCTAAGGCAGGCAGGCTCTGCAGTAACTCCCTTCTCAATGTGCTCTGGGTAAAACCTCTCTGAATTTGCATCTCTTTTATTATTTTCAGCCCTGTGCTTTTATTTCCAATCAACACCTTGGGTGTGATTTCCCTCCCCTGAGTGCCCAGCTGGGTCACTGTAGGTAATAAGTGGTTATTAGCTCTGGGCAGGGGCCCATGCATTCCTAACCAGGCACTAGGAGATATTGCAGGCAGGGAAATCACATTATTTTTAACTTCTTGTCCTTGGTGGGTTTGCAGCAGGCAGTCTTCTTTGTGGGTTTGTTTTGCTGGTTGGATTTCAAAGGGCTTGGAAGCACAGAAAATTCTGTTCTTTATCCTTGTCATCTTGATCTCTGTCTTCTTCAGCACAACTGTTTCTTGGGGTCATCATTTGTCTTGAAATGCTTTGAAACCACAGTGGTGTTCTGTTCTCATTTCCTTTTCTGTTAAATCACAGAACCACAGAAATGCTTTGGTTGGAAGACCATCCAGTCCCACCTTCAGCCCAACACCACCATGGCCACTAAACCCTGTCCCCCAGTGCCATGGCCACTCAGCTCTTGAACACCTCCAGAGGTGGCACTCCACCACCTCCCACTCTGTTTGTTTCCTTAGGGTGCATTAAAACTGTGTGTGACCCCAGTGCTTCCAAGGAGCACAAGGTGTGTTTCCTAATAACCAAAGAAATGAGGGAAGGACAGAGAAGCAACCTCCTGGCCATGAGGTTTGGCTCCCATCAGCTTCCCTTGGTCAATGGAGAAAAAGAAACTATGGAACTGGGGAATTGTTTGGGCTGGAAAAGACCTCCAGCATCAACAAGTTCACCTGTCAACCTGAGACCATCATGGCCTTCAAACCATGTGCCAGGTGCCATGCCCACACATTTCTTCAGCACTTCCAGGGATGGGGACTCCACCACCTCCCTGGGCAGCCTGTGCCAGTCCCTGACCACTCTTGCAACAAAGAAATTGTTCCTCATCTCCAACCTAACCCTCCCCTGGCACCATTTCACGCCACTGCCTCCACCTTCTATCCCCTGAGACTAGGGAGAAGAGACCAACCCCACCTGGCTGCAGCCTCCTTTCAGGCAGCTACCAAGTATGTCTCTGGATCAAACTGAGAAGAAGGAAAAGAGTCTCCATGGCTGAGGACTGATCAATGAATGGTCTGGGCTGGAATGGACCTTCAAAGGGTCATCCAGTCCAATCCCCTCTGCAGTCAGCAGGGACATCCTCAACTAGGTCAGGTTGCCCAGAGCCCTGGCAAGCCTCAGCTGTGTTGATACCACCCTGTGTGGTATCACAGATGGAGAAAAAGCCCAACTCAGACAAGCCTGGGACAGCTGCTTTCATTTCATTTCACTTCAGCAGAGACCATCACCTCTGCCAGGCTGAGCTTGGATTTCGGGTGTGCCCTGACCCCCTGCTCACCCACCTGGGCTCTTGCCTTGCTTGCTGTCCTAATGTGGCTGCTGCCCTCACGCAAGTCTGACAAAGCCAAGCTGCCAGAGGAGCAGCAGGCAGGGAGTGGTGTGCCATCTAGTGTGCGCTGCTCGCTGAAGAAAACGGCTGTCCTCTGCAGCCTGCTCAGGGTGATCCTGCTCTGGCAGGCAGGTTGGACTCGATGGTCTCCAGAGGTCTCTTCCAGCTCTCCTCGTCCTGTGATTCTGTGGCTCTGGTACTCAGTGCTCGGCTGCAAACAGCAGCTCCTTCAGCTCCAAACAGCAGCTCCTTCGGCTGCAAACAGCAGCTCCTTCAGCTCCAAACAGCAGCTCCTTCAGCTCCAAACAGCAGCTCCTTCAGCTCAGTGGGGTTTAACAAGGCTCTCTTCAGGATTTCACATAGAATTTCATCCCTCAAGGCTGGGCACACCCTAGACCAGGCAGGAGATCTGCTTGAAATCCAGAGGTTTGCCTCTGGAGCAGTCCTTCAGAAAAGGCCTTGGGGTGCTGGGGGGTGAGAAGCTGGACAGGAGCCAGCACTGGGCACTGGCAGAAGGCCAGCGGCAGCCTGGGCTGCACCCAAAGCAGTGTGGCCAGAGATGGAGAGAGGGGATCCTGCCCCTCTGCTCTGCTCTGGGGAGACCTCACCTGCAGTGCTGTGTCCAGCTATGGGACCCCCAACACAAGAAGGACCTGGACCTGATGGAGAGGGTCCAGTGGAGGCTACAAAGATGATCAGAGGATTGGAACACCTCTCCTGTGGGGACAGGGTGAAAGAGTTGGAGCTGTTCAGCCTGGAAAAGAGAAAGCTCCAGGGAGACCTTAGAGCAACCTTTCAATACCTGAAAGGGAGCTCCAGGAAGGCTGTGGAGGGACTGTTTAAAAGGGCCTGTGGTGACAGGATGAAGGGCAATGGTTTGAAACTGGAGCAGGGGAGATTAAGGAGAAGGAGGCTCCACAGCCTCTCTGGGCAGCCTGCTCCAGGGCTCTGGGACCCTTACAGCAAAGAAGTTCCCCCTTGTGTTGAGGTGCAACCCTCTGTGCTGCAGCTTACATCCATGGCCCCTTGTCCTGTCCCAGGGAGCAACTGAGCAGAGCCTGTCCCTGTCCCCTCCCTCCTCAGGCATTTATAAACATTTACTAACTCTCCTCTCAGTCTTCTCTTTTCCAGACCAAAGAGCCCCAGGTCCCTCAGCCTCTCCTCTCCAGGCAGGGCTCCAGTCCCCTGATCATCCTGGTAGCCCTCTGCTGGTCCCTCTGCAGCAGCTCCCTGTCCCTCTTGGAGCGGGGAGCCCAGAACTGAGCTCAGTCCTCAGGCTGGGATGCCTGTGAGAGCCCACCCTGGCACACGGCCAGGAATGGCCTTCTGGCGTGATGTGCTCTTGGATTTTATTTAAATCAGTCAGCCAAGAGGACAGTTCAGAGCTCTGGATTAATTCCACTTGCTCCCTTTCCTCCCTCCCTCCCTCTCTCTTTTTTTTTTTTATTAGGAAAATAAAAGAGACTTTGAAATATTAAGAGAGAGAGGGATTAGAGCCCTCTCCTGCTCCCCCAGTCTTTCCTCCCCTATTAATTTCCACTTGATTAGAATTCTTTTTGAAGTATTTAACTGTGGACAATAGGCAAAAGGGAGGGTGAAGTTATTGAATATCAGTTAAACTGCATTAATATAAGCTCAGTTCCAGCTTTTATATAGATCCTTCATATATATGTAGAGTTTCCACCAGGAATAAAGTAGCCCTCGCCCTCCTCCCCCACCTCAAGTAATTATGACTGGGGAAGGGAAGGGGGAAAAAAGAGAAGTAACCCACTATAATGAAACTCTTAAACTTTAATAGCCCCATTTATAAATCCCCAGCTTAAAAATGTAAATGCTGCTGAAAAGAAAAGTTTTAGAACTGTGGAAATGTGACATTTTAGGGTGGTTTTTAACACCCCCCCCACACTTTTCTTCTCCCTTTTTAGCTCTGTTTTGTTGTGTTTTGTTTTTTAAGATGGGAGGCACTCCCACACTGTCAGACTTTGGAAGCCACACAGCATCACAGCATTTCACCAACAGTCACCCCTGGCCCTGGTGAAAACTGGGGGCTGAGGGAGTCAGGAAGGAGGATAGAGGGCAGGGAGCTGGAAGCATTCACCCCTGTGCCAACCAGGTGGTCCTGGTGGCCTCACCGAGGTCTTGAGAGCAGCTGGCAAGCAGCTTCTGTCTTTGATGGCATGCTGTCTTTGATGGCATGCTGTCTTTGATGGCATGCTCCTCAATGCTTCAGCATGTGCTCCTGGGGGCATCATCTAGGTCTTGGTGGCCTCACCTAGGTCTTGAAGAGCTGACAAGCAGCTTCTGTCTTTGATGGCATGCACCCAAATGCTTCACCATATGGTCCTGCTGGCCTCACCTAGGTCTTGGTGGCCTCACTTAGGTCTTGAAGAGTTGGAAAGCAGCTTTTGTTGTTGATGGCAGGCACCCAAATGCTTCACCAAATTGTCCTGATGGCCTCACCTAGATATTGAAGAGCTGGCAAGCAGCTTCTGTCTTTGATGGCAGGCACCCAAATGCTTCACCATGTGGTTGTGGTGGCTTCACCCAGAACTTGAGAGCAGCTGGCAAAGAGTTTCTGTCTTTGATGGCATGCACCCAAATGCTTCACCATGTGGTGCTGCTGGCCTCGTCTAGGTCTTGGTGGCCTCACTTAGGTCTTGAAGAGTTGGAAAGCAGCTTCTGTTGTTGATGGCGTGCACCCAAATGCTTCACCATGTGCTCCTGGTGGCATCGCCTAGGTCTTGAGAGTAAGTGGCAAAGAGCTTCTGTCTTCAATGGCATGCACCTAAATGGTTCACCATATGGTCCTGGTGGCCTCACCTAGTTCTTGAAGAGTTAGAAAGCAGCTTCTGTCTTTGATGGCAGGCACCCAAATGCTTCACCATGTGGTGCTGCTGGCCTCACCTAGGTCTTGAAGAGCTGACAAGCAGCTTCTGTTGCTGATGGCAGGCACTCAAATGCTTCACTGTTACCCTGGGTATGTGGCAACAGCCCCTGAGTTTTTATTTCCCCGGTGAAGACTAAATCCAGGGCTGCTGATGGAGGGTCAGGGGTCCCACCACAGGCAGGGCAGGCTGGCTGTGCCGTGGTCATTTTGTCCCTCCTGACTCATCACCTGCCAGGAGCCAAGCCCCACTTTGGGGGTTTTATTTTGAAACCTGTCCTTTTCAGAGACCAGAGTTAGATATCTCCATCCAGATTCATAAATCCTCTCAACTCACCCAAGAGCTGCAGTTTGATTTACAAGCACAACTTTTCGCATCAGGTTTCACTCTCTGACTGACTTCTGAGTTGTTCAATTGGCTTAGAAGGCAGGAAATAGATATACAAACTTACCCCAACATCATCACAAGTCATGCCAAGAAGCTCTAAGCCAAAAAAAACCACCCCAGCACCAACCAAACAAACCCAAACCTCACAACACCCCCCCCCAACACCCCCCCCCAAAATAACATGTTTGTCTACAAATCTTTTCATAGAATCACAGAATCAGCCAGGTTGGAAAAGAGCTCAGAGATCATCAAGTCCAACCTGTCACCTAATACCTAACACCTCCTGACTAACTAAACCATGGCTCCAAGTGCCACATCCAATCCCCTCTGGAGCACCTCCAGGGATGGGGACTCCACCACCTCCCTGGGCAGCACATCCCAATGGCAAATCTCTCTCTGTAGAACTTCTTCCTAACCTCCAGCCTAAACTTCCCCTGGCATAGCTTGAGACTGTGTCCTCTTGTTCTGGTGCTGGCTGCCTGGGAGAAGAGACCAGCCCCCTCCTGGCTACAACCTCCCTTCAGGTAGAAAGTTCTTCACTGAGAGAGTTGTTAGCCATCCAAGTGCCAGGTGCTGCACATTGGCCACAGCAGCCCCAGGCAGAGCTACAGGCTGGGGTCAGAGTGGCTGAGAGCAGCCAGGCAGAGAGGGACCTGGGGGTGCTGGTTGATGGTAGGCTGAACATGAGCCTGCAGTGTGCCCAGGCTGCCAGGAGGGCCAATGGCATCCTGGCCTGCATCAGGAACAGTGTGGCCAGCAGGAGCAGGGAGGTTTAGTTAGTCAGGAGGTGTTGGGTGACAGGCTGGACTTGGTGATCTTTGAGGTCTTCTCCACCCTTATTGATTCTATGGTTCTAGGATTCTGCCTGTCAGTGCTATCCTTTCTCCACCCACCTCTTCCACCACCTGCCCTCGAGGAGCTAGGAATGATAGTACTGCAAAGCCTGGAGTAAGCATTGCCAGCTTTACCTCTACCAGCAGTCAGAAAGGCTGAGGACAGAATAAATAAATTAAAAAGGGGGGGGGGGTGGTGGTGTTGAAGAAGAAAAAAAAAGGCATTTTCTCATTTATCTGTGAGCAGGAAAGAGAGAGAGAAAAGAGTTGGCTATTAAAGATCCTCATAGCCACAGGCAAATTCCAGCCTCATCTCCTTGCAGAGACCTCTTTAAAGAAAAAGCAGGAGAGATTACTCCAGTGGTTCAAGGTGCTATCGAGCTTTAACCAGGGACAATTACAAGGCTCCACTTGGAGCCTCTGAGACGATGCTTTCGTCTGATAAGGTTGAAGGGGAATAATGGAAGGAGGGAAGTGATAATGGACTGCTGAATGGGTGGGTTGTGGTATCATTGCCATAGAGCCTGGAGACACAGGAGCAGCTGCTTCTGCGGAGGAGCTCTGTGTTCATTCCCTTTCCCCCCACACCTCCCCAGTTTGTTTCTGTTTTCCCTGCCTAAGAAAAAAAATAAACTCAGACAAAGTAAACCGAATCTCTGAACACACTCCAGAGTGATGGGGCTCGTTCCCCTCCCCTCCACCCCCCAGCTCCAAGCAGCCCTGGCAGTGCCACTCATCAACCTGCTTCATGCCGTAAGAGTATTCCCAAAGCCAGCTGCTGTGCCTTGCCTTGCTCACCACTCCAGTTCAAGAGGTTTGGAGACCATTTTTCCTGTCCTCTGCCTGTCACTGCTTTACTGAGGGCCAGGCTGGAGCATGTGGCTCTGAATAACCTGCTGCAGTGTGAGGTGTCCCTGCCCATGGCAGGGGGGTTGGAACTGGATGAGCCTTGAAGTCCCTTCCAACCCTGACAATTCCATGATTCTGTGTGGCTGCTCCCCAAACACCCAAGGAGTTACCAGCAGCCTGTGCTTCCCATGGTGGGCTAAGCCAAGGAGCCAGGGCTGTCCACTCTGCTGTAGACAAGGGAGAGCAGCAATTTCTGCTTTCAGGTGCTGGGGTTTTCCAGCTGGCACCGTTTCTCTTGGGAGCTAGGATCCTGAAAGCAGGACATTCTTCCCTAATGGCCTGGAAACAAAGAAGGGAACCTGCCTGGCTTGCTTTTCTCCACCACTCTAGCTAGAACACCCAAGGTTGCACCTCAGCAGGATGAGACAGTTCTTTGGTGTGAGGCTGCTGGAGGCCTGGAGCAGGCTGCCCAGAGAGGTTGTGGAGTCTCCTTCTCTGCAGACTTTCAAGACCCATCTGGATGCATTCCTGTGTGACCTGTGCTGGGTGATCCTGCTCTGGCAAGGGGGTTGGGCTCGATTCTGTGATCATTCACATGGAAAGCAACCAGGCAGCAAACCCAGCCATGGGTAAGGGGTGAACGCTGTCACCGCTCTACCTCACACACCTCAAAGAGTGAGCTGAACCCTCCCTTTTCTTCCCTTGCTGACCTTTCCTCACTGTCCTTGTGGGTCATGATTTGCTCTTCAGAAAACCAGCACTGTTGGTAGACCACAGAGAGCATTGACCAAGCTTCATTTTTTTTCCCCCAGAGATTTCTTTTCCTGGGCCAGATTCCAGCTGGTGATTGATTTGGTGCATTTAAATACCCAACCCAACCAACCAAGCCCATTGTTCTCCTGCTTTGATTAGGAGCCTCTTCTCTTTGGCAGATCCTTTGATGTCTCTCTTTGCCTTTTGGAAGTATAAAAGTAGATCAGGGTTTGATTTCTCTTCTTTCATCAAGGCAGGAGAGAGCTGCCTCTATCTTTTCCCCTGTATCACTGAAGGCCAGCAAATACCATCAAAAATGCCTCTTTAGGAAAGAAAGAGTTCAGAAGGAAAAGAGAACCCAACGACCAACAACCAAATGAAACCTTTCCTGCATTGGAGGTGCAGAAACCCCTCTGATGTACACAAATACCGAGGTCTTTGTGCCACAAAGCATTTCTGCTCAGCCCAAGTTCCCTGAGAAACTGGACAAATCCTGGCCTGTGGGGGTGGAAGACCTCCAGACAACATCCAAGAGAGCCTTTCTGAGGGCTGGAGAGTGAACTGCAAAACCAGGCAGCCATTTGCTGCTATGTCTTGAGCAAACCTTGCAGAGAGGTGGTGGCAGGCACAGCTAAAACCCCCAGACCACACCACTGGCTCTAAAGAAATCCCATCCCTGCTTCTGTGGTGGGATTGCTCTCACCTGCTTTTGAATGCTGACAGTGCCAGTGGGTAAGCTGAGAGGTCCAAACTCACTGAGACAAAGAGGTTTTGATGGCATCCAACCACCCCGAGGTCCAGAAATGTCCATTTCTCTCTGCTGAGGCTTACACAGGCCTAAACAAAGAGTTCAGGTGTAAACAAGGTGTAAACCTCTCGAGGCCATGAGATGAGGCCACATTTGAAGTACAATTCACTTGCCTCTTTCAAACCAGCAGGGGTCTGGATTTTTAAGCAGATCTCTTCAGTGGGTGATGCTGACTCTGGTGTATGGATGGGGCTTTAAGGGACATAGGACAAGTTGAGAGACGAAGAGATGATAAAACTATGACCTTCACAGCCCTACTCATGTCATGCAAGACCCCTATCTCTTTTCTCCTGTGTACTTTGATGATAGCTCCTCAGATGACAGCTCTTCATTGGGTGATAGCTCTTCACTGGGTGATAGCTCTTCAGCAAGCCAGGAGATTGCTTGCCCATGCAGGTCCTCAGCCCTTTTCTCTCTGAATTGAGGGGACAATTACTGAGGTTAATAGACCAGGAACGCCTCCAGGGTGATGTAGCAGAGGCACAAGTGCTCTCAGTGTGTCCTTGAAGGACAGGAGATCTCAGAGCCCCAGAGGGACCCTGTGTGTTCCTGCATGCGGAGCCACTACCGCTCTTGCTTCTTGCTTGGTTCCTGTTCCCAGCTTTTGGTGGGACATGGAAGGCACTGCGTGCTGGGCCTTGCAGGTGGGTCGAGGGGCAGGATAGTGCTGGGGGAAGCTGGAAAGAAAACACCAGCACAAACTCACAGCATAGCTTTACAGAAGGCAATGTGCTGAGGCACAGACGTTTCCATTTCTTAATCAAAATGCAGAGAAGAAAAAGTAGGAAAAGGAGGTCTGAAGGAGTTTGGTAAATCTGAAGGTATTCAGGTAAACCTGAGCTGGTGGAAGGAGTTTGGTGCTGCCTTCCAAAGCTGGTGCCACCTGAGCTGGTTGAAGGAGTTTGGTGCTGCATTCCAAAGCTGGTGTCTTTCCTTCCCTGCTGCTTCCATTTCCTCTTTCTCCATGCCAAGTTCCCCACCCTGAGTTTTTGGGAAGCTGAGAGAACAGAACTCAATGACTGGAAGAGCCACAACTTCCTTTATGAGCTTCACAGAAGACTTCCTGCTCTTCTCCAGCAGGGACAGCGGCAGGAGAAAGGAGCAGGTGATAGATGGGGAAATGTTTTTCTGCTCTCTGCCTTTTTAATGGGTTGAAATAAAGGAGCTGCTGTGTGATGCCAGGAGAAAGGAGATCTTATCAGTCCAGGTTATACCCTGGGTAATAAATCCAAATGCATTGCAACCAAGATCAGTTTATTAAAGGCAAACCAAAACAACACAGCAAACCAGTTGATTTTCTTCCCAGCTCTTGGAAGTGAATCTATTTGGTGTCAGGCTGAAAGAAGGCAGCGTGTAAGTAACTGAGAAAGTGTTTACTCAGTGAATTAGTTCAGCTTTCATTGTGCACAGGGGATTATGGCCTCAGCAGTGGATGAGCTCCATTTCAGGCTGGAGTGGCTCACTTAGCTACCTCCAGGGCAGGACTAATTATCATAGGACTTAGGCCATTAAAGGGCTTTAACTACCAGTGCTCTCTCCCAGGTCTGGATTAACTGTTTGCCTTGAGCAAGCTGCCTTAGATAACCATTCAGCCTAATGGTCTGCTTTGATTTCTCTGCCCCCTCTGCCCACCCCTTCTGCCTTTAAACTTCACATTATTGGCAGAGCTGGAACAATAGCCAAGAATATCAATACTGCTGCTGCAAAAATATCCAGGGCCTTCTGTTACAGACTTCCCCCCCCCCTCCCCCTTTTCCTTACCACTGACAAGGTGATTTAAGGAAGTGCTGTCCTGTGTGGCAGAAAGCCTCTCCCTCGCTCAGGTGGAGCAAGAGGGGCTGCTGCAAGGACATGACCCTCAAGGGAAAGCATCCAAATGCCCACAGAGCCCAGCTCTGCATGACAACAGCGTGGCAGAAGGAACTCTGCATAGAAATAGCAAAAGACTACTGGGCCCTGAGGCACGAAGCAGCTAAGATGAGAGCAGGTTTATTACCTTCCTTCAAAAAAAAGGAAGACCTGGGGGTAGAGAAGATTTAAATGGTTTGCCCAAGGTATCAGCTGCAGAAGGTGGCAGTGGCTGCTCTGCTCTTCAGCATTAGCATGTCTGAAAAAACCATCCCAGGGATCCTGGCCTGCTCAGCTTTGGGGTTAGTGGATCAGCACATCTGGGTGGTTTGCAGGCTGGAAGGAGATGGCTGCAGGAGGTACAACTCGAGACTGCACAATCAGATTGCAGCTTGGACAGGCAGCCTCTCTCTATGCAAGAACTCAGGAGGGCATTGAAGGACTCTAGCAGGTGGCAGGCTGCAAGCAAACCAGGTGACTCTTCACAGAGGTGGGCAGCACTGGTTTGTGCTGCAGGTATGTGGCTTCAGAGCTCTGCGGGGAGAGCTCCTTTAAAAGAGCTTGTACAGAAGCAGAGAGTGAATGTCTGGTCTGCTCCTCTGCTCATGCTTGTAGGCAGAGGGCTGTGGAGGCGCTGTCCTTCGTGCTGACCAACACTGCCTGGCTGTTGGCTTCTTTCTGGCCAGCAGGAGCAGGGAAGTCATTGTGCCCTGTGCTCAGCACTGGTCAGGCCACACCTTGAGTCCTGTGTCAGTTCTGGGCTCCTCAGTTTAAGAAGGACATTGAGAGACTTGAATGTGTCCAGAGAAGGGCAACAAGGCTGGGAAGGGGTCTGGAGCACAGCCCTGTGAGGAGAGGCTGAGGGAGCTGGGGTTGCTTAGCCTGGAGAAGAGGAGGCTCAAGGGAGACCTCATTGCCCTCTCCAACTACCTGAAGGGAGGTTGTAGCCAGGAGGGGGTTGGTCTCTTCTGCCAGGCACCCAGCACCAGAACAAGAGGACACAGTCTCAAGCTGTGCCAGGGGAGGTTTAGGCTGGAGGTGAGGAGCAAGTTCTTCCCAGAGAGAGTTGTTAGCCATTGGGATGTGCTGCCCAGGGAGGTGGTGGAGTCCCCATCCCTGGAGGTGTTCAAGAGGGGATTGGATGTGGCACTTGGTGCCATGGGTTAGTCATGAGGTCTGTGGTGCCAGGTTGGACTTGATGATCTTTGAGGTCTCTTCCAACCTTGGTGATTCTGTGATTCTACTCTGCTGTGTCTGTCCGCCCTCAGGACGATACTTAAGGCATCAGGGAGACCAGTCCATAGAACTCCTTGGCACCGTTGGAATGTGACCTCAGGCTTCTTCATCACTACAGCAGCCTGCTTAAGACAGCTTTTCCTCTCCACCTTCCAGCTTTACACAGTGAAGGAAATATCATTTAATACCAATCACTGTGTTGAATACACAGGGCCCAGTGTGGCACCCAGTTGCAGGTCCAGATGATCTTACTCCTGTGAGGAACTCAGGTGTTTTGGGAGAGCATTTGTCCAGTCATAGCCCATAAACCCTCCTGGCAGCAGAGATTAAAGGCTGGGATGTGTATTTGTGCTCCCCCCTGTTTCACACAATCATGGAATCATCTTGCCTGGAAAAGACCTTTAGGCTCATCCAGTCCAATCATCATCTAACTCTACCAAGGCTGAGACTAAACCATGGCCCTCAGCACCACCTCTCTGCCTCTTTGAAATAACTCCAGGGATGGGCACTCAGTGTTTGAGAACCCTTTCAGTGAAGGAGTTTCTTCTGATATCCAGCTGAAACCTCCCCTGGTGCAACTTGAGGCAATTTGTCTTGAGATGCTTTGAAACCACAGTGGTGTTTTACTCTCATTTCCTTTCCTGTTCAATCACAGAACCACAGAATTGGTTTGGTTGGAAGAGGCCTCTAAGATCATCCTGTCCAACGACCAGTGTAACACCACCATGGTCCTTAAACCATGTCCCCAGGTGCCATGGCCACAGGTTTCTTCAACACCCCCAGGAATGGGGACTCCACCACCTCCCTGGGCAGCCTGTGCCAATCCCTGACCTATGTTCTCAAACTCAGAAGGTTATCACGTGTGTAAGGTTAGACACATGCTCAAAAGCCAAGGTAGATAGAAAGCAAAGCCCCAGGAAGGATGCTCAGGTTGGGGACAGGACCCAGCCTGCACAGATTCAACCAACTCAGTTTATCTGAATGAAGTCAAGCACTGGGGAGGAGAAGGCTCTGGGGAGACCTAATAACAATCTTGTAATACCTGAAGGGGGGCCTGCAAGAAAGCTTTGGGGTGATTGCTTCCAAAGGCCTACAGTGATAGGTTGAGGGGCAGTGGTTTGAAATTAGAGAAGAACAGATTTAGATTAGATGTGAGGAACAAGTTCTGAACCAGGAGGCTGCTGGAACACTGGAACAGGCTGCCCAGGGAGGTGGTTGAGGCTCCATCCCTGGAGATAATCAAGGTGAGGCTCAACAGGGCTCTGGGGCAGCCTGAGCTAATGGAAGATGTCCCTGCTGACTGCAGAGGCATTGGACTAGATGATCTTTAGAGGTCCCTTCCAAAGAAAACCACTCTCCAATTCTATGAGGCTGTGATTCTGTGGTTCTGTGATGATTCTGTGGTTCTATGACTCTGTGAGTCTATGGCTCTGTGGTTCTGTGACTCTATGATTCTATGATTCTCTGACCCTATGATTCTCTGACCTACATCCAGGTCTTGCTGAGGACATGGCCATGAAACCTAAAGAAGAGTGAGGGCTGCCCCTGCTGTGAGCCTGTACAGGAGCCTGTACCCTCCTGCAGGCCTTCTCCTATCTGGCAGGCTGGAAGCAGGCAGCATCTGGAAGCAGTTCCTGCCCAGCTCAGAGGATTTCTTCCTCCTTTGACACTCTCCCCTTCGCTTTGTTCATGACCTTTCTTGGCTAGCTCAGTTCTGCATTTCTGCTGCCCAGTCAACAGCTTTCACAGCATTTTTGTCAGAGCTCTGAAGTCTCTTGCAGATGGTTGAAACATGCCCAAAAAATAGGTTCTGCTGCTTCGTCTATATGGAAATTGTCTAATTTCTGCCTTCCTCTGATCTCTTCCTCTGAGGATAATGGGGTTTGGTCCTTTCCCTTTTTGCCCCTGATGCAGGTGTGAACTGGAATGCAAGACAAACTGCTTACTGGAGTGCAAGTTATTTGTTTGCAGGTGAATGGAGCTGGTTCTCATTTCCTGTGATTCTGAGTATTGAATTCCTTCCCCTCGCCATTCCCCATTGCTTGGCATCTCCAGCTTTCAGCTCATTCATTGCTCATCACAGCTGAAAGCCATCACCTTGAAGCCACTCAAGAGAAAACATAACTGCAGTGAGTCCCTAAGAAAGAGAAGAGGCAGGCAATGGTGAAACAGCCTGTGAAGAGAAAGCATTTCTCAGGGGAAAACCAGACCATCTGAGGAGTTCCTCTCTGGGTGCCAAGGGTGCTCCAAGCCTGGGTGAAATGTTGGCCAATACAGAGATGCTGAGGGCACTGCAACATCTCTGTGATGAAGATAGGCTGAGAGAATTGGGCCTCTGGTCTGGGGAAGAGCAGCCTGAGGGGGGAGCTCATCAGGGATACTTCAAGGGTGGGTGTCAGGAGGATGGGGCCAGGCTTTGCTCAGTCATGCTCAGTGACAGGACAAGGGCTAAGATGGCACAAACTTGAACGTAAGAGGTTCCATCTACACATGAGGAGGAACTTCTTGAGTTTAAGGGTAACAGAGCCCTGCAGCAGGCTGCCCAGAGAGCTGGTGGAGTCTCCATCTCTGGAGACATTCCAAACCCACCTGGATGTGTTCCTGTGCGACCTCCATCTAGGTGACCCTGCCTTGGCAGGGGAATTGGGCTCAATGATCTCCAGAGGTCTCTTTCATCTCCTACCTTTCTGTGATTCTATGAAATACAAGGAAAAGGGGAAAAAAAGCTCCTCCAGCAAACATTCATTGCTGGAATAATCTGGGAGCAGGCAAATCTGCTCTGTCCTTACCAGGAGAGCTGAAAACTGTGCACTCCCAGGGGCAGGGATTGCCTCTTGCTGTGTGCCTGCTTAGCACAGTGAGGCCCTGACCCACTTTGAAGCAGGCAGGGGTAACTGCAGTGAGAGAAGCCCAGAGCTAAGGCTAGCATGTTCTGGTGCCTCCTTCTCTTGTTTACCCAGTGTAGGTTCCCCACCTTCCAGTGAAACTGCAATTAACTTGTAAATGTGTGCTGCAACATTCACTTCCCACCAGCTGCTGTTGTGTAGCTGGGAGGAGTAAGTCAATGAAGCCCCAACATGAACTCTGCTACGGCCCCCATGGCGAGTCCTGCCCTGAAACCAAAAGCTCTGTGAAACCAGTAAGCCCAGCCCAGCTTCTACTGGGAAGCTTAAGGACTAGAAGAGTTGCAAGGCCACTTGGAGATACTCCATCCCAAGTGCTCCTGCCTCCAGCACAGGCAACAGGGACAGGAATCAGCAGGCTGAACCCTCCAGCCAGGGCTGCAGCGCTCTGTGGAGTTTAAATCGAAGCAGTGTGAGGAAACTTGGGTGTGTGGCCATCCTCTGAGAGCTGGTCCTTGCTTGGGATAGACAGCCAGCTTTCCACCCTCACCTGCCCTGGATTCCCACCCCAAGCCTCTGCTAGGTCTCATCACTCTGCTGCCCAGTCTTCTTCTCCCTGCTTCGGGTGCTTGCTTTGGAAACCAAGTAAAAGCGAGGAGGCATAAGCTGACCATCAAGTAATCTAATGCTGAGGTGGTGAGCTGCCAAATAAAGAGTGCAGTCATGGCTTGAGTCAACTCTTGCATCTAGAGCTCACTCAAATGACCTCTCAGCAAGTGGGTAAAGCAGTCACCTGGGGTATGCCAGCTCCTTCTGTGTGCCATGGAGTAGTCAACTGAATTTGAATTTCCTCTCTCCTGTGTGGTTACCTCTTCCTTGCTGTGTCTGCCCCTTCTGAGACATGTGGGTTCATAGAATGGTCTGGCTTGGAAGGGCAAACCTGTTCCAGTGTTCCACCACCCTCATAGTAAAGGGCTTGTTCTTATCCAATCTAAATCTTCTCTTGGGTTCTCCTGATGAAGAATTTGCAAGGTCTCTGTTTCATGCCAGTGTGGAAGAAAAGTCACAGCCCCAGAATTCCTCATGAAATAGAATGTGTGTTTTCTCTCCAGCTTGCAGAGAGCAGAGGGCAAGAAGTCTCCCCCTTGGCAGCTCCACAATGCCTGCCTCCAAGGACGCTTTCCTCCTAATCCCCCAGTAACAGGCAGATTTTTTGGTGCCCTGAAGCGTGAAGGTTTATGTCTCTTCCACAGCTCTGGGTGTTTTGTTTAAAATTCAGAGCATTGTAACCTCTAAACCAGCATCTGAGTTCCCTTCCTGTGGGTGCTGCAGCAGCTGAGGTCTGCTGACTGGGGGCTTTCAGCAGCAACACTGAACCGTGGTGCAAGGAAACACACCGAGGTAGCAGAGCTCAGAGCAGGGCAGCCGGAGCGCCTGGTGCCTCCTTCCAGGGAGAGGGGAAGGTGGCTGATGGCCTGGGGTGCTCAAGCCCTTGGGTTGTCAGCCATCCCCATCCCTTCCCTAGGACATGTCATGTTACCATGAGGGTGGTGGGATGCTGGAACAGTTTGCTCAAGGAGGTGGCTGAGGCCCCATCCCTGAAGACATTCAAGGTGAGGCTCAACAGGGCTCTGTGCAACCTGATCTATTGGAGGATGTCCCTCCAAGAGGGGGTTGGACTGGATGACCTTTGGAGGTCCCTTCCAACCCAAACTGTTCTATGACTCTATGATTCATATGAGGAAGCCCTCAGATGTGCTCATGCTGTCCTCATCAAGCATTTGCTCATTCCTTGTGTTCAGTGCATAACCTTTGTGTTTGCTGTCTGCTCTCCCAAGAGCTGTGCACCTCTAGCAGTCCTACAACTTGTCATGACCACTCATGGTGGGAATGCAGAAAAGCAGTGTCATCTCCTGGGAGTTGGTTTCTTCTCCCTAGTATCAGGGGATAGAACAAGAGGAAATGGCCAGAAATTGTGCCTGGAGAGGGCTAGGTTGGAGATGAGGAAAAACCTGTTTCCTGCAAGAGAGGCCAGGGACTGGAACAAGCTGCCCAGAGTGGTGGTGGAGTCCCCATCCCTGGAGGTGTTGAAGAGACACGAGTCCATGGTACTCAAGGCTGTGGTTTAGTGGCCATGGTGGTGTTGGGTTGATGGCTGGATGGTCTTAGGGAGCTTTTCCAACTGAGACAATTCTATGATCCCATGTCCCTAGGAAGACCAGCAGTTGGATGTCCCTCTCTCCTTGGCTGGGTGTGAGCCATATTGTGAGAACAGCACCAACAACTACTGGCCAGGCAGAGACCTGCACTCTGAAAGGACAACTCCTGACTGGTGGCCTGCTCTGGACTCTCAGAAAGCACTTCTGGCCCCTGTGATTTCCTACACATTTCCTTCCCCTGATCTACACAGTTCCCAGCGTCTTTTCTCCTTGCAATCACTCTGTCCTTTCATGGAATCACAGAATGGCAGGGGTTGGAAGGGACCTCTGGAGATCACCAAGTCCAGCCCCGACCAGAGCAGGGTCACCTAGGGCAGGTTGCACAGGGATTTGTCCAGGCAGGTTTGGAATGTCTCCAGAGATGGAGACTCCATCACCTTTCTGGGCAGCTTGCTCCAGGGCTCTGCTGTGCTCACAGTAAAGAAGTTCCTGCTCATGCTCTGGGCCCCTCAGTTTAGGAAAGATGCTGAGTTGCTTGAACTTCTCCCAGGGAGCCTGTGACAGAAGGAGAGGACAGTCTCAAGCTGCACCAGGGGAGGACTAGGCTGGATGTTCGGAAGAAATTCTTCAGAGAATGAGTCGTTAGCCATTGGAATGGGAGGTGGTGGTGTCACCACCACTGGAAGTGCTTAAAAGAGAGACTGGCTGAGGCCCTTGGTGCCAAGGGTTAGTTGATTAGATGGTGCTGGGTGATAGGTTGGACTCGATGATCTCAAAGGTCTTCTCCAACCTGGTTCATTCTGTACTCTGTATGTTTAGGTGGAACTTCCTCTGCTCAAGTCTGTAGCCATTGCCTCTTGCCCTGTCAGCGGCCAGCCTGGGACCCAATTTCCAAAAGCTGGGCTGGCAGCTGCTGTGCCTGTTTGAATTTGGCATCCAGCTGGCACAAGCCTCTCCCTCCCTGTGAGCTCCTGGTGTGTCCTCCTGCCTGGTGGCGCACAGACAACCCAAAGCTCCTGCAGCCAAACCAAGGTGCTCTCATCGGGAGCGGTAGAAAATTGCCCAAGCCTGTGTGCTCCCTGCTCCTTGGAGCTGCTCCTTCCTCTCCTTAACACGTGGAACAAATGCCTCCTTTGGACCGTGGTGGGGTAACTTGGAGAGGCCTGCAGAATTGCTGCAGATGGACCCTGGGCTGCTTTTCATTTGTCTGCTGAACCTTGCTGGAAACGCAGGCACAGCAAGTCAGGGCCTGGCCCTTTTCCTTTCTCCTTTCTCTCTTCTCTCTCTCTTTTTTTTTCTCTCTATTTTTTTTTTATTTCTTCCAGGAGTGCTGATGATAAGAAAAGCAATGTCTAAATCTTCTTAATGGTGTTTATGCAAGCAGTTTTGCTTAGCTGCAAGTCCCTGCCACCCCCCTCCCCCGTCCGCCCTCCCCTCCCATCTTCCTGCTAATATCGCTGCTTCATTCCTTTCCCTGTTGGCTATTACTATGGACTACAGCGAATCTAAAACTAAATAATCCCCTTAGTGTCAAGTTTTCTGGGCTGAGCAAATAAATCTAACCAAATGCATTATCTAGGTAGAGGAGGCTGTTGTAAGGGGGGCTGGGGGGGGAGGGAAGAAGAAGGGGGGGGAAAAAAGGCCAAAAAAAAAAAGGGAAAAAAAAGGAGAGATAAAAGCTATTTGACTTTAAGGCAAGGAGTAAAGCCCTCATTTTTCATCCTCATTGTACTTTTAAAGTTGCTGGGCTTCATTATTTATTTTTATGATTGTGATTTCCTTCCCAGTTTTATTTGCGCTGCATTGTTCGAGGCTTTTCCTCTCACCCCCTCGTAATTAAAAGGAAATAAATAAAGGGAACCAAGCTGAATAAATGCAGCCAAGCTTCTGATGCCAAGCATTAAAGAGGAGGAGGAGGAGGAGGAGGAGGAAAGACCCCAGATAAGGTTGCTGTTCAAATCCCCCTCTCAGACGGGTAATTCTGATCAGGCAATAAACTGCTGCTAAATAAATAAACCCTGCCCCACATCCCCTTTCCCCCGGGGAGGAGGGGCAGGGGAGGGCGTGGGCTGGATGAAGGATATTAGAAAACTCATTTGCAGGAGGAAGAAAGAGCACATGGAAGATCTGCATGCTGCAGGAGAGCTCGGCAGGGTTTCCCACCTGCCTCAAGTTCCCGAGCCAGGGGCTCCCGGGAGCAGGAAGCAGACCTGCCCCTGGGTGTTGTGGCAAGGAACTCCACTGCTGGGGATGGTTCAGCCTGAATTTGGAAGCAGGGCTAAGCCAAGCCTGCAGACAAAGTGCATCACACCTGGGGAGCTGGAAGGAGGTTGGAGTGAGGTGGGGGTCACACTTCTCCCTGGTGACAAGCGAGAGAGGAAGTGGCCCCAAGGAGGTTGGATGTTAGGAGAAACTTCTTCGCTGAAAGGCTTCTCAAAGACGCAGGCTGCCCGGGGAGGTGGCTGAATCTCCATTCCTGGAGGTGTTTGAAAGAGGCAGAGATGTGGTGCTGAGGGATGAGGTTTAGCAGCAGCCTTGGTAAAGGTAAAGAGGGGCTGGTGTTTCCTGCTGTAACTGTGAGCTCAGCTCATGTCTCCTCCTGATGTGTCTTTGAGAGCGCAAGCAACCACTCAGCTGGGAGCCAGCTATCCTCTTCTTGCAAGTCCACTGCCAGCATCAGGCACTGGGCCTCCACCAGATTTGCACCAGCCAAAGCTCTGGCTGGCCCTTCCCCACAGATGCTGGCATGAACCAGCTTTGGAGATCACAGAAGCACAGAATATATCTGGTTGGAAGAGTCCTCAAAGATCATCTGGTCCAACCTTCGACCTGGCACTGAAGGATCAACACTAAACCATGTCCCCAAAAACATATTGACATCTCAGAAACCCTTTCAAATCACTACATCCACCTTCTGTTCACTGCAGGCTTGGGCCTGCTGCACATGTGGCATGCAGGACAGTGCCCAACCCTGTCCTTGGAATGGTACTTGTCTAGTACCACTCCAACCTTTAGAATCATACAATCAATAAGGTTGGAAAAGACCTCAGAGATCATCAAGTCCAACCTGGCACCCAACACCTCCTGACTAACTAAACCATGGCACCAAGTGCCATGTCCAGTCCCTTTTTGAACACCTCCAGGGATGGGGACTCCACCACCTCCCTGGGCAGCACATCCCAATGGCTAACAACTCTCTCTGGGAAGAACTTTCTCCTCACCTCCAGCCTAAACCTCCCCTGGCACAGCTTGAGACTGTGTCCTCTTTTTCTGTCACAAGTTGCCTGGCAGAAGAGACCTAACCCCCTCCTGGCTACACCTTCCCTTCAGGTAGTTGCAAAGAGCAAGAAGGTCTCCCCTGAGCCTCCTCCTCTCCAGGCTAAGCAACCCCAGCTCCCTCAGCCTCTCCTCACAGGGCTCTGTCTTTCTCACCAGCCTTCCCTCCTTCCCATTGTCCATACCACATGAGGTCTGGGGAAAGGGTGGCAGCATCCTCCACCCAGCAGTCTCTCTGAGCACCAGCCTCATGCATTGTTCACATAAACAGCATAAATGGCCCAAGGCTGGCACCGCTGCACCAAATTCATCCTCTCATATTGGTTCTTTTCAGATGCAGACCAAAACTGGCAGCTGTCTGGGTGTGGCTTTTGCAAGATCAGAACCAGGCTCAGGTTTCTGTAAGAAGAAAAGCTCTCAAATGTTGGCCTGCATGAGGGAAAAACCAAACAGTCTCACAGTATCACTAAGGCTGGAAGAGACCTCGAGGGTCGTCAAGTCCAACCTGTCACCACAGACCTCATGACTCATGGCACCAAGTGCCACATCCAAACCCCTCTTGAACACCTCCAGGGATGGTGACTCCACCACCTCCCTGGGCAGCACATCCCAAAGACCAATGACTCTCTCGGTGAAGAACCCTCTCCCCACCTCGAGCCCAAACCTCCCCTGGCGCAGCTCGAGACTGTGTCCCCCTGTTCCGGTGCTGGTCGCCTGGGAGAAGAGACCAACCCCCTCCTGGCCACAACCATCCCTCAGGCAGTTGCAGAGGGCAGCGAGGTCACCCCTGAGCCTCCTCCTTTCCAGGCTAAACAATCCCAGGTTGCTGGTTTGGGATCCACAGCCGCAGAGAAGAGCAGAAGGATCTCAGAGTGTTGGAGCTAAAGGCACTAATAGTGCCAGGTGCTGCTCCTCTTCCAGACCCCTCCCAGGGCACAGCCTGCCCTCTCCCAGCTCAGTGCTGCTGTTTGGTTTGGTTTGGTTTGGGTTTATTCTGTTGTTTTGCTTTTTTCACTTGAACTTCAGGTTTGGCATAACAGAGTCAACAACCTTTTCTCTGCATCTGACTTAATCCCTTTGTGTATGTTTTGGGTTCCCCATCTCTGGAGCCAGCCTGTGAGGTTGTCTGCTCTTAAGATCCATTAATCTTTAAATTTCTGCTGGTTTAGGTGGACAAACATCAGATATGACTGTCTGGAAATGACCCCATGCCTTTTGCTTTCTCCTCTTCTCCTCCCATCTCCTGTACCTTTTGCTTTCTCTTTCCCCCTTTTCTTTCCCTTTTGCTTTTTCCTTTGCCCTTTTCTTTCCCTTTTGCCTTTTCCTTTCTCCTTTTCTTTCCATTTTGCTTTTTCCTTTTCCCTTTTCTTTCCCTTTTGCCTTTTCCTTTTCCCTTTTCTTTCCCTTTTGCTTTTTCCTTTTGCTTTTTCCTTTTCCCTTTTCTTTCCCTTTTGCCTTTTCCTTTTCCCTTTTCTTTCCCTTTTGCTTTTTCCTTTTGCTTTTTCCTTTTCCCTTTTCTTTCCCTTTTGCCTTTCCCTTTCTCCTTTTCTTTCCATTTTGCTTTTCCCTTTGCTTTCCCTTTTGCTTTTTCCTTTCCCTTTTTTCTTATTTTTTTCCCTCTCTCTCTTTTTTTTTTTTTCTCTTTTTCTCTTTGTCCTTTTCCCTTTTCCTTTTTATTTTCTTTTTTCCCCTTTTTTTTCTTTCTTTTTTTTTTTTTTTTTCCATCAAACAACCTTCATAATTTTTTTAGACCTCTCTGGCTTACAGATAAAAGCAGATCCTTCTCTAGCAGGGGAGTTGGCCTAGATGTTCTTCCCAGGTCCCCTTTCAACCCCTACTGTTCTGGATGGTAGGGAGTTCATTCTATCAGAGCTTTCTCTAAGTCTTCTCAAAAGAAATAAAACCTCAGGCACTGCTCATACTGGGGAGAAAAAATCTAACCCCCAAACCAGTAGAGACTACTCCCCCAGACTGGGGGTCAGGATCTGCAGCAGACGTCACAATAATCACAGGCCAGCTCTTGACCTGCTCTTGGTCCACACTGCAAGGAGACCAGACTCAGGCAATTTGCAGAACAATAGGGCAAGCATTTTGCTCATTTTAGTCTAATACTCTTTGAAACATCTGCAGAAAAACTGCCAGCTGGGCTGCATATGAACTCCAGAAGCTGAAGAAGAGGAGGAGTTGCAAGCTTTGATAAACAAGCTGAAGGACATTGTTGAGGAGATGGTGCTGGATTACCCACGTGCCCTAAGGCATTCTGTAACTTCTGTGGTCCTATGGCATCACCCAGTGCTTCTGTCCCCTGGAAACAAGGCAGGGAATGGAGCTGGGGAAGGGTCTGGAGAACAGGGCTGGTGAGGAGCAGCTGGGGGAGCTTATCCTGGAGAAGAGAAAGCTGAGGGCAGACCTCATTGCTCTCTACAACTCCCAGAAAGATGCTGGGGTGAGGTGTGGGTTGCTCTCTTCTCCCTAGTCTCAGGTGATAGAAGGAGAGATGGAATTGTGCCAGGGGAGGGTTAGGTTGGAGATGAGGAACAATGTCTTTGCTGCAAGAGTGGTTAGGGATTGGCACAGGCTGCCCAGGGAGGTGGTGGAGCCCCCATCAATGGTGGTGTTGAAGGAATGTGTGGCCATGGCACTCTGGGGCATGGTTTAGTGGCTGTGGTGGTATTGGGTTGATGGCTGGACTGGCTGATCTCCTGTACAAATGATTGCATCCCAGGAGTGTCCCTCTGAAACAAGCAATGACTTTCAGGAGATAGTTTGGGTGGGGTTTTTGTACACAGCACTTGCAGCTCTACTTTTCCTGTGCAGATAGGAATGGTGTGGAGGCAGCAGCTGAAGTGCTGCACTGGGGCTGAAGAGCTGCACTGGGGCTGAAGAGCTGCACTGGGGCTGAAGAGCCCTGGACAGAGAAGAGTTTGCACACCACAGACTTGATGGGAGGTGCTGCCCTCCCATCCAAGCACTTGATCTGTAGAGAAGGGGTGAGGGTCCTGAGGAACATCCAGCTGAATGGAAGACAGTTTTGTGCCCTTGAGAGATGAAGTCTACCTGCAGGGTGGTTGCAGCAGCAGCAGAGGCTCCAGGGCAAGGAGCCACGGTGTGTGTTGGGTTCCCACCTGCTACAAGTGAGACTGGCAAGCTAGAGAGCCTGGCAAAGAGCCACCACAGGGCTTTGGAGCATGTGGTGTTTGAGCAGGAGATGATTTTGCACAGTCTAGAGAGGAGGTGGATCTAATGATGGTCTCACACTGCCCAAAGGGTGGCTCAGGACCAGTCCCCAGAATCACACAGCCAAGGGGCAAGAGCTGGCAGACACAAATTACAGGAAGGGGAAATTCAACTTGATGGAAGAAAAATCTCTTCATAAAGGGGGTGGTCAAATACTGTGACAGAGGCCAAGGCATGCTTCAGAGTGAGGACAGGGAGGCACTGGGACAGATTGCCCAGGGAGGCTGTGAGTGCCCCCTCCCTGGTGGTGTTCAAGGTCCCTTCCTACCCAAACTGTTCTGTGATTCCACAGATTGAATTTGGAGGGGAAGGCACTGGTGAGGAAGAAGTTTAGGAATCCCTGTGGCCCAGCACTGCAGCGAGGTTGCCACCTTTCTCCTAAGCAGATGATGGCAGTTTCATTCCACCACCTACCTGCTGGCCAGTTAAGGACTTGCTTGGCACACCACCACACCTTAGATAAACAGAAATCTTGCCGAGGGTTTATGTGCCCACCCTGGGACCCACAGGCAATCCTGATGCTTTCCTCTTCTTCCCTGAGGCTCTGTCACTTCCTCTGCCTCTTCCTCTTTTCTATAAGGCTGAATCACCATTGTCAGCTGGGGTACTCTGCCAGATGACTGGTGCTGGGTGCCAGAGGCACCGAGCCAGGATGGATTGAGTCTGCAGTAGCATGTATGGGATTGCTGGGCCCAAGCCTGGAGTGTTTGGGAGGAGAAATAGGACTGGGAGCCAAGCAGAGACAAGAGAGCTCCTGGGACATGAGGCAGCAAGAGGAGGGAGCAGAATTCCCCGTGGGTATTTGACAGTGGGTTTGGTTAACCAGACCAGGCTGCCTTCCAGCAAGGCCCTGATCCTGTCTCTTCAACAAACAACTCCTTGATGCCACAGCTAACAACACTGCCCAGCTCCTCAAAGCCACACAAGAGGTCTACCCTTCTGCATGGGAACACCCTGCTGCTGCTGCTTCACCCTGCTTTTGTCCTCTCATGGCCCAGTGTCACAGTAAATTAGAGGGTGGAAGGGACCTCCAGAGGTCACCCAGTCCACTGCCCCTGCCAGAGCAGGATCGCCCCAGGTAGTCTGCACAGGATTGCATCCAGCTGGGTTTTGAGAGCTCAGCCCCTCCACTTGACACCCACCCCTCAGATATTGATAAATATTGATGGGATCCCCTCAGCCTTCTCTTCTCCAGACTAAACAGCCCCAGGGCTCTCAGTCTCTCCTCATAGGGGAGATGCTCAAGTCCCCTCAGCATCCTCATGGCTCTCCACTGGACTCTCCCCAGCAGGTCTCTGTCTCTCTTGAACTGAGGAGCCCCAGACTGGACACAGTATTGCAGCTGTGGTCTCACCAGGGCAGAATAGAGAGGACAAAGAACCTCCCTAGCCCTGCTGGCCACAGTTTTTTGCTGCACCCCAGGATCCCACTGGCTCTCTTGGCCACAAGAGCACATTGCTGTCCCTTGCAGAACTTGCTGCCCACCAGCACTCCAAGGTCTTTCTCCATGGTGCTGCTTTCCAGCAGGGCAGCTCCTAGCCTGTCCTGGTGCCTGCTGTTATTCCTCCCCAGATGCAGGACCCTGCACTTCTCCTTACTGAACTCCATGTGGTTTGCCTGCGCCCAGCTCTCAGCCTGTCCAGCAAGTAGCTGGAACTGATGCAGCTCTTTGAGGTGCCATTATCAGTCTGCATCTGGGAGGTGGTTTGTTCCTTTTGATCCACTCAAAAGAGCAGAAGTGATATGACCAGATCCTCCTGACTACGAGTACCAAATGTCCCTTTCCTCCTGGAGCTCAGCCACGCTTGCATCATTATCCTGCTGCAACAAGTTTGCTTGTGCTGACATCTGGCTCTGTGCTCTGCTCCCCACTGGCAAACCCAGGATGGTGTGAAATGTGTTCCTGGAGGTGTGTCAAGAAGCATGTGGGCTTGGCACCCTGGGACATGGTTTGACAGCCACGGTGGCCTGAGGGTGATGCTGGGACTTGATGACCTTGGAGATGTTTCCCAACCCAAATGGTTCTCTGATGCTGTGATCCTAGGCTGCAAATTTTCTGCTGAGGCAGCCCAAAAGCTCTGTGAAAGGCACAGAGCACATCTTCAGTAGGATAAAGCAGCCACAAGGCCAAGGGGGAATAGGAAGAACTCGTTGAGAACCCTCTGTGCCACAGGGAGGAGTTCTGGTCAGAGATGCTAAAAGCTGCAGAAGAGGAGTGGTACAGGAGATGGAGATTCAGCATTTGAAACTCCTCCTGCTCCAAACAGAAGCCTTGCACAGTTTGGAGATTAGTCACTGAAGGGTTCAGAATCATCTGGGACAGATCAAAGCATTTCATCTCTGCTGTGACATCACTCAGTGGTGTTATTTACAGGGGAAGTTTTAAAGGGAAGGGAGGGAAGAAGGGGGAAAAGTGTGTTTGGACCATAAATGGAAGGGTTTCCCTCTCCAGTGCCAGAGCAGGACCTCCTGGGACTGACAGATCTTCCCTTCCCTTCTGTCTTTTCCTCTCATTTGCTTGTTGGTAACATGAGTGTGGCTTTTGAAGCCTGTGAGTGGTGGAGTCAGCATGATTGTCAGGAAAATACATCAGGAAATGGAGCAGAAGCCACAGAAGACACACAGCAGTGGAGCTCCATGCAGCAGTTCTGATGCCTCTTTGCCTTAATGGACAGATAGAAGACCACCTGGAGTACAGGTCTGGAGCCCTCAATATAGCAAGGACATGGACCTGAAGGAGAGGGTCCAGCAGAGGAGGGACACAGAAATGCTCAGGGGGTTGGAGCAGCTCTGCTACAAGGAGAGGCTGAGGGAGCTGGGGGTGTTCAGCCTGGAGAAGGGAAGGCTCCGGGGAGACCTAATAGCAGCCTGCCAGTGCCTGAAGGGGGCTGCAGGAAGGGTGGGGAGAGACAGTTTGTGAAGGCCTGCAGGGACAGGACCAGGGACAGTGGCTTCAAACTAGAGAAGGGCATATTTAGCTTGGATGGGAGGAACAAGGGAGGTGGTCGAGGCCCCTCCATTGGTGATATTCAAGGTGAGGTTCAGCAAAGCCCTGGGCAGCCTGATCTAGTGGGGGATGTCCCTGCTGACGGCAGGGAGGTTGGACTGGGTGACCTTTGGAGGTCCCTTCCAGCCAGGAGCCTTCTATAAGAAAAATGATAGAAAATGATGTAAAAGGCTTTTGCACACAGGTTCTGTTCTGGTTTGCTTTCTTTCCCCAGCTGCTGTTAGACATGCTAGAGGACAAGTGTTCAGTGGAATTCAGATCAGAATTGTCCTTTTCATAGAATTCTGGAACCACAGAAAGGTTTGGGTTGGAAGGAATCTCAGAGATCATTCAGTTCCAAACCTCCCTGCCATGGGCAGAGACGCCTCCCAGCTAGCCCAGGTTGCTCAAGGCCTCATCCAGCCTGGCCTTGAGCACCTCTAGGGAGGGAGCAGCCACAACCTCCCTGAGCAACCTGTTCCAGGGTCTCCCCATCCTGCCTGTCAAGAATTTCTTCCTCCTCTCCAGGCTCTGTCTGCCCTCCTCAAGCTCCAATCCGTTCCCTCTCATCCTTTTCCTCGGGGAAAGAGCTACTTGCAGTAGCGATTTAAGGGAAATCCTGGGGACAGGAGCCTGGAAGAGCTCAGATCTGCCCGAAGGCGTTTCAGCAGTCGGACCTCAGAGCTTCACCCCGCAGCACATCCGCGCAGCCCTCGCTGCGGACACTCCCTAACCAAATGCCTCCTTGTCACGCCGATTGCCTGAATGCTTGCAGTCATCAAGTTTGCTCTCTAATCCCTTCACTCTCAGCCAGCCATCCGGGGAGGACTTTTCCCCCCAAAGAGCAAAGGCTCTACAAGACCACAGGGACCAAAAGAGTGGGGAAAAAAAGAAATGGGGAGAGGGCTGCTGAGGATGAAAAAAGAAATCGAGAGAGAGGGGGAGGAAAAAAAAGTCAGAGGTATTTTTAAGATGCTGATTTAAGAGTGCTATTAAAAATGCTGCCCACATAGCCTTTTAACCCTCAAAGATATCAGATAACTTTTCTTCTCCCCCTGCAGTGAGATGAAGTGGCTGTCATTATCTGTGGAGGTCTGTATCATATTGGAATCTGCCGGCGCAGGTCAGCAAGTCCGTGGTGTTCTGGTCCCGGCTCTGGCACTGAATTACATTTCCCAGGCACAATGGCTGCAGAATGGGTGGGTGCTTTGTCATTTAAACTGCATAAAGAGGCAGAAATTGATTTTTATTGTGGATCTTCATATCTAATAAAGCTCTGAGGAGCTCTTTTCTTCTCCGATTGAATGGCCATTGAATGCTTTCAATCTAGTTCTGTGTTTCATGCCTAAACTGAATAGTGGCAGGAGGAAAATAGATGGGGGGAAGAGAGGCCAAGTCACTTTCCAGATTGAAAAGGATACAGAAGAGAAATAAAAAAAAAGGGAAAAAAAATGAATCAGAAAAGGAAAAAAAAAAGAGGGAAAAAAAAAAGCCATTTAAGTGGAAAAGGGAACTTTCCTGAGGCTGAGGAAAAATTGCTTTGTGCAGGGTGCACACAGGAGGACGTGGCTGCACGCAGCTGCCTGCTGCCGTGCGAGGAGCCCGGGAAGCCAACCAAGCGCTGCCGGGGGACCCTGAGGCTACCTGCGCCTCGAGGCTCTGTCCTGGGACTGGTCAGGCCCTGCCAGCCTCGCACATCCCCGGAGCTGCCCTTTGTGCCTCGCCCTCAGGACCTCCTCTTTCGCTGGGGCTGCGGCTCAGTTCGTGCTGCCGTTAATTAGAGGAGAGATTGGTTTCCCACGCAATGTTTTTTAATGTAATTAGCACCTAGTTCATCACGGCCTCCGCAAATCAACAAAGAGACAATAACACATAATGGCTTTGCAGTTACTCTTTGATATGTATTGCTCATTTAGTCCCCTGCCCCTCGGGAAGCTCCATCACAATTAACAAGGCCAGTAGTGTTAGCATTAATTGGTCGTGCTGATGGTCTGATCTAAGGTCCCAAGGAGTCCTCCTATAGCGTTGCAGGCTCTGGTCAGACACTCTTGGGAACTCTGCCTAATTGAATGTATAGTCTCTTGATCGTTAGACCCGGGAGGAAGAGTCATTGCCTGCTCATAGGCTCAGCCTTTGAAGCAGCAGGCCATGGGATGAAGGGAATGCTCCCTGACAGCCCTTCCAGAACCTGGAGGGGGTGCCATGCAGCTGCCAGCTCCACTGAGATGCCATCTTGCCAGTGCCAAACTCCTGCTCCCCTACACTCCAGCATCTTCAAGTTCTGTGAAGCTGAGCTCAGAGGTGCCAAGCTGGGAGGGTTGTGTTTCTTGCAGGGCCTTTTTTGTGTTCACTCTGTGTGGATGAGTGAACCCACAGCCTGGTACCTTCCAAGCTGGCACTGGGCAACCCCTCAGTCCAGGCTAGCGCAGGAGATTCTACAGAATCAAGGAAATATGCAGGTTGGAAAAGACCCTCAGGATCACCAAGTCCAACCCAGAACCCACTCTGCAAGGCTCACCCCTAAACCACAGCCCCAAGCACCACATCCAAACCACCCTGAAGCACAGCCAGGCCTGGGGACTGAATCACCTCCCTGGGCAGCAGGGACCACTCTTGCTGGGAAAAATTTCTTCCTAATATTGAGCCTAAACCTCCCCTGTTGAGCCTTGAGGCCATTCCCTCTTGTTCTACCACTAATTACCTGTGAGAAGAGACCAGCACCAACCTCTCCACAACCTCCTTGAAGGTAGTCATAGACAGCAATGAGGTCTCCCCTCAGCCTCCTCTTCTTCCAACTAACCATTCCCAGCTCTTTCAGTCACTCTTCATCAGATTTATTCTCCAGGCCCTCCCCAGCTTCCTTGCCCTCCATGCACTGGTTCCAGCCCCTCCACATCTCTCTTGCTTTGAGGTGCCCCAAACTGGACACAACACTCAAGGTGTGGCCTCCCCAGAGCTGAGTACCAGGGGACAATCCCCTCCCTGCTGCTGCTGGATTTTAGCAGCTCCCTAAGTCCAAAACCAGGGAACCTTCCATGCTGAAGAACATCATTTCATTTTCTAGCAGACAGACAAAGCCCTGCTGTAGGTGTCTGTCTCCTTAGCTGCAGCAAAATCAAGATCATGAGGAGCAGAAAGTCTTGATGAGTCTTGAACCAGAGCAAGTGTGGAACTCTCAGCCCTGTGCCTGATGAGTTGGAACGACAGCCTGAGGCATGGAGGCATTCAGCATCCCTGCCCATCCTTGCACCTAAAGGCATTGGACCCCCACAGAGAGCTTACCAATGTGTTCCCCCTCAGGGCCCCTGCTGACACTGGTCAGGAGGGCAGAGAGCGTCCAGGAAGACTGTGGATGTTCAAATTTCACTGAGGCCTCTCTTGCATTCATCCACAATAGCCTCATTCCCAGGACAGTCACAATAAAAAAAAGGAAAAAGGAAGAAAAGTAGAAAACCCCCAACAGTAGAAAGACTAACACATAAAAAAACAGCAACACAGTAACTACACTACCAGCTGGGGGGCTAGGTCCGTTGTTCCCCACCACTTCCATAGCAATGAGAGGAAACACCACCACAGGGATGTGTTTAAGAAGGACACAGACTCTTGAATGTGTCCAGAGAAGGGCAACAAAGCTGGGGAGGGGTCTGGAGCACAGCCCTGTGAGGAGAGGCTGAGGGAGCTGGGGTTGCTTAGCCTGGAGAAAAGGAGGCTCAGGGGAGACCTTCTTGCTCTCTACAGCTCCCTGAAGGGAGGTTGTAGCCAGGAGGGAGTTGGTCTCTTCTCCCAGGCACCCAGCACCAGAACAAGAGGACACAGTCTCAAGCTGTGCCAGGGGAGGTCTAGGCTGGAGGCGAGGAGAAAGTTCTCCCCAGAGAGAGTGATTGGCCACTGGAATGTGCTGCCCAGGGAGGTGGTGGAGTCCCCATCCCTGGAGGTGTTCAAGAGGAGATTGGTTGTGGCACCTGGAGCCATGGTTTGGTTAGTCAGGAGGTGCAAGGGGATAGGTTGGACTTGATGATCTCTGAGGTCTTTTCAAGGGGCTTGATCCTGTGATTCCATCAAGTCAGCTTAACTTCCCCTTCATCATCCCAAAGCATCTACATCATCCCCCACCCTGTCTAAACAGCTCCTGCTCCACCACCACTGTTCTTTGCACCCATCTGTGGTGGTGAGAGAAAGTTCAGTTCTCCCACACACAAAGAAGCCACAGCTAACTCAGGCAGAGCAGCAGAAATGAAGGAGCTGTATTTACAAGCAGGTTGAGATGCAGATGGATACATACACAATGTGCAACACTGACAATGAGTGCAGAAGCATACAGCAAAGAGCATAACAGAGAACAAAACTCCCTCCTCCAGCCAGGAGGGTGTCCCCCCCACAGGCCCCCCGTTCCCCCAAAAAGGCCTAGAGAGAGAAAAGGTCATTATTAAGGGGGAATTCTGTTGGCTCAAAGCATGAGCAGGAGTTAGTTTCTTCTCTGTTAGTTCAAGGCTAACTCCGTCCAGCTGCTGCTGCTCCCAGAGAGACTGAAACAGACAGGCTGCAAGAGACAGACAGGCTGGCTGAGATCCCAGCTGAGCTAGAGCTCAAAGTTGCATTCTACCTGTGAAATTCCTTTAGAGCACCTCGCTTGGCATCATCTTCACCAGAACATTCAGCAACTGCCCCGTTCCTCAGGGCACAGCCTGAAACACCACCCCAGAGCAGGGAGCAGGACCCTCACCAGCCGAGACACCGCCCAGAGGAGCCCAGCCCCAGTGTGGAGCCCCAGCCAGCACCCGCCGATGAGATTGGAGCAGTCATCAATCCTGGCCCTAACAGCCGGGGGGCCACCAGGCCCCCCGGCCTTTGTAGTCACCACCACCATCACCCAGTGTGCACCAGGGGCACTCACCAGAGACGAGAGGAGGATCCTCAGCCCAGATGGGCTCAGCTTAGGGCTGCTGCCCTTCCTGGGGGGGATTAAATAGGGGAGTGGGTGGGGAGGGCCAAGTGGCCACACCTGGGGTGGGAGGAGACTCCAACAGAGCCCAGGTGCTCTGGGGTTTGAGGGGAAAAAGGGGAAATGGGGTGGAAAAGGGGCAGATCTGGTGGGAAAGGAGAGGTGGTGGTGAAAGAAGGGGAATTTAGAGTAACTTTCTTTTCCATCAATCTTCCCTGGTGCACAACTGCAGCTCCTGGTTGGCTTTGCCTCCATGCAAAAAGAACAAACCCATCGACACTTCATAAACCAAAGCACAATGCTGGCCCTGACAATGAAACCCTGCCATGTTTACCATCTTGCTTGGTGGGAAAATCTGTGCTTTTCAGATCAAAATATGAAGGTTTAGCAAAAACAACAACAAAAAAGTTCTCCAGGAGTGAATTCTGTCCCTGGATACCAGCAGACAGCACCAGGGTGCTGAAGGGACTGGAGCACTGCCCTGTGAGGGAGGCTGAGAGCCCTGGGGCTTTGTAGTCTGCAGAGGACGAGACTGAGAGGGCATTTCATAAATATTTAGAAGTACCTGAGGGCTGGGGGTCAAGAGGAGGGGACAGGCTCTGCTCACTTGCACCCTGGGATAAGACAAGGAGCAATCACAGAAGCACAGAATCGCCAAGGGTGGAAGAGACCTCAAAAATCACCCAGTCCAACCTGGCACCACAGACCTCATGACTAGACCATGGCACCAAGTGCCACATCCAATCCCCTCTGGAACACCTGGAGCCATGGTTTAGGTAGTCATGAGGTCTTGGGTGCCAGGTTGGACTTGATGATCCTTGAAGTCTTTTCCAGCCTTGTTGATTCTATGATTTCTTCCTCTCCCCAGCCCTAGCCACAGCAGCTAACATGACTGCTTTTGAGTCTCCAATGATACTCCTCAGACAATGTCCTCCAGCTCCATGACTGTTGTTTTCCTGCTTGCCAACCACACCTGAGTCCTGTGTGGGTCTGAAGGGAAAGCAGCACAGGCTGAGTTCACAAAAGCTCTGCAAACCAGGAAAGAAAAAAAGAGAAAGAATAAAAGCCAATTATTTTCTATCTCTCTATCATGACTTCTCTCATTCTTGGCTTCTCTGAATTACACAGCCATGATCTTTCTAATCTCTCTCTGCATGGGCGTCTTTCCATGTCCTTAATAGTTTCCCTTGCCCTCCCCTAGACCTTTTCCATGTCTGCATTTGGAGAGAGGGAGGCTGGGAGAGAAAACATTGTTCTGGATGGAGGTGTATCAATCAGCTCTGTAATTCCATTACAGCCCTTTCAGGATTATGCTCTCCTTTTGAGCACAGCCTGGCACTTCCTAGAGCTTCTGGATCATCAAAGGCATTCTGAGGCTGTGCTGAGCTCCTGGGCGAAGACAAACAGAGTTTGTGCCAACAGCTTCCAGTGTCTGTGGCGTCTACTATTATTATTATTAATTATAATTCTATTACTACCACTATTATTGTTGTTATTGTTGCTGTTGCTGCTTCTTTTCTCTAAATATTATATTATGTTACATTATATTAGATTAGATTAGAGGAGATTAGATTATCACACAGGCTCACAGGATGTTAGGAGTAGGAAGGGACCTTTGAAGATCATCCAGTCCAACCCCCCCTGCCAGAGCAGGGCCATAGAATCCAGCACAGGTCACACAGAACACATCCAAATGGGTCTTGAAAGTCTCCAGAGAAGAAGACTCTGCAACCTCTCTGGGCAGCTCCAGGGCTCTGTCACCCTCAGAGTGAAGTTCCTCCTCATGTTGAGGTGGAACCTCCTGTGCTGCAGTTTCTATCCACAGTGTGCCCAGGTGGCCAAGAAGGCCAATGGCATCCTGGCCTGCATCAGGAACAGTGTGGCCAGCAGGAGCAGGGAGGTCATTGAGCCCTGTGCTCAGCACTGGTCAGGCCACACCCTGAGTCCTGTGTCCAGTTCTGGGCCCCTCAGTTTAGGAAGGACATTGAGACTCTGGAAGGTGTCCAGAGAAGGGCAACAAAGCTGGGGAGGGGTCTGGAGCACAGCCCTGTGAGGAGAGGCTGAGGGAGCTGGGGTTGCTTAGCCTGGAGAAGAGGAGGCTCAGGGGAGACCTTCTTGCTCTCTCCAACTCCCTGAAGGGAGGTTGTAGCCAGGTGGGGGTTGGTCTCTTCTGCCAGGCACCCAGCACCAGAACAAGAGGACACAGTCTCAAGCTGTGTCACAGAGGTTTAAGCTGGAGGTAAGGAGAAAGTTCTTCCCAGAGAGAGATGTTAGCCTTTGGAATGTGCTGCCCAGGGGGGTGGTGGAGTCCCCATCCCTGGAGGTGTTCCAGAGGGGATTGGACGTGGCACTTGGTGCCATGGGTTAGTCATGAGGTCTGTGGTGCCAGGTTGGACTGGATGATTTTTGAGGTCTCTTCCACCCTTGGCGATTCTGTGCTTCTGTGATTGCTCCTTGTCTTATCCCAGGGTGCAAGTGAGCAGAGCCTGTCCCCTCCCTCTTGACCCCCAGCCCTCAGGTACTTCTAAATATTTATGAAATGCCCTCTCAGTCTCGTCCTCTGCAGACTACAAAGCCCCAGGGCTCTCAGCCTCCCTCACAGGGTAGTGCTCCAGTCCCTTCAGCACCCTGGTGTTGTCTGCTGGTATCCAGGGACAGAATTCACTCCTGGAGAACTTTTTTGTTGCTGTTTTTGTTAAACCTTCATATTTTGATCTGAAAAGCACAGATTTTCCCACCAAGCAAGATGGTAAACATGGCAGGGTTTCATTGTCAGGGCCAGCATTGTGCTTTGGTTTATGAAGTGTCGATGGGTTTGTTCTTTTTGCATGGAGGCAAAGCCAACCAGGAGCTGCAGTTGTGCACCAGGGAAGATTGATGGAAAAGAAAGTTACTCTAAATTCCCCTTCTTTCACCACCACCTCTCCTTTCCCACCAGATCTGCCCCTTTTCCACCCCATTTCCCCTTTTTCCCCTCAAACCCCAGAGCACCTGGGCTCTGTTGGAGTCTCCTCCCACCCCAGGTGTGGCCACTTGGCCCTCCCCACCCACTCCCCTATTTAATCCCCCCCAGGAAGGGCAGCAGCCCTAAGCTGAGCCCATCTGGGCTGAGGATCCTCCTCTCGTCTCTGGTGAGTGCCCCTGGTGCACACTGGGTGATGGTGGTGGTGACTACAAAGGCCGGGGGGCCTGGTGGCCCCCCGGCTGTTAGGGCCAGGATTGATGACTGCTCCAATCTCATCGGCGGGTGCTGGCTGGGGCTCCACACTGGGGCTGGGCTCCTCTGGGCGGTGTCTCGGCTGGTGAGGGTCCTGCTCCCTGCTCTGGGGTGGTGTTTCAGGCTGTGCCCTGAGGAACGGGGCAGTTGCTGAATGTTCTGGTGAAGATGATGCCAAGCGAGGTGCTCTAAAGGAATTTCACAGGTAGAATGCAACTTTGAGCTCTAGCTCAGCTGGGATCTCAGCCAGCCTGTCTGTCTCTTGCAGCCTGTCTGTTTCAGTCTCTCTGGGAGCAGCAGCAGCTGGACGGAGTTAGCCTTGAACTAACAAAGAAGAAACTAACTCCTGCTCATGCTTTGAGCCAACAGAATTCCCCCTTAATAATGACCTTTTCTTTCTCTAGGCCTTTTTGGGGGAACGGGGGGCCTGTGGGGGGGACACCCTCCTGGCTGGAGGAGGGAGTTTTGTTCTCTGTTATGCTCTTTGCTGTATGCTTCTGCACTCATTGTCAGTGTTGCACATTGTGTATGTATCCATCTGCATCTCAACCTGCTTGTAAATACAGCTCCTTCATTTCTGCTGCTCTGCCTGAGTTAGCTGTGGCTTCTTTGTGTGTGAGGGAGAACTGAACTTTCTCTCACCACCACAGATGGGTGCAAAGAACAGTGGTGGTGTCTGGTTGATGGTTGGACTGGGTGATCTTAGAGGGCTTTTCCAGCCAACACTTTTGTGATTCGATGATCTCATGTTGGAGATCTCACTTCCTGCAGATCTTCTGCTGAGTTAAATGAGGCTGGCTCTGACTCTCCAAGCCATTAAGTTCAGGGCACTATGGAAGAGGGCTGCATGGAAAGCAGGAGGTGTGTTCTCCTGCAGGAGATGTCCTCTTTCATACCCCACTGACTTCTAAAGAACCCAGAGGCAACCAAATCCTTGTTTTCAACCCAGGGCAAGGACAGAAGGGAAGGTTTCCACCTGGAAACAGACCCTCACAGCACTGAGAGGCAGTTTCCCCTGCCAGAGGGTATTTGGTGCCAACACTCTGCTAACTGTTCTAAAGGGAATGTGAATTTTGGAGGGCTGCTAATACCTCAATACTTGTCCATTTCTTCCAGCTCTATCCTTTCATCTAATAAAAGGTTATGAGATCTCTCTCTATACAAAGTCTCTTCTGTTCAAGAGGGAGCACTTCTGACACTTCTGCTCCCATCCAAACACCATGCCTTTCAAAACATTGGGCTTAGACAAAGGCTTGCAGGCTGAGGGCCAGAAGGAAAGTGGGGGTGGGGGGAAAAAAACCCAGCCCAACACAGTGTACCACAAAAGCAGGAAGAATACAGACTACAAAGGTGTGAGGAAGAATGATCTAAATTAAATGGTGAGGATCCAGGGGGACTCGAGAGACAGAAATACCTCATCTAACCTCCATGAACAATGTGTCACCAGGGACAGAAACGAAAGCAGAGGTCAGCTGGGTGCCAAGAAGTTTGTTTTCAAGTTCCCTCGAGGAAGAGAGAGGTCTGCACTGCTTAACAGAAAGCTTTCTCTTTCCTTTGGGTTCTGCCAAGGTCCAGAGTCAAAAAGTGCAGGGCGTTCTGAAGAGCTGGTGGGAGCAGCAGAGGCCCTTGGAGGGCAGGATGAGGAGGGGATGCGGGAACAGATGCGCTGGCAAAGCAGCGGCTATGAGAGCAGGCTCTCCCATCAACCTGGGCAGGGAGGGAGAGAGGGATGTGAGTCAGGGTTTGGGAGAACAGCTGAACAGCTCAGCTTGGATAACAATATCCCTTGCAGACAAGTCTGAAAACAGAGAGGTGTTCCTCAAGGCAGATACCCCCAAAAAGCAACTCTCAATGCCACCCAAGAATGGCAGCGAAAGTCTGAGAGGCCTTTGTAAGCTGGAGGCAAAGAGACTCTCCTCACAGCGCTGTGCTCCAGACCCCTCCCCAGCCTCCTTGCTCTTCTCTGGACACATTCAAGAGTCTCAATGTCCTTCTTAAATTGAGGGGCCCAGAACTGGACACAGGACTCAAGTCCAACATCAGGTCCAACCCCCTGCCCGAGCAGGATCACCCAGGGCAGGTCACCCTGGAACACATCCAGGTGGATTTTGAATGTCTCCTGAGAAGGAGACTCCACAACCTCTCTGGGCAGCCTGCTCCAGAGCTCTGTCACCTTCACAGTGACAAAGTTTTCCCTCATGTTCCTGTGGCACCTCCTCTGCTCCCAGCTCGTCCCCAGCGCCCCTTGTCCTAGCACTGGATATCCCTGCTCAGAGCCACCTCCAGGTGGGGTTTGCAGGTCTCCAGAGAAGAGCTCACCAGTGAGATGAACTGGGGGGGATGCAAACTTCCACAAAAACTCTCCAGGGTGGAAATGCTGTTCCTGTGTCTCACCTTTCTCCTTCCTCTGAGCAGAGCATGGCACAGTTAGACTTGCAGAAATTGAACATCGTAGGCAATCTTTTAACTACTGCAAGAGGCAGGATTTGGGGGTGGATGGGCTGCCCCTCTGATCTGCTAGGGACAAATCCTGTGTGCTGGTAGAGATTTCAAACAAGTGTCTAGGCTGAAACCCATCTCTCAGGCCATGGACTTCCCAGGCTGTTGGGGGGTAGCACCAGGCAGTGTTAATGCTGCAGTTCTCAACCTGCAGGTCATGAAGTTCAAGCAGGACAAGCGTAGAGTCCTGCACCTGGGGAGGAACAATGCCCTGCACCAGTACTGGTGAGGGGTGACCTGCTGGAGAGCAGCTCTGTGCAGATGCTGGTGGACAACAAGTTCAACATGAGCCAACAATGTGCCTTGTGGCCAAGAAGGCCAAAAGCCTCCTGGGGTGCATGAAGAAGAGTGAGGCCAGCAAGACAAGGGAGCTTCTCCTCCCTGGAGAGGCCTCAGCTGGAGTATTGTGTCTAGTTCTGTGCTCCCCAGTTCAAGAGGGAAAGGGAGCTACCAGAGAGAGCCCAACAGAGGGCCACAGTATTTGGAGGGTGGAGAATCCCTCTGGTGAGAAAAAGCTGAGAGACCTGGGGCTGTTGACCCTGCAGAAGAGCAGCCTGAGAGGGGAACTTCTCAGTGCTTTTAAATATCTAAAGGCTGGAGGTCATGAGGGTGGTACTGAGGTCTTGTTCAGGGATGCCCAGTGGAAGGACAAGGAGCAACAGGTACAAACTAGAACAGGGTTCCACTTGAACTGAAAGAAAAACTACTTTGAGAGTGCTGGAGCCCTGGAGCAGGCTGCCCAGGGAGGTTGTGGAGTCTTCTCTGGAGACTTACAAAACCCATCTGGACATCTTCCTGAGTGCCCTGCCCGAGGTGATCCTGCTCTGGCAGTGGGGTTGGACTGGGTGACCTCCAGAGGTCCCTTGCAACCCCACCATGCTGTGATTCTTTGTGTGCTCCTGTCCCTGTTGCTGCATTGCTCATTCTGGATTTGCTTGTTGCAGCACTTCCCTGTGTGTGCACTCAGGGAGTGGAGGTTAACAGGTTGGGGTTTACCTGCATCAGGAGCAGTGTGGCCAGCAGGAGCAGGGAAGTCATTGTGCCCTGTGCTCAGCACTGCTCAGGCCACACCTTGAGTCCTGTGTCCAGTTCTGGGCTCCTCAGGTTAAGAAGGACACTGAGACTCTTGAATGCATCCAGAGAAGGGCAACAAGGCTGGGGAGGGGTCTGGAGCACAGCCCTGTGAGGAGAGGCTGAGGGAGCTGGGGTTGCTTAGCCTGGAGAAGAGGAGGCTCAGGGGAGATCTTCTTGCTCTCTCCAACTCCCTGAAGGGAGGTTGTAGCCAGGAGGGGGTTGGTCTCTTCTCCCAGGCAATCAGCACCAGAACAAGAGGACACAGTCTCAAGCTGTGCCAGGGGAAGTTTAGGCTGGAGGTGAGGAGAAAGTTCTTCCCAGAAAGAGTAATTGGCCATTGGGGTGTGCTGCCCAGGGAGGTAGTGGAGTCCCCATCCCTGGAGGTGTTCAATGAAGGCCTGGATGTGGCACTTGGAGCCATGGTTTTGTTGTCAGGAGGTGTTGGGTGATAGGTAATAGGTTGGACTTGATGATCTCTGAGGTCTGTTCCAACCTGGTTGATTCTGTGATTCTACTGTCAAGAAATGCCAACATCTGGCACCAGAACAGGGCTCTGGGAACTGAGATCAGCTGCCCAGGTCTGCAGAGCTGTGGCTGATACCTCAGCGTCGTCTGGGTGGAGTTTCTTCTGTGCTGAACTCCTGCTGCTCTCTTGTAGTGGTTTCTTTTCCTGGCATGTCTGGTGTGGGTTTTTCCCCTTCAGCAGTACTCTCACTTGCAGAGCCCTGCTGGAGAGCTCCCTCATCTCCATTTAAAAATATTCCAAGTGGTGCAGGCAGTGGAAGTTTGAGTTAATTACAAATTATTCTCCATTTCACCAGCATTTTATTAACAAATCCACATTAATCCAGTATTAAAGCAGGGTGGGATTATAGGATTTCTCTCCTCTGAAGCTTGGAGCAAGGGAAGTCTATAATAAACCTACCTATTCATTTGACACAAAGCTGGTCTAGCACATCTACCACCACACGTGCCCCCCCCCACCCTTCTTTGCCACATACATCTGCAGTCCCATGCAGTGGGGACCATGGGGGTTTAGTGGTGAGCTAGAAGGGATATGAACCTGCTCTGGGGCAAAATTGCCTTCCCAGTGCCTTGGAGACACCTTCTGTTCAGGTGGAACCTCCTCTGCTCCAGCTTGCACCCACTGTCCCTTGTCCTAGCATTGGATGTCACTGAGCAGAGCCTGGCTCCATCTTCCTGACACTGCCCTGCACATCTCTATCACCATCAATGAGGTCACCTCTCAGGCTCCTCTGCTCCAAGCTAAAGAGCCCTCAGCTCCCTCAGCCTGTCCTCAGCAAGGAGGTGCTCCACTGCCTGCAGCATCTTTGTGGCTCAGCACTTATAGCACCTTGGAGAGAGCTTCTCTG
This sequence comes from Melanerpes formicivorus, assembly GCF_026170545.1. Lineage (NCBI taxonomy): Eukaryota > Metazoa > Chordata > Aves > Piciformes > Picidae > Melanerpes > Melanerpes formicivorus. Next base: position 22,343,147 of record NW_027142364.1, on the reverse strand, counting down.
GCTTTCCAGGCTATGCATGTGACCTACTGGGGACAACTCCTACCCACTGCAGACCTACCAGCTCCCTGCTTCATGTCCATTTCTAACAGTAGAAGAGCTCACCCCACAACAGCCTCTGTAACCACAGGCCATTTGCTTGGAAGCCAGAGGAGATCACAGAATCACAGGGTGTCAGGGGTCAGAAGGGACCTTGAAATATTACCAGGTCCAACCCCCTGCCAGAGCAGGATCGCCCAGGGCAGGTCACACAGGAACACATCCACATGGGTTTGGAATGTCTCCAGAGAAGCCTCTGTACTTCTCTCTTCTCTCTCTTCTCTCTTTTTCTCTTCTCAGCCTGCTCCAGGGCTCTGTCACCCTCGTAGTGCAAAAGTGTTTCTTTATGTTTACATGGAACCTCCTCTGCTCCACCTTGCACCCATTGCCCCTTGTCCTAGGATGCCTCCTCTGCAAATTGAAGCTTACACCACCAGGTGAGGCACAGAGCAGAGAAATCAAAGGCTCTGAGCACGTTTGGAGTGAGCTGGGAGAAATAAGGTGGAAAAGCAGAAGTGTTTCATCTTGATCCTGCCACGGTCCTCAAAATTGTCTTGGAAGTTTGCGCAGAAAGGAGCCAGCTAAGGGACTGAAATAGTTTGCTGTAAGAGATAATCCTTTTAATAAAATGTAAGGGTCAGAACTTGATGTTGGCACTGAACATTTTGCTAAATAGGGCATGATGAGTTTGCTGTTCTGCTCCTGGGCTGGCTGCTCGTGCTTGCGTTTTGCGGTGCATAATGACGGCATGACATTGCCGTCCCTGCTGGGCTTGGTGCAGGCTGACCAGCCCGAAGTGGAACAGCTCCTGAACTGAAATCATTCTCTTTTTTCAGCTGTGCAGCCCTTTTGGAACAAAAACCTTACACCTGATTAAAATAATCATGATGAAAAACACAATCCAGATTGAAAAGGGAAGAAGTTCAGGTTGTTGAAGGCCTTTATTGTCTCGCTCACAGGGGCACCGTGGAACACCAAAATGATTTCACAGAGTCACAGAATGGTAGGGCTTGGAAGGGGCCTCTGGAGATTGAGTCCAGCCCCCTGCCGAGGCAGGGTCACCTACAGAAGGTCAGAGAGGAACACATCCAGGTGGGCCTGGAATATCTCCACAGATGGAGACTCCACCAGCTCTCTGGGCAGCCTGCTCTGGGGCTCTGTTACCCTTAAATTCAAGAAGTCCCTCCTCATGGTTAGGTGACACTTGTGATGTTCAAGCCTGTGCCCCTTTCCCCTTGCCCTGTCCCTGGGCACCACTGAGCAAAGCCTGGCCCCATCCTCCTGGTACCCACCCTTGAAGTATTGATCAGCATTGATGAGATCACCCTCAGGCTGCTCTTCTCCAGACTAAGCATCCCCAATTCTCTCAGCCTTGCCTCCTCACAGAGATGTTCCTGTGCCCTCATCACCTTTTCATTCACTCATTCCTCTCATACCTACAAAGTCTCTCCATTTTCCTGTGCCTTATCCAGGATTTGCTACATTTCTGTCTCAGAAATCAGCCTTTTCAGCCAAGCCTTGCTGCTGCTGCTCTTTGTTGAGATGTGACAACAAGCATGGGGCTGTGCAGAAGTGAGGCTGAGATATGCAGGTGATCACAGGATCACAGAACATTAGAGGTCAGAAGGGACCTCCAGAGATCATCCAATCCAATCCAATCCCCCCTGCCAGAGCAGGAGCACCCAGGGCAGGTCACACAGGAACACACCCAGGTAGGTTTGGAAAGGCTCCAGGGAAGGAGACTCCACAACCTCCCTGGGCAGCCTGCTCCAGGGCTCTGTCACTCTCACTGTAAAGAAGTTTCTCCCCATGTTGAGCTGAAACCTTCTCTGTTCAAGCTTGTACCTGTTGTTTCTTGTCTTATTACTGTGCTCCACCCAAAAGAGCTTGGCCCCTCCCCTTGACACCCAGCCCTCAGATATTGATAGACATTGATCAGATCCCCTCTCAGCCTTCTCTTCTCCAGACTAAACAGCCCCAGGGCTCTCAGTCTCTCTTCACAGGGGAGATGCTCAAGTCCTTTAATCACCCTCATGGCTCTCCACTGGACTCCCTCCAGCAGGTCTCTGTTTCTCTTGAACTGGGGAGCCCAAAACTGGACACAGTGCTCCAGGTGTGGTCTCACAGTATTCCAGGTGTGATGTGGCTCAGGAGTAGAGCTCCTTCTGATCCATGGTAGGGTTTTCTTTGTTTTCCTGTTGCCAGCTGTCCTAAGAAAGCAAGGCCATTGCCACCCCACCAGCAGGCTGTGCTGCTTTGCAGAGCGAAGGGCAGTGGCCTGTTTTTGGCAGGAGTCTTACTCAGCCCTGGTGTGTGGACCACATGCAGATGTTTCACCCAGCAGAGGGCTGGAGACCCCAACAGGCATCAAAAGCTTTTATGGGGCCTTTGCTTTCAGAAGATCAGTTCTTCTGTTTGTGACTTAACAGCTAAAAGGCTTTTGGGGTAGATTACCCAGAAGGTAATCTCCAGGGGGTAAGGCTTGCTCTCTTGCTGTCTGGCTCCACTGGGACAGGCTGCCCAAGAGAGGTGGTGGAGCCACCATCCCTGGAGGTCTTCAAGAAATGTGAGGCCATGGCACTTTGGGACTTGGTTCAATAGCCATGGTGGTGTTGGGTTGACAGTTGGACTTGATGATCTTAGAGGTGTTTTCCAAGCAAAACAATTAATTGAGTCTCTGACAGACAGGCTATTGGCCTCAATGGCTACTGTTTGAGCAAGGCAAAGGGGAATGCTCCTTCAGGATATCATCTCTTGCTTCTGACCATCTCTGAGCTGATAGTCTTGATGTGTCCTCGGTGATCAGAGCCTGCCCAAGCACTGATTCCCAGCCAGACATCTGCAGGTCTCCCCCAGCTCCTGGCAAAGCCAAGAAAGAGGCACAGAGAAGTAAGCAAGAGTGATGATCACACCTGAGGGGCAGGGGGGCAGGTGAATGTTGGCTGGGTTTGAAGCAGAGTGGAGCATGTGTCCTTGGGGATTTCATTCCTGCACACCCTTCTGGTTTCACTCAATCCAAAGTAGCTAAAGCCTGAATTTCTCCTCCTCAGCTAGCATGTCAAAAATAATATCAATTATACCTTCAGTCCACACACCCCTTGGTGGCCCCTGAACAGGACCAGGAACAATGGATATAAGCTAGAACTAGGAGGTTCCACCTCAACATGAGGAGAAACCTCTTCACTCTGAGGGTGCTGGAGCCCTGGAGCAGGCTGTCCAGAGAGGTTGTGGAGTCTTCTTCTCTGGAGACTTTCAAAAGCCAACCTGGCTTGAGAGCAGCTCTGAAGAAAAGGCCTTGGGGGTGCTGGGGGATGAGAAGCTCAACATGAGCCAGCAGTGAGCACTTGCAGCCCAGAGAGCCAAGCAGAGCCTGGGCTGCAGCAAGAGAAGCAGAGCCAGCAGGGCCAGGGAGGGGATTCTGCCCCTCTGCTCCACTCTGCTGAGACCACAGCTGGAGCTCTGTGTCCAGCTCTGGAGTCTCTGTTACAGGAAGGATCTGGAGGTGCTGGAAGGTGTCCAGAGAAGGGCCAGGAGGATGAGCAGAGGGCTGGAGCTGCTCTGCTATGAGGACAGACTGAGGGAGTTGGGGCTGTTCAGTCTGGAGAAGAGAAGGCTCCCAGAAGACCTTCTTGTGGCCTTCCAGTGTCTGCAGGGGGCTACAGGAAAGCTGGGGAAGGACATTATAGGGTGTCAGGTGGTGATAGGACTGGGGGGAATGGATCCAAGCTAGAGGAGGGGAGATGTAGATTAGACATTAGGAAGAAGTTGTTCCCCATGAGGGCACAGGTTGCCCAGGGAGGTTTTGAAGGCCAGGCTGGATGTGGCTGTGAGCAACCTGCTGTGATGTGAGGTGTCCCTGCCCATGGCAGGGGCTTGTAACTGGATGGTCCTTGAGGTCCCTTCCAAGCCTAACAATTCTGTGATTCTCTGACATGTTCCTGTGTGGCCTGCCCTAGGTGATCCTGGGCAGGGATGTTGAACCTGATGATCTCTGAAGGTCCCTTCTGACTTCTGACATTCTGTGAGTCTATGCTTCTGAGACATTTCCTGGATGCATCTGGGCAAGCAATCACTGCAGTGCAGAGAGGTCCCTGCCCCAAGGCACGGAGATGCTGTTAGAACAGTTGCCTTTCCCCACAGCCAGGTCACAGCAGAACCGCCACCACCCTGCAGAGCACTGCTGGGGGCTGCTGTGAGGACTAAGCTCTGGCTTTCAGTAGAAGACAATGGATGCTCTATCTGTTCCTTGCCAGCTCTGCTTGGCATCTTCAGTGCTGGGAGCTGAGGCCTTTTGCTGCTCTGCTGCAACAGGCAATTTGGAGTACAAACAACCCTTTTGTGCCTCTGGCTTAAGGAGCTCCCTGATAAACCTGGCTGTGGAGAGGAGCTGACGTGAATGTATGAGAGTCCTCCTGCCCACAGGCAGTGCCAAGATGCCAGGCAAAACACACCACCTGCATCAGGGCCTATTAAGGAAATTAATGCTTGGGATTGTTACTTTTTTTAATCTTTTTCATTTTTTTCCCCACAAATCAAACTGTAGCCAAAAGAGAAAGAGGCCAAGAAAGTTCTTCTACAAATTAGTCATGATCTGCAAGAAAAATGATGCAATCAAGGGAGCTGCAGGACAACAAATGAGCCCAAGGCTGGGGCATCCATTAAGCAGACCATTTGTACCAAAAAGTTTCTTCTCTCCTTTCCCAGCTCAAGCTTCTCTTTGGAGTTTCCTCTTCTCTCCTTTTTCAGCTCAAGCTCCTCTCTGGAGTTTCCTCTTCTCTCCTTTCCCAGCTCAAGCTCCTCTTTGGAGTTTCCTCTTCTCTCCTTTCCCAGCTCAAGCTCCTCTCTGGAGTTTCCTCTTCTCTCCTTTCCCAGCTCAAGCTCCTCTCTGGAGTTTCCTCTTCTCTCCTTTCCCAGCTCAAGCTCCTCTTTGGAGTTTCCTCTTCTCTCCTTTCTCAGCTCAAGCTCTTCTCTGGAGTTTCCTCTTCTCTCCTTTCCCAGCTCAAGCTCCTCTTTGAGGTTTCTCTGGGGGGGCATGTGCTGAGATCTAGATGCACATCTTGGCTTATGCAGAGCATAAGCAATGCTCTCCTAGCTGCTCTTAACCCTGAGCTTGGAGCCAGAGGGGAGGCTGCGCAGATTACTGTGTCCAGTTCTGGGCTCCCCAGAGCAAGAGAGGCAGGGAACTGCTGGACAGAGTCCAGTGGAGGAACATGAAGCTGCTGGGGGGACTGCAGCATCTCTCATGTGAGAAGAAGCTGAGACCTTGGGCTGTTTTGCCTGGAGAAGAGAAAGCTGAGAGGGCATGTTACTAATGCTGTTCAATGTCTAAAGGATGAAGGTGAAGAAGAGGCTGGGCTGTTTTCAGTGGAAGCCAGGGATGGGCACAGGGGGCAATGGGCACAGACTAGAACCCAGGAGGTTTTACTTGAACTTAGGAGCAACATCTTTGCTGTGAGCATGCTGGCGCCCTGCAGCAGGCTGTCCAGAGAGGTGATGGAGTCTCCTTCCCTCCAGACTTTCAAAACCTGCATGGCCACATTCCTGGGCAGCCTGCTCTGGGTAAACCTGTGCTAGCTGGGGGCCGCACTTGGTGATCTCCAGAGGTCCCTTCCAACCATTCTGTGAGTCTGTGATTCTGTGAGTTTATAATCTGACAGGAGCTGCATGCAGGCAACCTGCAGCCTGTTTGCAGCTCAGCTCCCAGCTTCTTGGAGGAGCTGGGAGTGAAGGATAGACCTCACTGTCAGCCTGGAGAAGTGATGTTGAGGACAACATGAGGTATCTTCCATGGCACCTCATCTCATGGTCAGTGAAGGAGACTGGGAGGTGATTGCCCCTGTTCTCAGCACTGGTGAGGCTGCACCTCCAATACTGGGTTTACTCCAAGAAGGACACTGAGGGGCTGGAGGATGTCCAGAGAAGGGCAACAAAGCTGGGGAAGGGTCTGGAGAACAGGGCTGGTGAGGAGCAGCTGAGGGAACTGGGGGTGTTTAGTGTGGAGAAGAAAAGGCTGAGGGAGACCTCATTGCTCTCTGCAGCTGCCTGAAGGGAGGTTGGAGCCAAGTGTGGGGTGGTCTCTTCTCCCTAGTCTCAGGTGGTAGGAGGAGAGGCAATGGCCTGAAACTGTGCCAGGGGAGGCTTAGGTTGGAGATCAAGAAAAGTTTCTTTGCTGGGGGAATGGTCAGGGATTGGCACAGGCTGCCCAGGGAGGTGGTGGAGTCCCCATCCCTGGAGGGGTTCGAGAAATGTGTGGCCATGGCACCTGGGGACACAGCTTCATGGCCGTGGTGGTGCTGGGTTGAAGGTTGGACTGGATGACCTTGGAGGGCTTTTCCAACCTGAACAGCTCTGTGATTCTATGACTCTGTGAAGCACAGGGAAAGTGCCAGGCTTGCCCCTTGCCAGTGACCCCAGCCCTTCATCTGCCACCCTGCCTGAGGCTCCTGCTGGGCTGGCCGTTCCCCCCAGCCAGCCTCCCACCGCTTCGCACAGCCACGCGAGCCGTGCCGCCAGCCTGGAGATGGCTTGCACTCGAGTGGCAGCAGCAGACAAAGCTGGAGAGAGGCAGAGGGGCAGGCCCCCTCCGAGCTGAAGCATGGCATTGAGCAATATTCCCTTGCTGAAGCTGGCTGGTTTTATTTTTATCATATTTGAGCACAAACCCTTTTCATGTCACAAATGAAGGGACCGCTGCAGAAGGGTTATGTTGGGGGGTGGGGGGGTTGGGGTTTGTTTGTTTGTTGTGGGCTTCTTTTTTTCTTTTCCAGCTGCATTTCCTATGGAGATTTTTTTTTTCTTTTCTTTCTTTTCTTTTCTTTTCTTTTTTTTTTTTTTCAGTGAAAAAATGAAAAAGAAGAAGAAGGGGGGGAAAAAAAATCATGGAAAGCTGTGTTGAATTATGTGATACATTGAAATTAAAATGAAATCCCAAATTATCTTGCAGTCAGGGGCTGATGTGGACTGAGTGATAATAAATAAAGGTTAAAAGGACATTGGCAAGTCTTTTTTCATGGCTTTCAATTTTTCCCCTCCCTGTTGTTTGTAAAAACCTCTTAGAAGATTAAAAATAATATTTCTTTCCCTATTGATTTTTTTCCCTCTTTTTTTCCACCCCCCCCAACCCCCTCCCTTCTCTTTCACATTTGAAAACAGCATTTATTTATTCCCTGTGTTTCTAATGGAGCTGGGATTAATGTGCCTTTATTTGTTCTCTGCTTGACTTCTGCTTTCCTCTCATGGAGCAGCTCACTGCAGCCCAACGAAGGGCTCTTGGGAGCAAGGCTGAAGCTGCCCAGCACCAAAGGCCTCAACAGAGGTCTAGCCAGGGGTCCAAGGTCATCTGTAAATATTTTGACCCTGGGGTGGCCTCCCAAATGATTCTGTGGTTCTCTGACATCTGCTACCCAGGACATTTGCAGGCAGGGTTAGGACACTCATGGTTGCCTGTAATGCGTCCACAGAGAAACCCAAAACTGGTGTCAGATGTTCCCTCTGGACTTGTTCTCTACAGCTCCCTGAAAGGAGGTTGCAGTGAGGTGAGGGTTAGTCTCTTCCCCCTAGGATCAGGTGATAGGACAGGAGGAAATGGCCTGAAATTGTGCCAGGGGATGGTTAGGTTGGAGAAAGAGAGAAAGAGTGGTCAGGGATTGGCACAGGCTGCCCAGGGAGGTGGTGGAGTCCCCATCCCCGGAGGTGCTCAAGAAAGGTGTGGCCATGGCACTTGGGGACAGGGTTTAGTGGCCATGGTGGGGTTGGGTTGACAGATGGACTCAATGATCTTAGAGGTGTTTTCTAACCTTAATGTGTCTATTTTAAAATGACATCCTCACTTTGCCTTCCTCAACAGCCTAAACAGTTTGTGGGGATGAGGGTAGTGGCAACACTAATTGTTAAGGTGGTTATTCACACATCTACTTCAGAGAAGGGATTACAAACTGGATTATTACATTTGCCTTTGGAGGCACCTGCCAGATCAGCTGGCTTTGACTTCATGCCTTTTGAGCTCTGTGGCCTGCACTGTGGCTAGTTGTATCTCCATCACCCATGAGGTCTGGTGGCTGGAATGCAGGAGCCTGCCTGGATGAAGCAGTCACGCTGCTTCCCTGCTCTTGGCTTTAAACACCCAAATCATTTGGGCAAAGAGTGAGATTGGGCTGGCAGATGGGATATAGCCAGCACCCAGCAGATGGTGCCAGCAAATCGAGTCCAGTGGCCTGCAGAACAGTGCTGGCACATCTTTGGTGCAGCAGTGGTGAACCTACAAACCACCTGTGATGGGTTACACCCATCCTGAAAGCAGGAGGGGGGAGGGCTTGTGAGAGCCTTCCTCTCCCTGGAGGGCATTTTCCCCCTGGGGAATGGAGTCAGGCTGTTCCACTCCCCCTCCCTGTCCAGCAAGCCTATAAAAAGGAGACACTGCAGCCATTTCTCTCTGGGCCACTGCCTTTGGCTGGATGAGAGGACTGCTGCTGGCTCCCTGCTTCTCTGCCACGTAGTCCTTCCTGCTACATCCATGCCTCTTCAAAGGACTGGATTTGTATTCACATTTCCTCCCATCCATCCTTGTTCCTTAGCCCTGTGAACCCTTCCTGTTATTGTTACATGTATATATACTGTTTAAGGAAGATTCTTTACCCCTCTACTTCCAAGCCAACCCAAATTATTTCTTGGTGGATTTGCTCCTTCTGTTTTTTTCCCTCTGGATCAGGAAAGAGGAGGGGGCAGCGGGGGAGGGATTCTCAGCCTTGCCCCCATCTGAGCTCTTAAATCCCAGTTAAGGCTCAGACCACTACCCCATCCCTTGTCCTAGTGCAGGTCATCCATGCACAAGCATCTGCTAGCACCAGGTGCAAGGGTCTCTGGCAGCACACTGGCAGCCCCATGCTGGGAAAGCCTCTCCTAGAAAAGGTAGGACATCTGTTTTGTGGTGGTTGTTGTTGCCTCAGCATGGCAGCAGGAAAGCAGAAAGCTGCTAATGTCCCTGCTTCTTGTTCAGGCTGAAAGCTCTTCAGCAGGGGAGAGCCTGCCAGGACAGGTTTGGACAGAATGAGGGAATCATTTTGGTTTGCTCCCAGAGCAATGCTCATGGTTCAGGTCATGGTTCAGTTGCTCATTAGGGGCCATCAGGTTAATTTTCTTCTGTTTTCCCTCTTTCTTTATTTTCACTTTCTCTTTTTGCACTTGTGTCTTAGGGCTCCTGAGTGGGAAAGGGATTCATCAGCACTGGCCTTTGAGAGCCCATTCATGTGGGGCTTGGTCACTGATCTTTACTTGTGGGTCTCGTGCCCTAGAGATCATCAAAGCTGACATCATCTATGTGATGTGCTGTCATGTCATTTCCACTGTTTCCACAAAATTATAGCTTTGTCTGGGCTGGAAAAGGTCTTTAAGGCCATCAAGTCCAACCTCCTGTGCTGCAGCTTGCATCCATTGCTTCTTGTCCTGCCACAGGGAGCAAGTGAGCAGAGCCTGTCCCCTCCCTCCTGACCCCCAGCCCTCAGATATTTATAGACATTGTTAAATCTCCTCTCAGTCTTCTCTTCTCCAGACTAAGAAGCCCCAGGTCCCTCAGCCTCTCCTCATAAGGCACATCCAGCAAGAATTGACAGCAGAACAACAGCAAGAGATGCTGCTGAGCTTGAATTGCTTGTGAGCACTCCTTGGGATGGTAGTTTGTGTTCTGGAATCAGCAGTGTGCCAGAAGTGGGGTGCTGAGAGGCAGACAAGTTTGTTTGAGTTTGTTTGTTTGTTTCCTTAGGGTGCATTAAAACCTTGCTGTGTGTGACCCCAATATTTCCACAGAGCACAAGGTGTGTTTCCTAATAACAAAAGAAATGAGGGAAGGACAGAGAAGCAACCTCCTGGCCATGAGGTTTGGCTCCCATCAGCTTCCCTTGGTCAATGGAGAAAAAGAAACTGTGGAACTGGGGAATTGTTTGGGTTGGAAAAGATCTCCAGCATTAGCAAGTTCACCCAGTCCAACCTAAGACCATCATGGCCTTCAAACCATGTCCCAGGTGCCATGCCCACACATTTCTTCAACATTTCCAAGGAAGGGGACTCCCCCACCTCCCTGGGTAGCCTGTGCCAGTCCCTGACCACTCCTGCAGCAAAGAAAGTGTTCCTCATCTCCAACCTAATCCTCCCCTGGCACCATTTCAGGCCATTGCCTCGCCTTCTATCACCTGAGACCAACCCCCTCCTGGCTGCAGCCCCCTTTGAGGCAGTTGTAGAGAGCAATGAGGTCTCTCTTCAGCCTCCCCGAGACAGAACAACCCCAGCTGCACTCTCCATGAACATCTAGGCTATGGTCAGCTTCACAGAGCCCCCTCTAAATCCCTGTGGGAGCTGCACATGAAACATGCAGGACTCATCTGCAGGGCTCCGGTGCTGGTGGGACAGGGGTAGGGGTGAAAAACAAGAACCTAGAGAAAACTCCTCCCAGCTTTCAGGGCTGCCCTGGGAGCCCAGCAACAAGTCCAAAGGCTGCTTTGGGCTTGCAACTGGGAAGTTTCTCTGGAGCAGACCTTCTTATCGCTGCGCCTCCAACGCGTGCGATGCTTTATTAGCATCCTCCTCGGTAATCCCAGCAAAAGTGAAGGGGAAAGGGAAAAAAGAAGAAGAAGGAGGGAAAAAAAAATAATAAAGTAGAAGTGTCAGATCAAAAGGGGGAGTATGAAAGCAGGCAGCTAAGCAGGCTGCTGGGATGCTAATGATTGCTTCCCTCATTCTGTGAGTGTCACGCACAACATCTCTAAGCCCGGCGCGGCGCGTAAGCCACACAAATAGCCATATTTGTTAACATTCATGTGACTCCTTTCGTCTGAGCTGCATTTCCTTCAGCACACCACAATGAAGAGTTGCTTTTAATAGGGATCAGCCCGCAAAAAACAACTGTGAGGGACTTTGCTCTCCCTTTCCCTCCCTCCCTCTCTCTCGCGCACGCACACTCCCGCTCTCGCTCTCCTCTAAACCTTTTACACCGCGGCTGAACAAGCCTCTGGATAAAGACTTTATCCCACCCCAGAAAAAAAAAGAGAGAGAGAGAGAGAGAGAGAGAGCTCCCCCCCCCCAAAAAAAAAAAATAAAAAGCCCCTCTTTAAAGTTATTTCAAATTTCTCTGCAAGGCTTTCAGAAATCTGTTTGTTTGAGGGCAGAATTAGATGTGACCGGCGTTTTATTGTGACATAAAACCATATTTCTTCCCCTGGAAGATTAAAAAATAAAATCGGTTAATAAGAAAAGCTGTCAGCAACAGAAAATGGCTGACATAATCCGTTTATCCTCCCAGCAATAAAGATATTGGTCCTTGGGAGTCTATCCTCTCTCTCATGTTATTTCGCCCAAAACATTATCTTCCCAGCATTCTGATGGATTAAGAAGTCATATGGGAGATAGCAGGGAAATGACAGATACAAAAAAAAATAATATCCTTTCATTTCCCCTCCTCCCTGCACTCTCCCTCTCTCTCTTTCTCTCTCCTGTTTTCTCCCCAGCCCCTCCTTCCCCTGACTCCCTCTCTCTCTTTTTTTTTTCCCCTCTCTGTCCCCTTGGAAAAGTGGTTCCTCCTCTTTATCCCCAGCATCCCAGAGCTCTGCCAAAGTCACAGAGTCACAGAATGTTAAGGGTTGGAAGGGACCTCAACTGAAAACTAATCATCCAGACCAACCCACCCCCCTGCCAGCGCGGGGTCACCCGGGGCAGGTCACACAGAACACATCCAGGCAGCCTTTGCATGTCTCCAGAGAAGGAGACTCCACAACCTCCCTGGGCAGCCTGCTCCAGGGCCCTGGCACCCTCACAGTGACAAAGTTTTCCCTTTTCTTCCCACAGAATCTCCTCTGCTCAGCTTGCACCCACTGCCCCTTGTCCTGTCACTGGACATCACTGAGCAGAGCCTGGCTCCATCCTCCCCACACTGCCCTGCATGTCTTTATCAACATGAACAAGGTCACCCTCAGGCTCCTCTGCTCCAAGCCCCAGCTCCTTCATCCTGTCCTCAGCAGGGAGATGTTCCACTGCCTGCCCCATCAAATCCCAGCCTGCTAACCTTGATGCAGTGGGCAGAGGCAGTGCAGAACTTCTTGCTCCCCTTGGTCCTTGTCACACAAGTGAGTGCTAGCATCCTCAGCAGGGAGATGTTCCACTGCCTGCACCATCAAATCCCAGCCTGCTAACCTCGATGCAGTGGGCAGAGGCAGTGCAGAACTTCTTGCTCCCCTTGGTCCTTGTCACACAGATGAGTGCTAACATCTTGGCACCATCTGATCTCTAAATACTTGCTGAAGTTTTAGAGAGTGCAGCCCCAGCTCCCTGAGCAGAAGCATTTCTGAGCAGCTTGCTGAAGGCCAAGGGATGAACTGCACCACTAGGTTTGACTGGGGCAAACTAAGGCTCTTTCCTGGGATGATGTTTGGGGTTTTTTGTTGGTGGTGAAATCCATGGGTGGAAAAAGGCTCTGGTCTGCAGACAGCTCCTCTTTGCAACTCACAAGCACCTTCTTGATGCCCTTTTCTAGCCACTGCAGGAGATTATCTCCACAGCAGATGAGTAGGCAGTCCTGGTGTCCTTGTTCTTGGTCATGGGGGCCGCTGTCTGTCTGTCTGTCAGGAGGTTCTGGAGCTACTGGAGACAAAACAGAGCACGAGGCTGAGGTCCCAGGGCTCTGGGATATGCCACTCTGGTCCTGACTCTATGTTTCTAGTGGCCTTCTCCTCTGCTTGAGTAGCTTCTGTGTTTCCTTTTCTCTTGGGGACACTGAGGAGCCCCCATCTGCCACCCCCTCTGTCCCTCCATGGCTCCGGTTGACCAGGGCTTGCTCCAACACCAGAACATATTCGCCAGCAGGCTCTGGCGGGGCAGGACTCTGGTCTGGGAGGGACATGAGACACCAGGCAATCTCTCTCCGTGCCCAGAGCAGGATAATGCAGATCTAAGGCATCCCTGCAGCACGTTCTCCTGACCCCTTCCCACACTGCCCATTCCACTGCCTCTTTAGGAAATTTATTCCAGTGCTTTTCCATCCTTAGCACAGCTGTGTTATTCTGAGCATCTGACTTAAATCTTCCCTGCTGCAATTTAGGGCTGTTACTTCTCTCCCTATCCCCAGCAGACAAGAAGAACAATTTATTGTCTTTCTCTTTTCAGCAACCTTTCAGCTAGCAGAAGGCTATCCAGGCAGGAAATGAGCAGGAGGAGTGATCTTAGCCTTCTCCTCATCCTGCCTCTTTCTTCCCCAGGTGAGGCTTCCCTGCAGGATTGTGTTCTCTTGATCTACAGCTGCTCTCCTGCCTGTCCTGTGCCCAGCCAGGGGTCCACTGCCACTTAGCAGGCTTGGGACAGCAGGAGGGGAAGGGCTCCTCTCACCCTTCTCCTTCACCTCTATCTCCTGGGTCACATCAATTCTTCACAGAAAGAGAGATTGGCCACTGGGATGTGCTGCCCAGGGAGGTGGTGGAGTCCCCATCCCTGGAGGTGTTTAGGAAGAGGCTGGATGGGGTGCTGGGTGCCATGGGTTAGCTGATCAGATGGTGTTGGGTGCTAGGTTGGACTCGATGATCTCAAAGGTCTCTTCCCACCTGGTTAATTCTGTATTCTCTACTTCTCTGCCCCAACTCAGGCTCCTTTCCCTGTTACAAGCCATTGAAATGTGTTGCCAGGTGTTTATTTTCTGTCACAACAACTCAAAATAAGTGAAAATGGGAGTTTTAAAGGGGGGAAAAATGCTGCCTGCTCTGGCAGCTGTCATGGAAATTTCCCTCTCTTTCTTTTATTCTTCTTTTCAGCTCTTCTCCATCTTGTGAGCATTTCAATTAACTTCTGTGCTTTGTGCCCACCAGAATCAGCTTTGCTTTGCTATTTTCTGTTATTTAATGGATTTTAAAGGATGTGTTGTCAACTTTTGGCTCACTGTTCACCCAAAAGCCAGCTTGAGTTGTTGCCCAGGAATGTTCCCCCAGACCTGGCCACCAGTCTCCAGCTAGAAATGTTCTTGTTTTGAGAACCATGCTGTAAAATGAAGGAAAAAAAAACCAACCAACCAACCAACCAAACACACAAATCCCTGGTAAAATGTAGCAGTTCAAGGTCTTGAGTTTTACCCAAAGAGAATATCACCAGTTGGAATCTCAGAGTCACAGAAAGGTAGGGGTTGGAAGGGACCTCCAGAGATCATTGAGTCCAAGCCCCCTGCCAGAGCAGGAGCACCCAGGGCAGGTCACACAGGAATGCACCCAGCTAGGTTTGGAAAGCCTCCAGAGAAGGAGACTCCACAACCTCTCTGGGCAGCCTGCTCCAGGGCTCTGTCACTCTCACCCTTCAGAGGGGTCTCCTCGTGTTGAGGTGGAACCTCCTGTGCTCCAGCTTGTACCTCTGTTCCTTGTGGTGTCACTGAGCACCACTGGAAAGGGGCTGGCACCTTCATCCTGACAGCCACCCCTCAGATATGGAGAGACATTGACCAGATTCCCTCTCAGCCTTCTCTCCAGACTGAACAGCCCCAGGGCTCTCAGTCTCTTTCACAGGGAGATGCTCAAGTCCCCTCATCATCCTCATGGCTCTCCCTTGGACTCTCTCCAGCAGGTCTCTGTCTCTCTTGAACTGGGGAGCCCAAAACTGGACACAATATTCCAGGGCAGCCTGTGCAAATCCCTGTGCAAAGACATTTTTCCTCATCTCCAACCTAAGCCTCCCCTGGCACAATTTCAGGCCATTTCCTCTCCTTCTATTACCTGAGACTAGGGAGAAGAGACCAACCCCCACCTGGCTACAACCTCCCTTCAGGGAGTTGTAAAGTGCAATGAGGTCTCCCCTGAGCCTCCCCTTCTCCAGGCTAAGCAACCCCAGCTCCCTCAGCCTCTCCTCACAGGGCTGTGCTCCAGACCCCTCCCCAGCCTTGTTGCCCTTCTCTGGACACCTTCCAGCAGCTCAACATCTTTCCTAACCTGAGGGGCCCAGAACTGGACACAGGACTCAAGGTGTGGCCTGAGCAGTGCAGCATGCACAAACTCCAGCCTGCACCGGTGTCATGCACTGAGCACACCAGTTTATTTCCAGGATCCCTTTGTAGGGGAGAGCTTTAAGCTGAAAATCATGTTTAACCTGAACTCCATCCACTGCTTCTCTGCCTAGCCAGACACAAGCAGAGGTTCAAACCCATCATTATTCCCACACTGGAGCAAACCAAGCAGAGAGCCTAGAGATCCTTTCCCAAAAGCTGGCAGGCAATTCAAGGGATTGCCTGGGAAAGGGGTGGGAGGGGGGGTGAAGAATCACCAGGTGGAAAATCCATAAGTATGGGGGGGGAGAAATCTAGACCAAGGGAGTCATCTGCCTATCAGCACCAATTCAGGTAGCTCTCTGGGGAGGAGGTTGCACTGATTACCAAATAAACAGAGGCTGTAGGTGGCAGGGATGGAGGGAGATGAGAATATTTACTTGCAGCTGAGCAAATTTGTCAGCTGGCTGTAAAACACATGATTACTGTGGAATTACATGCATTACATCCTCTGTTTATTCTTCTTCTTATTTAAAATATAGATACTCTCAAGGGCTGGCTTCAGATGAAAACCAAGCAGTGAGTGGAAGAAACCAAACTGGAATTCGGTAGCAGCTGAGCCTAGGAAAAAAAATATTCAAGCAAGAAAGTGTGGGCTAAGAATTAAAAACCAGCAGGGGAGTCAATGGCACAGCCCTGGGCCAGCCCTCAAACAGCCACCTAGGTGCTGCTGGAGCCTTCAGATCAGCAGATCCTTTAGATGGAACAGTTGTGCACTTTTCAGTCCTCCTTCACAGAATCACACAGAGGTAGGGGTTGGAAGGGACCTCTGCTGATCATTGAGTCACAGACTTGTCAGGGCTGGAAGGGACCTCAAGGCTCAGCCAGCTCCAACCCCCTGCCATGGGCAGGGACACCTCACACCACAGCAGGTTGCTCACAGCCACATCCAGCCTGGCTGCAAACACCTCCAGGCAGGAGGCTTCCACCACCTCCCTGGGCAACCTGGGCCAGGCTCTCACCACCCTCCTGGGGAACAACTTCTTCCTGATGTCTAATCTAAATCTCCCCTCCTCTAGCTTGGATCCATCCACCACAGCCCTATCACTCCCTGACACCCTCAGAAGTCCCTCCCCAGCTTTCCTGTAGCCCCCTTCAGATCCTGGAAGGCCACAAGAAGGTCTCCTCAGAGCCTTCTCTTCTCCAGACTGCACAACCCCAACTCTCTCAGTCTGTCTCCATAGCAGAGCAGCTCCAGCCCTCTGCTCCTCCTCGTGGCCCTTCTCTGGACACATTTCTGCTGGGTTGGAATCTGGTTGAGTTTTGAAAGTCTCCAGAGAAGGAGGCTCTGCAACCTCTCTGGGTAGCCTGCTCCAGTGCTCTGTCACCATCAAAGCCTTCACAGAACCTCCTTCATAGGTTGTAGTTTCTAGACCTCTGAAGAGCCTCCCTGGTGTCACCTCTGGTTGCACAGGAAGGTGACACTTAGCAGCTCGTTTCCACTGTGCTGCTGGGTGAACTCGGGCAGGAACACCTCTGGTTTCCACAGCCAGGCTCCCCCTCGGTGAAATGGAGGGGGGACAACTCCTAGCACGGTCAGAAAACTACTGAAGGGAATTCTATGAGTGCTCTGCAGCAACAGGGATGAGAGGGAGGAGGCAGAAATCTCTCCCTGAGCCAGAACAGCTTGTGGGCGGTGTGAGGAGTTCAGATGGCAGCAGCCTCATGGAGGGGAAGCCCAGCTGGCTGCAAAGGCTTATGGCTCTGTATCCAAGCATCCCCACAGCCCTGTGGCACTACCAAAAGCAGGAAATGTGGTGGTTCCTCTGGTGGGCAATGCCTCCTCCTTGCTATGTGCACAGAAGTTGGTAGACCAGCCATGCCTTGGATTATGGTGCACCATCTAGACTGGAAACTCAGTTCTTTTGTGCCTTGAAGAGAAGAGAAAACTCACTCACACCAGGAGTTTAGGATGTGTTCAGGGGTGGCCTGCTCCATGACTGGAAGCACAGGGAAACCATGATGGAGTTGGTGACATACTCTCACCCTTTGGCACAACCAGAGAAACCAACCTGGGAGATTTGGTGTCAGGCTGCCCTCTGTGGCTCCATGTTGGGAGGGTGTCTTGGATACTGCTCAGGGTGATCTTTGCTCTACAGTATGCTTGCACTACAGTAGTGCTTGAAGACAGCCCTACCCAGAGCAGCCTGTTTGGCTGGGAGGGGCTGTGGAGGCAAACAGGAGAAAGCCATTCCTGCCAGAAGTTGCCAGCAAGGATGGAGGCTTGGAGGTGATGCAAGGTGGCATCAGCTCTGGCAGCACAAGCTCAGCCTGGTGCCTCATGCAGTAACATTTCCTTTTGTTCTCTGGTAGCTCCTTGAGGGCTGCTCAGGATGTGATTAGGTGCTGCAAAGACTAGATCCCCAATCCTCCCTTTTCCAATGCACCAAAGGAAGTCCTCCTTGGTGTGAGGGCTGATGGAGTCTCCTCTGGAGACTTCCAGTGGTAGTTTTAGGCTATGCCTTTCATTTGTTTCCAGCTGGTCTGGTCTGGCAGAGTTAGTGTTGGGGGAGGGGGGTGGGATTTCACCCCAACACACTTCCAAAACCCACTTGGGTGCATTCCTGTGCGTTGGACGTGGATTGGACCTGTGGATTGGACGCAGCACTTGAAGCCATGGTTTAGTAGTTTAGTAGTCAGGAGGTGTTGGGTGAGAGGTTGGACTTGATGATCTCTGAGGTCTTTCCAATCTTATTGATTCTCTGATTCGATTCTCTGATTCTCTGATTCTACCCTGAGGGACCCTGCTCTGGCAGGGGAGTTGGACTGGATGGTCCCTGGAGGTCCCTTCCCACCTCTAATGCACTGCCATCCTGTGGCACTGTGGTGCTGACCTTCCTCTGCCGGTGTCTCCAAGCCCTGCTGCGTTGGCACAGGCACAGGAGGCAGCAAGGAGGCTGGAGAGGAGGAGACACAGCCGCACAGGCACATACACACACACACTTACACATGCTCAGAGGGATAAAAAAGGATAACTGGATCCATGAAAATAAGCCAAGCACTGCCATCGTCGGTCTAAATGCAGATAAGTATTGTAGAGCAAACAAAGATTACTTGTACTTTGTAGATAGAGACGTGTTTTGTTACAGGATGCTTTGTATGGAATTGGGTCACAGCAGAATATGAGCCAGCTCCCCCCCCCGCCTCCTCCCAGCCTCCCTCTCCGCCTGCCTATCCTTTGAATCTGGAGCCAAATCTCAAGGGTAAGGGAGTAGAAATTGCTGCAGTTTTGCCTGGGTTTCTTCCCTTAGCTGGGATTTACTCTTCATTTGTTGGGCCATACTTGTGCCTCTCAGCAATTCATCTATTAATTAATGTCATTGACTATGAGCTGCTCTCTCTCTCCCAGCCTTTGCTGGGGGGAGAGGGTTGGACTGGATGAGCTCTTGAGGCCCCTTCCAGCCCCTGACATTCTGGGGTTCTGTGGTTCTGTGATTCTGAGGTTCTCTGATTCTGTGGTTCTGTGATTCTGTGATTCTGTGGTTCTGTGGTTCTGAGGTTCTGTGATTCTGTGATTCTCTGATGTTGTGATTCTGTGCTGTCAGACCCCTGGAGGGAGCTGGGGAGGTGAAGAGCATCCGAAGGATATCCAATTCAAGTGACAAGGGAAGCACTAAAGCTTTGCACTCCTTCCCCCACCCCCTTGCCAAGCCTTGGTCTGCTGTTGCATGTCCCCTAGCCTGGTCCATGTGCTGTGCCTATCCTCTGGGTGTTTGACCACCTACCACTCTCCCCCATACAGCAAAACATCTCCTATTCTCCTTCCAGCATTCTGCTTCAGGAGAGCACTTTGTACCCACATTAATTTACGTGTCCATCCTTTGGGCTTACTCCATCTCTTGGGCACTGTCCACCAGCCAGATGAAAATCTTATCAACAAACCAACACTGACCCAAGACTCTGGCCAGTGGAAGTCTTTCTGTGTCCCAGGTTTCTCCATTTCCTATTGAAGATATCACAACTGAGATTAAGGATCCCCAGGAACCTTTGATCTGTCCTCCTGTGCTTCCCACAGATTATTGTCTTCCTTGGTTCTGGATGCTGGCACTGCTTCAGAGTGAATGTCTTGCTGGCTAACAAAGCCACTGAGGAAAGAAGATCCAAATTCTGGACTTACTCACATGTGCTCTTTTATTCACCAAGAGAAGAGGGTTTTGCTATCTGGGAGATGCCAACTTCCTTCTAGCTTCTCCTTTCTCCTGACAAAAAGCTGCTTTGAGGCTCTCTCTCAAGAGCCAAAGCACGTGCAGCACTGTTCCCACACATGTCTGTACCATAGCTGGAGAGATGGTGGATGGGTGGGTGGGTGGATGGATGGGTGGATGGATGGATGGATGGGTGGATGGGTGGATGGATGGATGGATGGGTGGATGGGTGGATGGATGGATGGGTGAATGGATTTGTATCCAGTTATAGAAGACAGAATTCTTTGTTTTCTTTGTTTTCTTTTCCCCCCTCTCTTTTTAACATGCAGAAAAGCCTAATATGTAAAGAGTGAGGGTCAGGAGGATGGAGACAGACTCTCCTCAGTGGTGCCTCGTGGCAGGACAAGGGACACTGGACACAGACACTGGAACACAGGAGGTTCCAAGTAAACATAAAGAAAAAACTTCCCTTTGAGGGTGGCAGAGCCCTGGAGCAGGCTGCCCAGAGAGGTTGTGGACTCTCCAGCTCTGGTGGCATTCCAAACCTACTTAGGCCTGTTTCTGTGTGATGGACTCTGGGTGATCCTGCTCTGGCAGGGGAAATTGGAGTCAATGATCTTCAGAAGTCCTTTCCCACCCCTACCATTCTGTAAATCTCTCATAGCCAGCAGTTGGGACTCTGAGAAATGGGTTAGGTAAGATCCAAGGTCTGACAGTTGTGACCTGAAGGCTCTGATACAGCAGCTGAGGCTGGAGCTACCAGATCTCCAGCAAGATCTCTAGGGAATGTGAACCATTTGGAGCCTACAAGGCAGATGGAAGAATTTTGACTTAGTGGGGATTAAATGTCCATGGGCATGTGCTTTACAGGACTATGACCTGACCGGTGGTAGCTGATCACTCTTTATTCTACCTATAAGAAGTCAAACTTCCAGTAGCACAGTTCTTGGGTGTTGCACTTTCACCAGCCTTGTGGTCTACCATAAAATGGACCTGCAATTGCTTTCAGGCAGATGCCACTGAAACCAGACCAAGCTTTATGGCATCTCCAGACCCTCTCCCACACCTTCAGCTTCCTCTCCTAGATCATCCCTACCACCAGCAGCCATGGAAACTGCAGGGTTTCAGGTTGACAGCCCAGAGCACTGCAGAGCACTCTGGATGGGTCACTATAGGTGGCACAGCTCTATCCATCAACAGTGTAGTTCAAGATGTCAAGACCATGAGTTGCTGGACTTAAAACCTGCTGCAGTTTTAGTAGCTCAAATAACAGAGGGAATCTTAGATCATAAATTCATGGAATCATAGAATCATGGAATCACAGGACCAGAGAATCACACAATCACAGAATTGTTTCCATTGGAAAAGACCTCCAAGAGCATGGAGTCCAACATCAACCCAACACCACTATGCCCACTAATCCATGTCCCAAAGTGCTATATCCACATCTTTTTTGAACACCTCCAGGGATGGGGACTCCACCACCTCCCTGGGCAGCCTGTTCCAGGGCCTGACCACTCTTGAGCAAAGAAACTGTTCCTCATATCCAACCTAAAACTACCCTGGAACAATTTCAGGCCACAAAGGTCATATCACAGTATCACAGTATCACCAAGGGTGGAGGAGACCTCAAAGATCATCGAGTCCAACCTGTCACCAAAAACCTCATGACTAAACCATGGCACCAAGTGCCACGTCCAATCCCCTCTTGAACACCTCCAGGGATGGGGACTCCACCACCTCCCTGGGCAGCACATCCCAATGACGAATGACTCTCTCGGTGAAGAACTTTCTCCTCACCTCCAGCCTAAACTTCCCCTGGAGCAGCTTGAGACTGTGTGCTCTTGTTCTGGTGCTGGTTGCCTGGGAGAAGAGACCAACCCCCTCCTGGCTACAACCACCTTTCAGGTAGTTGTAGAGGGTAACGAGGTCACCCCTGAGCCTCCTCTTCTCCAGGCTAAGCAACCCCAGCTCCCTCAGCCTCTCCTTGTAGGGCATGTGCTCCAGACTCCTCCCCAGCCTCATTGCCCTTCTCTGGACATGTTCAAGAGTCTCAATGTCCTTAAATTGAGGAGCCCAGAACTGGACACAGGACTCAAGGTGTGGCCTGAGCAGTGCTGAGCACAGGGCAGGATGAGCTCCCTGCTCCTGCTGGCCACACTGCTCCTGATGCAGGCCAGGATGCCCTTGGCCTTCATCAGATCCCCTCTCAGTCTTCTCCTCTCCAGACTAAGCAGCCCCAGGTCTGATTCAGGCTCTGAGCTGGGGGGATTTAAGCAGGCACCCAAATATTTGCTGCAAAAAGGGGAAAAAAGAAGGAGGTGTTGGGTTGTTTTTCTTTGCAGTGCTGAGTCAGGGCTCACATTCCTCCGCATGCTGCATTTCACTCAAGGGCCTGATCCAGCCACCATTAGAGCTGATGAATCCCACATCGAGAGAAGACGTCCACGGCGTGGTGCAGCATAAAGTTTTTATGGGTGCAGGCTGGGGATGAGGAGCATAACTCAGTGGCAGGGGTGCCACTAGTGAGTAATGCGCCCATTCCACACTCCCGCGGATAAAACCTTTACGGCCCAGCACAGCACCACCTATTGCATCTCATAATAGATGCGCTGCCGTAATGATCGCTGCCGGCAAAAAGCCTCTTTGGGGGTTTATTTTTAATCTATTTGCTCCACCCCCACTCTGCTTTTATATGGCCCCTTTCCAGCCTTAAATACCCTCTGTGTCTGCTTTGTGATGCGTTAGCTATAGAGTCAGAGTTGTCAGGGTTGGAAGGGACCTCAAGGATCATCTACTTCCAACCCCCCTGCCTTAGCCTGGGACACCTCACACTGCAGCAGGTTGCTCACAGCCACATCCAGCCTGGCTGCAAACACCTCCAGGCAGGAGGCTTCCACCACCTCCCTGGGCAACCTGTGCCAGGCTCTCACCACCCTCATGGGGAACAACTTCTTCCTCACATCCAATCTGAGTCTCCCCACTTCTAGATTTGCTCCAACACTTCTTCCTAACATCATTTACTGCTATTAATTTACCCACCTGGGGGAACTGCTCTGTGGATTGGCTAAGCAAGGGCTTGATTGGGGGGGGGTGGAGGGAGGAGAGAGGGTAAGAAAAATAAATACGTAGAAAACTAACTAACTAAAATCAAAATAAATATATATATTTTAAACATTTTAAATTACATTAAAAAAACTATAAAAATTGTACCTAAAACTTTTGAAAAATATAAAAACCTAAAAATAACATAGAAAAGCCCCTAAAAATATTGTAACAATGAAAAAAATGTATTAAAAAGCTGAAAAAATATATTAGAGATCTGAAATAATAAGCCAAAAATAAATATATAACAAAAAATACATATAACCCCTCAAAAAATTGTTTAAAAACTAAAAAAACACATATAACCCCCCCATAAAAATATATAAAAACCCTTAAAAATGTAAAAAATTAAAGTAATTAAAAGTATTTTTTTAATTAAAAAAATATATTAAAAACTTAAAAAACATAACTAAGAAAAACCCCCCAAAATTTATATATATATATATAAAGAAACCTAAATAAACTATGTGGAAAAAAAAAAAACTAAAAAAAAAAACCCAAACAAAAGCAAACAAAAGAAAAAGCAAAAAGATAAAATTAAAATTAAATCTATTAAAAAAAACTAAAATAAAAATCAATGTAAAAACCTAAATTAAATTGATTCCAAAAGGTAGAATAACTCTATGCAAAAAAAAACTAAAGCAAATCTATTAAAAAAACTGAAATCTATTAAAAACCACAAAAAGGAATCAATAAGAAAACTGAACTCTGTTCAATAAGCTAAAATTAATCCATTAAAGCAAGTAAAATAAAACTATTCAAAAGACCAAAACAAGGCAGGTAGAAAGCTTCGTTCTTCTCCATAAGCCTAACCAAATCTATGGCAAAAACTGAAAAAAAGCCTGCTCAAAAAATAAATCTTTGTTGAAAACTAAAATAAATCTATTCAAAAACCCTAAACCAAATCAATTGAGAAACCCAAGAGAAATCTATTAAAGCAACTCAGATAAATCAATTAAACGATCTAATCTAAATCAATTATCAAAACTAAAATAAATCAATTATCAAAACTAAAATATATCAATTATCAAAACTAAAATATATCAGTTAAGGAACCTAAGATAAATCAGTTAAGAAACCTAAGAGTCATCTACTCAAAAACCTCAAGTAGAGCAATTAAAAAACCTAAAGGGAACCTACTCAAAGCCCTAAAATCAATCGATTCAAAACCCCAAAATCAATCAATTGAAAACCCTAAAATGAATCTATTCAAAAACCTAAAATGAATGAATTAAAAAAACTAAAATAAATCAATTAAAAAAACTCCAATGAATCAATTAAAAACCTAAAATGAGTCAATTAAAAAAACTAAAATGAGTCAATTAAAAAAACCTAAAATGAATCAATTAACAAACCTAAAATGAATCAATTTAAAAAACTGAAATGAATCTATTCAAAACACTAAAATAAATCAATTAAAAAGCCTAAAATGAGTCAATTAAAAAAACTAAAATGAACCAATTACAAAAAAACTGAAATAAATAAATTAAAAAACCTACAATGAATCAATTAAAAAAACTGAAATAAATCAATTAAAAAACCTAAATCTATTTAAAAAACTAAAATAAATCCATTTAAAAAAACTAAAATAAATCCATTAAAAAAACTAAAATTAATCTATGCAAAACACTAAAATAATTCAATTAAAAACCTTAAAATCATTCCATTTAAAAAGCTAAAATAAATCAATAAAAACAAACTAAAATGAATCAGTTCCAAAAAGTGAAGCAAATCAATTAAAAAAAACTAAAATAAATCTCTTCAAAAATTAAAATGAATCAATTTGAACACCTAAAATAAATCAATAAGAACCCCCCTAAAATACACACCCCCCCAAAAAAAATCCCCAATAGGTCTAAAACCAACTCTCCCCAGAGCAGAGAGACAAAAACTAAGAGGGGAGGGGAAAAAAAACCACAAACCCAAAAGCACCAAAGCCAAACAACAAAACAAAAAGCAGGGGAGAGGGGGGAGGAAAAAAAAGGCCGAGGAAACACCGAGGCAGCCCAGGGTTTTTGAGCAGCATAATTTCAGAATCAAAGAAATTCATTTCAGTAGTAAAAGGTTAACAGCCTTTAGGAGGAACACTTTTTAATCACCCACGTCTAGACTCTATCACTCGAATCACCGGCAGCGGGAGTGAAATATGGCCGGGCCCCCGTCAGCCAGCAGCACCTCAAGACTGTTGTATTTAATCATGTCTGTGCACTAGTTATGGATTTTCATTATGATTCCCGATGCTGTTGCGCCGTGTAAAATATTAATATCCATAGTAATGATGCATGAAGCTTGGAGTGTAATTTCTTCACTCTCCTTGTCTGATATTAAATTGTTACCACTTTATCATTTGTGTAGAACTGCACGTTTCAATTAATCTTTCCCTATCAGCGAGCCCTGATTAATATAGATCATGATTCATAAGCTTATCGTCGCTATAGTTTTAACAGATCATTTATAAAGATCTTAAATTTCAGGGCCTGGGAGGCGCAGCCGCTCCTGTCCAAGCCTCTCCTCACTTCTTGCTCCAGCACGGTTCTCCGTTACAGGCTCCCAGGATGGTAGGGGTCGGGAGGGACCTCCGGAGATCTTCGAGTCCAACCCCCTTCCTCAGCTCCAGTCTGACCCTGCTCTGCCTCAGCTTCAAACCATTCCCCCGTGGCCTGGCTCCAGACACCCTCAGCAAAAGTCCTTTTGCAGCACAGGCTCACAGGATGTCAGGGGTTGGAAGGGACCTCCAGAGATCTTCGAGTCCAAGCCCCCTGCCAGAGCAGGAGCATGGAATCCAGCACAGGTCACACAGGAACACATCCTGATGGGGCTTGAAAGATTCCAGAGAAGGAAACTCCACAGCCTCCCTGGGCAGCCTGTTCCAGAGTCTCACCATCCTCCTGCTGAAGAACTTCTTCCTCAGCTCCAGTCTAACCCTGCTCTGCCTCAGCTTCAAACCATTCCCCCTTGGCCTGTCTCCAGACACCGTCAGAAGTACTGCAGCACAGACTCACAGGATGTCAGGGGTTGGAAGGGACCTCCAGAGATCTTCGAGTCCAACCCCCCTGCCAGAGCAGGAGCATAGAACCCAGCACAGGTCACCCAGGAACACATCCAGATGGGGCTGGAAAGATTCCAGAGAAGGAGACTCCACAATCCCTCTGGGGAGCCATTCAAACAGCTCACTCCAGGAAGGAAAGTTAGCCAGATTAAAAAAGTAATAATAATAAAAGTAAACTCTTGCTTCAGTGTTTTGTGATGGTTTGGTTTTGGTGTGGGTTGGGTTTTGTTTTGTTTGTTTTGTTTAAACCTTTAGCCAGAATCACAGAATCACACAATTTCAGGGGCTGGAAGGGACCTCAAATGATCATGCAGTCCACCCCCCTGCCAGAGCAGGATCACCTGGAGTGGGTCACACAGGAGCACATCCAGGTGAGTTTTGAGTATCTTCACAGGGGGAGGCTCCACAACCTCCCTGGGCAGCCCAGAAACGTTTTTGCCTGTTCACCTCCTTGACCATCCCTGGAGGTGTTCAAGAGGGGATTGGATGTGGCACTTGGTGCCATGGTTTAGTCATGAGGTGTGTGGTGACAGGTTGGACTTGATGATCTTGGAGGTCTCTCCCAGCCTTGGTGATTCTGTGATTCCATGTGTGACTACAGCAGCTCAGCAACTTTGCTTCTCCTTGGTTCCTTCTCTTCATGGGAGCTACTCTGGCCACCCAGGTGAATTCTGCAGCTCTTGACAATTGCTGGTATTGGAGGTGTTGGAATGAGATGATCTGCATTCAGTTTTGGGTCACTCACTACAAGAGGGACACTGAGGGGTTGGAGAAGGTCCAGAAAGAAAAGGGCAGTAAGGCTGGGGAAGGGTCTGGAGAACAGGGCTGGGAAGAAGCAGCTGAGGGAGCTGAGGGTGCTTGGTCTGGAGAAGAGAAGGCTTAGGGAGACCTCATTGCTCTCTAAAGCTCCCTGAAAGGAGGTTGGAGCCAGGTGGGGGTTAGTCTCTTCTTCCTGATCTCAGGTCCCATCCAAGCCAAACCATTCTATGATTGTCCATCTCCAGGCAACTTCTAGTGCTAAGAAGCCATGCTGGGAGGCATAGACTGTCGTCATAGGCCAAAAACTTGCTTGGGTGACATGCTTTCCTCTAGAAAGAAAGACCTCTTTCCTCTGCTCCCCTTCCCAAAACCTTTCAGAAATCATGGGGTACCCAGCTCTACCTTTGCACAAAGAAGTGAGCTGCTGGCTCCAGCCAGCCAGCCTTTATTGTCCCTGTGAGCCCCGAGCCACGGGAGGGAGTTACTGCCCCAGCTGCAGCACAGAAAGCTGCCAGAGCTTCTCCGAGGTGATTGCTTTGAAGCTAGGAGGTCATGCCAGCCATGAACCTCTCCAGCAGCTCCCCATGGAGATGTTCAGCTTTACCCAGCATGGTGCCACCACGTGCAGGAGCACCAGGGCTCCCTGGGCATGATGCTCTCCAGGCACTGCATTGTGTGGCACAGAGGTTTGCCTCGGAAATGAGTGGCAAAAAGCAGTAACCCAGGCTGAGCAGAGGGGATGAGCAGAGAGCATCCCACTGAGGGGAGTGCCAAGAGCCTTCAGGGCACTACTAGAATCATGGTAATGAAGAACAGCAACCAATTAGGCATTTTTTAGTGGATAGAGTTGGAAAAGAGGCATTAGGTAGTTTAAGAAATCCATCAAAGGTCCCTGCCTAGCTTTCTGTGGATTCTCCAGGGCTGTGTCAAGTGATCTTAAGTGTCTCAAATAATGAAGAGCCTCAAGAGAACATTTAAAATCCTAATAGGTGGGGTTTATTCATTTTTTCTTATTCCCTACTTGCATATTTTCTTTCCAAGTAGTCTCAGAATTTGACATTATAACCTTCAGCTCACATTTGCACAAGGATGTGGGGTGGAAATCCCACTGGGAACCATGTTCAAGCTGGAGCAGGCAACCATCAAGCTTAGTAGGGGCTGAGGTTTTAGCAATTCTCTGCCATCTTTGCTTCTAGGAAAGGCTGAGGGTCTCTTTAGCCTGGGGGAGAGGAGCCTGAGGGTGACCTCATTCATGGTGATAAAGATGTGCAGGGCAGTGTCAGGAGGCCAGAGCCAGGCTCTGCTCAGGGATGTCCAATGATAGGCCAAGAGGCAATGGGTGCAAGCTGGAGCAGAGGAGGTTGCATGGGAACAGAAGGGAAAACTTTTTCACTGAGAGGGTGACAGAGCTCTGGAGCAGGCTGCCCAGAGGGGCTGTGGAGTCTCCTTCTCTGGAGACATTCCAAACCCACCTGGTTGTGTTCCTGGGCGAACCTGCTCTGGTAGAGGGGTTGGACTGGATGATGATTTGAGGTCCCTTCCAAGCCCTATCATTCAGTGATTCTGTGTGATTCTCCCTTACTCCTGTGCCCAGGATACCACAGAGCAGAGACAAACATTGCAAAGCACAGCTCTCAGGCAGCAGGGAGCCCAACCTCCTTCCTCCTCTATCCCTGGCAATCATAAAATGTTAGGGACCTCTGAGAGATGCTCCAGTCCAACCCCTCTGCCAAGGCAGGTTCACCTAGAGAAAGTCACAAGGGAACTCATCCAGGTGGGTTTTGAATGTCTCCAGAGATGGACCCAGAGCAGGATGCTGGCAGGCTCCTCTCCCTTCTGCTTCTCACAGCTCTGCCAACATGGCCAGGGTGAGGGAAACGCTGCGATGTTTTATTAACCTCCTGCACTCCCTAACTAACGAGGGGGAAGGGAAAGAAAGGGGGGGAAAAAGAAACCCTGGGAAGTATACATCCCTATCTGAAATCTATACAGCAAGACAGATCTGGCTGGAGCAGTCTTTAGGGCATGTATACATTACCAGGCTGCAGTGAAATACAGCCTGGAATTTGTCTCCTAAGATGAGATAATGGAGCTGCGTTAACAGCTGCAACTGTCACTTGCCAGTGAAGTAGTGGGTATTGTGTGGAGTACATTTGCAGGGCAATTTTCCAGTTGGAAGGAAAAAAAAGAGCCTTTCTGAGGTGAATTTTCCTTGGTTTTTATCCATCTATCTAAAGTTATTTCTATATCTAGATTATACAAATATTGACTGGTTCGGAGGGCCACAGAGGTAAAATACTGCGCTCAGGAAAGGAAACAGTTCCCAAGCCTCTCCCTGTATATTTTGGCCTCTGCTAAGGGCTCAGGGCAATAGATGCCATTTTTTTTCCCCCCTCAGGGCACAGAATTTTACTGCTCCTGCTTCTTCCCTATTTTATTACCCCTTTGTATGTTTGTAAAGAAGAAAGAGATAAGGTAGTGCTGGACTTGGAAGGTCCTGCGCGAAGCAAGGTGGTTGGGAAGAGCTGAAGCTTGAATCTGCTTGGCCAGCATCTGTCTCTCACAAGTGCTGTACAAAATGCAGGTGAATCACACGAGTGTTTGGCTTGGAAAAGCCCTCTAAGAGCATCCACTCCAACCCTCAACCCAACACCACCATGCCCACTAAACCACGTCCCTAAGTGATATGGTCATGGCTTGCTTGGACAGCTGCAGGGATGGGGGCTCCCCCACCTCCCTGGGCAGCCTCTGCCAGTCCCTGACCACTCTTGCAGCAAAGAAAGTGTTCCTCATCTCCAACCTAAGCCTTCCCTGGCACAACTTGAGGCCATTTCCTCTCCTTCTATCACTTGAGACTAGAGAGAAGAGAGCAACCCCCACCTCACTCCAACCTGCTTTCAGGCTTTGGGGGGGGGGAGTTTCAGTGCATTACCTGTGGTGTTTTTTTGTTGTTGAAAATGAAAATAGATAAATAAATAAAATAAAAATGAAAATCAATAGATAAATACCCCCCCAATTCTCACAGCTATTCCCAGCAGCAGTTCCATCAGAGGCCAGGGCTCTGCTGTGCCAAGCTCTCTGAAAAGGCATTCTGGGGAGCTCAGGTGCCAACCGACTTCGAAGTGTTACAGCGAAGCTGTGCTAGTTTCAGGTGAGGCAGACTCTTGCTGCAGCTATGGAAAGTCCTGCCACACCTGCCTGCTTGCTCCCTCACCATTTCTCTCCTCGTGTTGAGCTGAGAATGCAGCGTGCACAGGGTGAAGCAGGCATGTGAGCCCCTCTAGATGTCCTCAGTCCTGGGGAAAAAGTCTCCTTTCAGTATCCGATCACGAAGCCTTGGGTATCCATTCCTGGATTAACACTGATTGGCTCTGAAGAGCCCAGGAGCAGACGAAAGAGCCTGGGGGTGTGACTGAGGACCAATGTCCAAGGAAGTGACTTATTTCAGAGTTTAGCCTTGGGGCATGAACAGGAGGAGCTGCAGAAGAAGCAAAGGCATCAACAGTAGCTCAAGGGCTGGAGGACAATAGCTGATGGTGAGATGTTTTGAGAACAGAATCTCTTCATTGTATCAGAAAGGAAAGTCAGAGATTAGCCCTTCAGAGGTCTCTGGGCACCTTGCCATTGCAGAGCAGGACAAGGCTGAAAAGCCAGTGGGTGCAGGCTGAAAAGCCAGTGGGTGCAGGCTGAAAGGCCAGTGGGTGCAGGCTGAAAGGCCAGTGGGTGCAGGCTGAAAAGCCAGTGGGTGCAGGCTGAAAAGCCAGTGGGTGCAGGCTGAAAGGCCAGTGGGTGCAGGCTGAAAGGCCAGTGGGTGCAGGCTAAGCCTGCAGGGATAAAGACCAGCTGGGACGGACAACAGGTAGAGCTTCTGCTTCTTCACTTTTGGCAAGTCAGGATGTACTTTGTCATTTGCAGCACGTGCCTGGACAAGCCAGCAGTGGGAGGAAAGCCAAAGGGTGGTTATCTAAGCCCTCACACCTCTAAGTTTGGTATATGTCTTCCCCATGGACTAGTTTAAGACTCCTCCAGCTCTTCTCATGCCTGCTCAAGTTCTTCCCCATGAGGGTGGTGAGAGCCTGGCACAGGTTGCCCAGGGAGGTGGTGGAAGCCTCATCCCTGGAGGTGTTTGCAGCCAGGCTGGATGTGGCTATGAGCAACCTGCTGTGGTGTGAGGTGTCCCTGCCCATGGCAGGGGGTTGGAACTGGCTGAGCCTTGAGGACCCTTCCAGCCCTGACAGCTCTGTGATTCCATGGTTCTGTTTTGGTTATCCAACTTTCAGGCACAGCCAAGCCACATATCACCAAAGCCTTCCTACCTGAGCCAACAAATGGAGGAGGAACAGCCACCCACACCTTGCCCTGAGGGAGATGGCAGTGAGCCCTGAGTGGTCCACGTTGCTGAGCAGTCAGAGAGCCTCGAGAGGGGAAACAAATCACCAGTGGCGCCTATAGCCACGCACAGAGATTAGAGAGTCTGACTATAAGGTCACAATAAATCAGTGCACTGACAAGGAGATCTACCCTTTGTCCAGGGCAGAAGATTTATCTCTGACCCCGGGCAGGGGCATTTCTTCCTTGATTTGTTAAACGCTGAACAGAAAATGGAGCTAGATCTGAAGCCTGATGAGCGCTTGATTGCAGATGCTCCTGCCCTGCCCCAGGCCTGCTCTTCCCCCAGCCCTGCCCTCTCAGGAGGCTGTATTATCTTCCAGGAGAGCCTCTATTTATTTATTTTTTCCTCCCTGTGATGGACCAGCTTTTGCAGAACTTGATTATGTGGTTTCTTTTCCTGATGACATTTTAATCAGAGGGCTCGCTCCGTGCTGGGGGAGAGCCTCTGTGCTGTCAGCAGAATGGGCTGGGTGGCTCGCCAGGGGCATCCTGCTGCTCTGCAACAGGGCAGAAACCATGCTGGGGTGCAGGAGGGGTCAGCTCAGCAAGAGGAAATGAGGTTTCTGAAGGTGGTTTGTACTCCCACCTAACCTAACATTCAGTACTGAATGGAAGGGGATGAATTTTGCACGAGGGCTGAGTGCCAGAGCGAAGGACTGCACCACCAGCACATCCCAGCTGGCCTGCATGGTGGGAAGGAGAGGGGTTTAGATGAGACATTGGAAAGAAATTCTTACCCATGAGGGTGGTGAGGCACCATAAATAGGTTGTCCTGAGAGGTTGTGGAGGCTCCAACCCTGGAAGCAAAGTTGGATGGGGCTTTAAGAAAACTGGTGTGCCTGCCCATGGCAAGGGCATTGGAACTGGATGACCTTCAAGGTCTCTTCTAAACCAAACCCTTCTATGCTTGGGAGCAGCCCTGAAGAAAAGGCCTTGGGGATGCTGGTGGATGAGAAGCTCAACGTGAGCCAGCAGTGAGCACTTGCAGTCCAGAGAGCAAATTGTATTCTGAGCTGCATCAAGAGAAGCAGAGCCAGCAGGGGCAGGGAGGGGATTCTCCACCTCTGCTCTGCTCTGCTGAGACCACACCTGCAGCTCTGTGTCCAGTTCTGGAGCCTCTATCACAAGAAGGATCTGGAGGTGCTTGAAGGTGTCCAGAGAAGGCCCAGGAGGATGAGTAGAGGGCTGGAGCTGCTCTGCTATGGAGGCAGAGTTGGGGCTGTTCAGTTTGGGGAAAAGGCTCTGAGGAGACCTTCTTGTGGCCTTCCAGTATCTGCAGGGGGCTACAAGAAAGCTGGGGAGGGACATTATAGGGTGTCAGGTGGTGGTAGGACTGGGGGGAATGGAGCAAAAATGGAAATGGGTAGATTCAGATTGGATGTTAGGAAGAAGTTGTTCCCCATGAGGGTGGTGAGAGCCTGGCACAGGCTGCCCAGGGAGGTGGTGGAAGCCTCATCCCTGGAGGTGTTTGCAGCCAGGCTGGATGTGGCTGTGAGCAACCTGCTGTGGTGTGAGGTGTCCCTGCCCATGGCAGGGGGTTGGAGCTGGATGATCCTTGAGGACCCTTCTAACCCTAATAATTCTATGGTTCTATGGACAGGGTTGAGAGAAATAAAGGATCTTGGCTGAGACATGCAACCAGGACAGACAACTATAGGAACACTGGCAAGATGTGAGCTCTGCCTGGTCCAGGACCAAACATGCTGCCTTATCTAACCATGAGGCCTGGGTCACCTCCTGTGTCATCTCCACACTGATAGACTAACCAGCCCCAGGAGGCCATCACCTTCACCCTGAAATGGCAAGCAGTATTTCCCCCTCCCTTCCCTGGGCAAAACCTACAGACATGGCCAAGCACTGGCACAAGGAGGTGGTGGAGTCACCATCCCTGGAGGCATTTAAGAAGCAAGTGGCCAATGGCACTTTGGGACATGGTTTAAGTGGCCATGGTGGTATTGGGCTGATGGTTGGACTGGCTGATCTTGCAGGTCTTTTCTAACCTTGATGATTCTATGGCATTCAAGGTCCACTTCTAACAGTGCTTTAGCCACAATTTATAGCAGCCTAAACAAACTCAGCTCAAGCCTTGCTGCCATCCCATCTCCACTGCTGCAGATGACAGAGATGACAGCAGCAGTGATGGGCAAGACAGGGAAGAATCAACCACATCCATTTTGCACTTTCTTTAGAAGCCTTGATGCAGGCCAGGATGCCTGTATCAGGAGGTGCTGAAGAAACCTGTGGCTATGGCACTTTGGGACATGGTTTAATGGCCAGGGTGGTGTTGGGTCGACTGTTGGACTGGGTGATTTCAGAGGTGTCTTCCAAGCTTAATGATCCTATGATTCTATTAGAAGTGCAAACATGCCCATAAATCTCACAGTAAAATCTTCACATCAGAGGCCTGCATAATCATAAACTGTAAATATTTTCCCATGGCAGTGGTTCAGAGGGGAAAAAAACTGGCATCTCACTTTTGTTTGGCCCAAATGTGCTTTGATTTCCTTGGAGGTTGTTGAGGAGTTTTGATTTGGTTTGGTCTCCCCTAATATAAATAAAACTGTGGCCAGATGCTTGCCCATAAACACATGGCTGATGAGCAAAGGGATGGGAAGGATAATGTTCATTAGCTTTAAAACACTGGGAAGCAAGGCTACAGGTCTGAAACTGTACAAAATTCATGGTGGAAACCAAATGTTAATACCCAGGCAAGATCATCATCTGCCAATGTGACAGCAATGGCACATCATGTTTAGGTTGGATATGAGGAAATATTTCTGTGCTACAGGAGTGGTCAGGCACTGAAACAGGCTGCCCAGGGAGGTTGAGGGAGTTCCCATCCCTGGAGGTGTGCAAGAAACCTGTGGCTGTGGCACTTGGGGATGTGGTTTAATGGCCATGGTGGGATTGGGTTGGTGATTTCAGAGGCCTTTTCCAACCAAAACAATCCCATGATTTTAAGGTCCAGCGTTTTGGGGACAGTATCACACAACCTTGCCCTTTTCAGACAAGTTTCAAATAGTTCTGAAGGTCCCCAGCTGTGCAGAAGGAGGTTGAACATGGTTGTGTGTCTGCACCACGAAGTCAAACGGCTATTGTCTCAGCAGTGCACGTGAGCACAGCATTTGCCTCACGTTTTGCATCCCCTCTTGCCACTGCTCCCTCAGAAGCTAGTGGATGAAGGAAGTTCAGTTGAAGCACCATCCCTGGGGGGGTTTTAAGGCCAGGCTGGATGTGGCTGTGAGCAACCTGATGTAGTGTGAGGGGTCCCTGCCCATGGCGTGCCAGGGGAGTTTGGAACTGGGTGATCCTTGAGGTCCCTTCCAACCCTAACGATTCTATGACTCTATGATTCAGTCCCTCTTAGAAGGGACCACTAATAGCTCAGCTGGATATCCAGTAGCTAACTTCTTACATTCAAGAGAAGCTTCAGGATTTATGATCATAGGAACCACAGGTGAAGAAGAAGTCACCTCTGAATGATCAAAGAGCTGCTCATGTCCTTCAGTGTGGTACAGTGAATATTGATCACTCTCTGGCCACGTGAGGACAGGCTGAAGGAGTTTGGGCTGTTCAGTCTGGAGAAGAGAAGGCTCCAAGGTGACCTCATTGTGGCCTTCCAGTATCTGAAGGGGGCTCCAAGAAGGCTGGGGAGGGACTGCTCAGGATCTCAGGCAGTGATAGGACTAGGGGGAATGGAATGAAGCTGGAGGTGGGGAGATTCAGGCTGGAGGTGAGGAGGAGGTTCTTCCCCATAATAGTGGTGAAGCCCTGGAATGGGTTGTCCAGGGAGGTGGTTGGGGCCCTGTCCCTGGAGGTGTTTAAGCCCAGGCTGGATGAGGCTCTGGCCAGGCTGATCTAGTGTGGGGTGTCCCTGCCCATGGCAGGGGGTTGGAACTGGATGATCCTTGTGGTCCCTTCCAACCCTGACTGATTCTGTGCTTCTGTGAGCCTGCAAATCTAAACCCAAGCCATGCAGCTCCATCACAAGCACTTTGGGTTGATTCCCATTGTCACACTTGGTGTAACGTCCTCCTGGATTCCAGTGGGCTGCAGCTGTGATAGCAGCAGAAAATCATTCTGCAAAAAGAGTCCATAGCCATGGAGGACAAAATTCCCAGCAGCCTCTTCTGCAGCACAGTTTACATGGAGGCTCCCATTTCTGTGCTACTGGTGCCACCTATTGGTAAGTCCCCGTGCCAGCCCATGGAAACTGTCTTCTCTGGCAGGATCTGTGGTCATGGGCCTCTCACCAAAGATGGCCAACTGCACTCACGACGTAGGCATCAGCTAGGGCCAGGCTGAGAGCAAGCACCTTGGTCCAACTGGGGAATTCAGCTCCATCAACCTTTTTCCACCAAGCCCAGCTCATGAGAAACAGCTTATTGCTGCTGAGTTGAGCGGCAAGTCCTGCTGCTCTATTCTCCTTGGCTTGGCCACCACTTTTGTTCTCTGGTAATGATGAGTTACTGCTCTGTCCCATAAAGGATGAGGTGCCTGTTGCAGTCCACCCAGTCCTAAGCAGATCTTCACCAAAGCTCTCTTTGGTTTCAAGTTTTGTCTGACACAGTGATTTGGCCACCAAAGCACCAACATAGAATCAGAATTGTCAGGCTTGGAAGGGACCTCAAGGCTCAGCCAGTTCCAACCCCCCTGCCATGGGCAGGGACACCTCACACTACAGCAGGTTGCTCATAGCCACCTCCAGCCTGGCTGCAAACACCTCCAGGGATGAGGCTTCCACCACCTCCCTGGGCAACCTGTGCCAGGCTCTCACCACCCTCATGGGGAAGAACTTCTTCCTAACATCCAATCTGAATCTCTCCAGTCCTATCACTCCCTGATGTCCTCAGTCCTGCTAATCCATCTGCAGGGCCAGGTGCCAAAGGGAGTTAGCAAGTGGTAACCAACCTCTTCTGTGTGAGCTCCTTCTGATGTCTCCATCGAACAGTGACCCTTCCTTGAGAATTACTCTGCTCTCTATGGTCTAGGTCTTCCTCTGAAAGGCTTCCCAGACATAAGGAAGGGGAAAAGAGCAAAAGTCCTTCATTACAAAGATTAATAATTAGTGCAGATTGATCACTTCATCCACCTGGAGAGCATCTCCCAGGGAAGATCATTGGACATCCTTGGTATGGGGAATGACAGTCACCTGTAGGCTGACCAAATATCGCTGTCTAGAAGAGCTCTCCACAGTATTTCTCAGCATGGTTTAGACTTGAAGGTGATATCAGCAATTACCTGAGGACATCAGCAGGTTCTAGGCTGGGGCCTTGTGCCAGATCCTCCTTCAGCTGAAACAAATCACTCATTTCCTCAGGTGTGGTCTCCTTGCCATGGAGGTCCCCAGCTTTTGGGGAGGTGGTGACAGGAGACAGAGATCCGAAGGAGAAATTGTAGGTTGGGTAGCCCCAGGAAAGCTCCAGAGTCTTGCCCACAGCAATCCTTCAGGATGGATCTGAACATGTGTGGGGACATTTCCTTCTGCAAGGAAAGAGCATGGCCCAAAGGCTACCTCCTCCTACCACCTCAGACTGCAGAGGGCAGCGGGTGACCCCAAGCTACACCGGACTCCCATGACCCATGGATGAATCAGGATCAGTCCTGCTGGGAACACATTTTCTCCATGATCCCACGTGATGAGCCATGGCTTCTCCCACATCATTTTCCATGGAGGCTGGAGCCAACCTCGAAAGGTGCTGCTCAGCTCCCCACTCACCTCCATCCCTTCCTTTCCAGCCCCCCCAGAGCCCCCTGGCTCTGATCTCAACCCCTTCCTGCTGCCTACACTTCCCTTTCTGTTTCTTTACATCTTTATTAAACTGTATAGCCACTTTGATAGGAAAATTGAAAAGAAAAAAGATATGAGGAGGAACAACAACAACAACCACCAAAAAAGAGCCATAATTATGAAGATTCAATTTAATTTTAAAGGTTGTGGAAGGAGGGAGGAAAAAAAAAAAAAGGAGAAGCAGCAGCAGCAGAAGAAGAAACCAAATTAATTTAGCAGGAAAGCATTGCATGAAATATTGTTGGAGTTTAATAACCATGCAAAGACAGATGATATGTGTGGAAAAATTAGTTGTAGGACCTCATAATAGTCTATTAATATTTTCTACAGGCACAGAAACCCTTTGCTGAGTGATTGTAACAAAGTCATCTTTCTCTGGGTTTTTTTCTTTTTCTTTTCTCTTTTTTTTTTAAGACATTAAAAAATATCTTCAAAAGAAGGAGAAGAAGAAGGGAGGCAGAGCCATGTACCTGGCTGTACAGAGAGGAGACCCTGGTGAGGCACGTCAGAGGCCAGGCTAGATTCGGCACAGGCTTCTCCACTGACAGAACGGAGAATTAACCAGGCTGGAAAAGACCTCAGAGATCATCGAGTCCAGCCTAGCACCCAACAGCATCTAAGCAACTCAACCATGGCACCAAGGGCCTCATCCAGGCTCTTGGGCTGGATGTTAGGAAGAAATTCTTCATGGAGAGAGCGATTTGCCATTGGAATGTGCTGCCTGGGGAGGTGGTGGAGTCCCCATCCCTGGAGGTGTTTAGGAGGTTACTGCTGGGGAGACTCCCGTTGGACTCCAGAAGGAAATGTTTCCCCATGAGCACAGTCAGACACTGGAATCACCTCCCAAGGGAAGCAGTG
Source organism: Melanerpes formicivorus (assembly GCF_026170545.1). Lineage (NCBI taxonomy): Eukaryota > Metazoa > Chordata > Aves > Piciformes > Picidae > Melanerpes > Melanerpes formicivorus. The sequence continues at coordinate 22,305,957 of NW_027142364.1, read as the reverse complement.
GAGTCTCCTGCACTGGGCAGTTTGAAGACTCAGCTTGCCAGGGTGCTGGGCCAGCTCATTGCAACTGCACCTTCACCTAGGGATGTTGGAGTAGGTGACAGATAGCAAACATAAGCTAGTCAAGAGAACTTTCTCTTTTTGTAGCTTTCTCACCCTAGGAAACACTAACTTGTGCCTTCTGCTTGGCTTTGTTGACCTTGGCTGTGTTCTTTGTTCTGGCTAAGTACTAAACCCCAATTCTCTGCCCTTTCTCCTGTCCCTTTGTGTCCAGGGAGGGTAAGGAGGGGAGCAGGAAAAAGAAAGCTATCAGCTCCCCTGGCTCTTGGCCAGTGGGGTTCTTGTGCTGTTTATAAATGGTAACGTCCTGTAAGCACTGTACACAGTGTGGTTTGTGCCTAGCCATTGCATTCCAGTGTAGGCTGCAGTTTTGCCTGTAAATACAGCTCCATCTGCTTCCAACTGGGCTGGGCTGGCACAATTTAATGCTGGGGGGAGTTTTCAAATCACCACACCCCTGCCACCATGGCCCTGTTTTCACCAATCTCACACCAAATGAGGCCAGAATCTTAATGAGCTGCCACTACTTCCACAGTGAGGCCTCCTGTCATCATGAGGTGATAACAATGGGCAGGTGTCCCGCAAAAATGGAGAGAGCAACAACATTTCTCAAGGCAGACCCTGGAGATCAAATGTCATGATCAAGCTCTTTCTGAGCCTGGAACAGCCTTGAATTTGGGTCATGAACCCAGACATGGTACTGGAGCAGAGCAAGGCTGCTGGCTGAGAGCAATGCACAGCCTCACAACTTCAGAGCAAATAGGAAGATGCATGCTTTGATTTGTCACTTGCTGTTCTCCAGCAGAGGCCCAAGTGTAGACCTCCTCACCATGGCATGGAATCATAGAACCATTTTGGTTGGAAAAGTCCTCTAAGATCACCCAGTCCAACCTTCAACCCAACCCCACCATGGCCACTAAATCCTGTCCCCAAGTGCCATGGCCACACCTTGCTTGAACACCTCCAGGGATGGGGACTGCACCACCTCCCTGGGCAGCCTGTGCCAGTCCCTGACCACTCTTGCAGCAAAGAAATTGTTCCTCATCTCCAACCTAACCCTCCCCTGGCACAACTTCAGGCCATTTCCTCTCCTATCACCTGAGACTAGGGAGAAGAGACCAACCCCCACGTGGCTGCAACCTCTCTTCAGGGAACTGTAGAGAGCAATGAGGTCTCCTCTCAGCCTCTTCTTCTCCAGACTAAGCAACCCAAATTCCCTCAGCTGCTCCTCACCAGCCCTGTTCTCCAGACCCTTCCCCAGCTTTGTTGCCCTTCCCTGGATATGCTCCAGCTCCTCAATGTCCTTCTTGTACTGAGGATCCCAAAACTGAACCTAGCACTCAAGGTGTAGGGGGCCAGTCTCTGCCCTGGTTCTGGTGCCCACAGCATTGCCAGTGGTGGAACACTGATGCTGAGGAGCCGCACACCCAGGAGCAGAGTTCAGCTGAGGCTGCAGTTCTGCCCAAAGGCTGAGGCAGCTGGAACGAGCCCAGCTTTAGGGAGGACAAAGGGGATGTGTCAGGCCGGAGAAAATTCCTACCCATCTCCAGGAGCATGTGGTTGGTGTCTGAAGGTGCACTTTGAAATATGCTTAGTTGGAAGGGTTCTGCAGAGGAAGGAAAGGGCAGGGGAGTGAAGTTCCTGGGTGGTCTGGGAAGCGCACACAGCTCACCCCGGGTTTGGCACGGCTGGCTCCAGGGCAGCATCACCCTGCCTGCTCCAGGGCAGCATCACCCTGCCTGCTCCAAGACAAAGAGGGTGGTGATGAGCGTGAGGGAGAAGAGGTCTTCTGTTTGCTGAGGTTTGAACTTAGTCTCTCTCTCGAGGATGCATTTCCTTGGTCCTACATGGGATTGACTGCAGCTCCAGACAAAACCCTGGGGATGCTGGAAACTCAGCTGGGGCACTCCTGCAAGGGAAGAGTAGAATGAAAGGAAGGAAGGCAGCTAAGTTAAAATGTTGAATTGAAGGAAGCAGTGTACAAGAGGGTAAGATGCAAGGAAATAAAATATAAATCAAAAGAAAAGAAAAGAAAAGAAAAGAAGGAAATTAAATAGATTAAAAAATAAAATGAAATTAAATGAATTAAATTTAATTAAATTAAATTACAATAAAATAAAATAAAAATAGATTAAATAAGAAAGTGAAATAAGAAAACAAATTAAATAAGAAGATAAAATAAATGATAAAATAAAAATTATAGGATAAAAAGATGTAGTAAAGCATAATATAATATAATAATTACTATTAGATATTATTATATAGTAATGTTATATCATATTACATTATATTACATTATATTGTATTATATTATATTATAGTATAGTATATGATAGTATATTATAGTATATTATAGTATAGTATATATTATTATATGGTTGTATTATATTACATTACATTATATTATATTACATTTAGATAAAATAAGAAAATTAAATAAATAACACAATATTAAAATAAAATAATATAAAATTATCGAAGAAAACCAAAGAAAATAATAAAATTAAATAAAATGAAATGAAATAGAATGAAATGAACAACAAAATGAAATAGAATGAAATGAAGTAATTGCATGAAGCAAAATGAAATGCAGTGCTGCGAAAAATGCAGCAAAGTGAAATGATGCAATGAAATTGAATTAAAAAAATGGATTTAAATAGAATGAAAGAAAATGAAAGAAAAGAGTAGGATGAATAGAACAGGATAGGATAGAATAGAATAGAAAAGGATAGGATGGATGGAATGGAATGGAATGGAATGGAATAGAATAGAATAGAATAGAATAGAATAGAATAGAATAGAATAGAATAGAATAGAATAGAAGAAATAGAATAGAGTAGAATAGAATAGAGTAGAGTAGAATAGAATTAAACAAAATAATATAATTGAATGGAATAAAATGAAACAAAAGAAAAATAATAGAATAAAATAGAGCAGAACAATAAAATGAAGTGAAATCGAAGAAGGCAAATTAAATGAAACCAAAGCAATACAATAGAAAAATAGCAATAAATTAAATGGAAAAATTAAATAATACAATAAAATACAAATTAAAGTAAAATTAAATAAAATGAAATAAAATAAATAACATAACATGAAATAAATAAGGCAAAATAAAATAAAGTATATGAAATTAAGCAAATAAAATAAAATAAAGTAAAGTAAATAAAATAAAATAAATAAAATAAAGTAAATAAAGTAAATAAACTAAAATGAAGTAAAATGAACTAAAGTAAAATGAAGTTAAGTTAAATAGTAAAAAGGCTGAAGTACAGCCTAAACTGAGCTGGTGATAAACCCAAACTGCAATTCCTCATTCAGCTTCCCCTTTCTCTATTTTAATCTGTATGGCACCATCCAGTCGCAGCCTCCCCCCTTCCCCCTTTTTTCAATGCAGCCTAATCCTGAGTGTGAACTGATGTAGTTTGTGTGTTAGAGGGGGGGTGGAAAAAAAAATCTCTCTCTCTTTCTGCCTTTTTTTTTTCCCCCTTCTTCTTTCCTTGGCCCAGTTCATTATTTTTCTTTCTTGTCACTCAGTGTGATAGGTTGAACAGAAGTGCACAGATGAGCACTGAAAACGGTGTCACAAGGCCTTAATCTAGTCTTTAATGCCTGACTTCAGAGATGTCATTTATCTTCTAACTGCAGCAGGCTTCCACCAACTTTATCTCTAATAATATATTGATGGATTAAAAGGGTCGGGCAGGAGACCGGGCTGGAAAAATTGCTTATTGACATCAAAATACAGTGCCCTCAACCTGATAAACATGGAGGGGCTCGTGTATCTCCCAGAATAGTTGGCGTGGCTAGAATTTTTTTCTTTTCTTTTCTCTTCTCTCTCTCCCTCTCTCCCCCCCCCCCCCCCCCCCCCCCCCCAGCTTTTCCTGAGCATCTTCCTCCCAGGTTCGGTGGGGGTGGTCCGAGGCGAATAAACAAACGCCACAAATAAATAGGAAACGGAGGGCTGCGCCTCCGGGCAGCCGAGAAGGGAGCTCAGGTTGTTGCTTGGAAGAGTTTCTTGGTGCCAGGGCTGTGCCCCTGCAGACCACAAGGCGCCTTCCAAACCACCCATTGCGGGGAGGTCGCCCCTGTTTCAGGGGGTGAGAGGTTGCAGCACCCTGGCCAGAGCGTTTGGGGGAAGCTGCTGCTTCCCCTGGTGGTGTAAAAGTCAGGACCTGCCTAAAGATCTCCATGGCTGAAATTCATCCCTTGCCACATGGATAGCAGGCAAGAATTAAACTGGGGGGAGAGGGAGGGACTTCCACGCAGAGCATCAGCAGAAATGCTGCCCCAGCCTCTGCTCTCCACCACAGACCTGAGAGATGAGTATTCAAGGGCAGGGGGGAAGGCTGACTACTTATTATTTGGGGAATGATGTAGAGTCACAGAACATTAGGGGTTGGAAGGGACCTCTGGAGGTTGTTCAGTCCACCCTCCCTGCCAGAGCAGGATCACCGAGGGCAGGTGACACAGGAACACATCCAGCAGGGTCTTGAAAGCCTCCAGAGATGGAGACTCTTCAACCACTCTTTTGCATGCCCCAGACAGAGCTGGGGAAAGTGGCTCGCTCCTCAGCCACCACAGGTGCTTTGAGCTGTCACTCATCCACAGCTCTTCTGTCCCTTTCTGGTTTCAGCAGTTTCCATTGCACAGGTAGGCTTGGGCAGCACTCCTCCAAGGTCTTCCAGCACAAAACTTGGGCTGTGGCCAAACAGTTTCCCTGTGTCATGGGAGCAAACACACATGAGACTCAGCATCCTGTGATGAAGAAGGCCCCTTGCTGCGTTCCAGCTGGTTTCATTCATTCTGGAATCATTGGAGCAGGCCTGTGAGGTCATCACATCCAACCACTATGGGCTTCCTGGCAGAGAAAGGCAGGCACTGCTGGCACTGGTAGGAACAGAGACAGGTAGAAACCTTCTCCTGGCATTAGGCTGGAGATGCATTCACTGCACAACCATTGCACCGCTGGGGAATGGTGGAGCCCCTGTTGAGTCCATTGCAATGTGACCTTGATTTGTCCCTTGCTAAGGGAGCTTGTTGCAGATAGAGATGACTAGACCCTGAGGAAAGCTCCAGCATTTCAAGGCTGGTTTATAGTAAGGTTTAGAGTAAGGCCAGGCTGAATGGCAAAATCCTGCAGCTCATCAGCGTTTGTACTGATGTTCCTGGTCCATGCCAGCTTGAGCTACAGGTGCCTCCCACCTTGGCCCATCTGTTCTCCAGCAGAGCTCACTCAGAAATACTGTTCATCATGCACTGTGATGGACAGAGGATGATGTGATGGACACTGTGATGGACAGAGGGTCAGAGGGCTGCAGCCTCTCCCCTATGAGGACAGGCTGAGAGAGCTGGGGCTGTTCAGCCTGCAGAAGAGAAGGTTTCAGGGAGACCTTAGAGCAGCTTTCCAGGAGCTGAAGAGGTATAGGAGAGCTGGGGAGGGACTTGTGACAAGGGCTTTGAGTGACAGAATGAAGGACAATGGCTTTGAGCTGGAAGGGGAGTGATTTAGACTGGAGATTAAGAAGAAATTGTTTGTGGTGAGGGCGGTGAGACACTGGCACAGGTGTCCCATGCTACGACTTGCAGAGGAGCTGAGCGTGGTCACATCCTCTCAATGTCCCTAGGGACCATGGAAGCCCACACTTCTGATGAGCTATGAAGGGGGCTACAAGAAAGGGCTTGCAGTGACAGAATGAGGGCAATGGCTTTGAGCTGGAAGAGGGGAGATGAGACTGAAGAGCAGGAAGAAATTCTTGACAGTGAGGATGGGGAGATGCTGGAAGAGGTTGCCCAGGGAGGCTGTTGGATGCCCCCTCCCTGCAGGTGTTCAAGGCCAGGTTGGATGAGGTCTTGAGCAGCCTGGGCTGGTGGGAGATGTCCCTGCCCATGGCAGGGGGCTTGGAACTGAATGATCTTTGAGATGCCTTCCAACTCAAACCATTCTGTGAGTCTTCCGTGATTCTATATCCCCCTAACCTGCAGCACAGGCTCCCTGGGAAGTCTGTGAGGCACTGAGACAGATGCAGAGATAAACTTTGTCACCAAAGCCAAGCATTTCCTTTCGTTTGCCTGGAAAGAAATTCCATGAAAATCAATCTTCCCACAGAAAATTTTGATTTTTGGCAAAAAGCCTTTTTTGTCTGATGGGGAATTGCCTCAACTCAAAAATATCTGAGGAGCTGTGGTTACAAGAAGAATCACATTTCATTCCTGCATGCACTGAGAGGGATTTTGTGTGAGGGAGAGCTCAAGGGTCCTTGAGGGTGCAGTAGAATTGTGGCTATCATCATTGTGAGTATTTTAATTATCAGGGCTTCAGGCTGCTTTGATCATTCCCCAAAACTCAGGCTGGGTGGCTTGGAGCAGTGAGAGATGGCCCAGCAGAAAGCACATTTGCCATGCAACTGGTCCTTAGCTCAGCTGAGATGAGCTCTCAAGAACCACCAAGCTTACACACCTCCCCTGATGGATGGGGACACTGAGACAGACACTGGCAGCCTAGAGAGAGTCCAGAGGAGGGCAACAAAGCTGGGGAAGGGTCTGGAGAACAGGGCTGGGGAGAAGCAGCTGTGGGACCTTGGGGTTGTTTGGTGTGAAGAGGAGGCTGAGGGGAGACCTCTTTGCTCTCTACAGCTCCCTGAAAGGAGGTTGGACTGAGGTAGGGGTTGGTCTCTTCTCCCTAGTGACAAGTGAAAGGACAAGAGGAAATGGCCTCAGGTTGCACCAGGGGAGGTTTAGGTTGGACATGAGAAGAAACTTCTGGGCTGAAAGGGTTCCCAAACACTGGCACAGGTGGTTGAATCCCCATCCCTGGGGGTGTTTCAAAGAGGCAGACGTGTGGTGCCGAGGGCCATGGTTTAGCCCCAGATTGAGCAGAGTCAGGGAATGGTTGGGCTGGATGAGCTTAAAGGGCTCTTCCAACAGAAACAATTCAGGGATGCTGTGGAAATAATGGAAATAACACTGCAGCACATCAGAGAGATGATGTCAGCTGCCATGATCCCAAGGACATGAAGTCCACAAATAAAGATCAGTGACCAAGCCCCATACAAATGGGCTCTCAAGAGCCAGTGCTGATGAATCCCTTTCCCATTCAGGAGCCCTAAGAAACAGAAAAGCTTATATACATGTGTATATATATAATAGTTATAGGGACAACAGGGGAAAATTATCCTGATGGTCTCTGCTGAGCAACAAAAGCATGACACTGACCATGACTCTGGGAGCAAGGAGCCCAGCCTCACACAGGCTGGCATCCCAGTTCCTCCCAAGGGGAGGTCCTTCCAGTATCTGAATGGGGCCTCCTTTAACCTGGAGAAGAGGAGGCTCAGGGGAGGCCTTGTTGCTGTCTACAACTACCTGAAGGTTGTGGCTAGGTGGGGGTTGGTCTCTTCTCCCAGGCACCCAGCACCAGAACAAGAGGACACAGTCTGAAGGTGTGCCAGGGGAGGTTTAGGCTGGATGTTAGGAAGAAGTTCTTCAAAGAAAGAGAGACTGGCCATTGGAATGGGCTGCCCAGGGAGGTGGTGGAAGGCCAGGCTGGATGTGGCTGTGAGCAAAGTGCTGCAGTGTGAGGTGTCCCTGGCCAGGGCAGGGGTTGGAGCTGGCTGATCCTGGAGGCCCCCTCCAGCCCTGCGCGCGGCGCGGTGCCGTGGGTGATTGGCAGGCGCCGGCGGAAGGCCGCGCACAAACCTCGCCTTCCGAGATTGTCCTTCCGAAATTTCCCCGCTGGAGCACCGACCTTATCAGCTGAATTTATCAGCTAAATGCCTCAGACTCCTGGGAGGCTGCCTCTGGCCGACCACTCGATGGGCAGCACGGTCTCTGGGGTTTATTTGTTATTTTTCCCCCCTCTCGGCGCGTGGAGCGCCGGAGCTGAGCCTCCTTCCCCCCGCGCCTGCCACTCACTCCTGCTTGCATCATTTTATCTGAGCACCATTTTCTCATTTCACCGGGCTGAGAGGCTCTCACAATGCCTCCTGCAGCAGGTAGCTAAAAATGACAAACCACCAGGGCTGTGGAACATTCCCAATATAAATTGAATAAATTACTGGCCTTTAAAAGAGTCATTTGATAGCCAGAGTCTGCTAAGGGGGGAAGAAAGAAATGCATTGATTTATTTTTTATATATATAAGTGCCATTCTTCATTGCTCTCTCTCTCTCTCTCTCTCTCTCTCTCTCTCTCTCTCTCTCTCTCTCTCTCTCTCTCTCTCTCTCTCTCTTTCTCTCCCTCCTTGGTTTTTTCTTTTCTTTTCTATTTCTTTTCTTTTTGACAAGCAGGGAAATGCCCCAAACTGAGGTGATTTTTCTTCCTCAGAAATGGAATTCTCTGAAGCCTTCCCTTTTTTTTTTCCTTGCAGGACTTCCTAAATTCCCTAGGAGGCTCCACAGTGATGGAAGGGATGCAGGGGTGCAGCTGGGGGTCGGTATCGAACTGTCCTCAGAGACTTTTGGTTTTTTTCACGGAATCACAGATTGGGAGGGGTTGGAAGGGACCTCTGGAGAGCATCAGGTGCAAAGTCCTTGCCAAGGCAGAGCCACCTCTGAAGGGCACACAGGAACACATAGAATCACAGAATTGTCAGGGTTGGAAGGGACCTCAAGGCTCAGCCAGTTCCAACCCCCTGCCATGGGCAGGGACACCTCACACCACAGCAGGTTGCTCACAGCCACCTCCAGCCTGGCTGCAAACACCTCCAGGCATGAGGCTTCCACCACCTCCCTGGGCAGCCTGTGCCAGGCTCTCACCACCCTCATGGGGAAGAGCTTCTTCCTAACATCCAATCTGATTCTCCCCACTTCTAGTTGTGTTCCATCCCCCCCAGTCCTATCACTCCCTGACACCCTCAAAAGTCCCTCCCCAGCTTTCTTGTAGCCCCCTTCAGATACTGGAAGGCCAAAATTAGGTCTCCTTTGTGCTTTCTCTTCTCCAGACTGAACAGCAGCAACTCACTCAACCTGTCCTCATAGCAGAGCAGCTCCAGCCCTCTGCTCATCCTCGTGGCCCCACATCCAGTTAGGTTTGTAATATCTCCAGAGGTAGAGACTCCACCAGCTCTCTGGGCAGCCTGCTCCAGGGCTCTGTCACCCTTAAATTAAGGAAGTTCCTCCTCATGCTTAGATGAAACTTCCTATGTTCAAGCTTGTGCCCATTACCCCTTGTTCTGCCACTGGGCACCACTGAATAAAGCCTGGTCCCATCCTCCAGGCTGGTCCCACTTTCCTGACAGCCACCCTTGAAGTATTGATCATCATTTATGAGATCCCAGCTCAGGCTGCTGTTTTCCAGGCTCAACAGCCTCAATCCCCTCAGCTCTGCCTCCTCACAGGAGCATGGCCAGAGCAGGGCCATGAGGAGGAGCAGAGGGCTGCAGCTCCTCTCCTATAAGGACAGACTGAGGGAGTGGGGCTGTTCAGTCTGGAGAAGAGAAGGCTCTGAGATCACCTCCTTGTGGCCTTCCAGGATCTGAAGGGGGCTACATGAAAGCTGAGGAGGGACTTTTGAGGGTGTCAGGGAGTGATAGGACTGGGGGAGATGAAAAAAACTAGAAGTGGGGAGATTGAGATTGGATGTGAGGAAGAAGTTGTTCCCCATGAGGGTGGTGAGAGCCTGGCACAGGTTGCCCAGGGAGGTGGTGGAAGCCTCATGCCTGGAGGTGTTTGCAGCCAGGCTGGATGTGGCTGTGAGCAACCTGCTGTGGTGTGAGGTGTCCCTGCCCATGGCAGGGGGTTGGAGCTGGCTGAGCCTTGAGGTCCCTTCCAACTCTAACATTTCTATCATTTTATGTTGCAGGCCCCTCAGCACCATTGCAGCCCTTTGCTGTGCCCTTTCCAGCAAGTCCCAGGCAGAGTTAGGGAATGGTTGGACTCGACCTTAAAGCTCTCTTCCAACACCAAAGATCCTATGATTCTGTGAGTTGATATCACCATTCCCACGTAAGGAAGTTATTCCACTCCCTAATGGGCTACTAAGCTCACTAGATGGTGTGGTTTAGTTCCATGGCTGGGCACTGAAGATAAAAAACCCATCCCTCCTGCCCTTGGCCACACTTACCTCCTCCTGTTCTTCTCCAGAAGTAATTGCCAGTGATTTAATGGAGCAGTCCCCAAAAGGCAGGGGCGTGAATATTTGTTGTCCTGCATCCTTGCCTCTGCCAAGGTGCCTTCTCCCTCCAACCACTCTTCCTCTGAAGAATCACACTGTCAAAACCCTCATTATTTTATAACTTCTATGCCCCTCTTTCTCTTCTCACCTTGTTAAATACTGCTGGAGCAAAGGAGTTCAGTAGCTCTACCATTTTAGCAACACCATTGATTTTGTCTCCCTCTTCATTTATTAATGGAACCACTTTCTCTCTAGTATTCCCTTTTCCCTGATATAATTGTAAAAGCTCTTTTTATTCCCCTTAAGCCTTTCTGCACTCTGAGCTGGCCTTATCTTTTCCCTGCAAGCCTTAACTGACTGTATATTCTTGTTTAGTTCCCTTCCCCTTCTCCATTTTTCACTATAGGGTCTTTCTTTACGCTCCTATCTTTGCCCGGCGCTTTGTTATGCCACATTGGATGCTCCTTGTCCTTCCATTTATTTCCAGGGGAATGGGCAGCCTGTCCCACTCTATGGGGCTGTTCTGCTTGTTTCTGGCCTTTTCTCACCCCACTGGATTTGGCACATCCTCCCAGGGCACCCAGTTTGTGCCCAGCCACTGAGTCACCAGATAAGGTAGAGACTGAAAGGCATCATGCGTGGGAAGCACCAGGCCTTGTAACCTCAGCACCCCGGGTATGTGTCCCCATCTGCACCCAAAGCAGTGAGACCAGCAGATGGAGAGGAAGGGCATTCTGCCCCCCTGCTCTGCTGAGGCCTCCACCTGCAGCACTGCCACCAGTTCCTGTGACCCAGCACAAGAGGGACATGGAACTGGTGGAGAAGAGAAGGCTGAGGGGGGACCTTATTGCTGCCTACAACTCCCTGAAGGGAGGTTGTAGCCAGGAGGGGGTTGGTCTCTTCTCCCAGGCACCCAGCACCAGAACAAGAGGACACAGTCTCAAGCTGTGCCAGGGAGGTTTAGGCTGGAGGTGAGGAGAAAGTTCTTCCCAGAGAGAGTTGTTAGCCATTGGGATGTGCTGCCCAGGGAGGTGGTGGAGTCCCCATCCCTGGAGGTGTTCAAGAGGGGATTGGATGTGGCACTTGGTGCCATGGTCTAGTCATGAGGTGTTGGGTGACAGCTTGGACTCGATGATCTTTGAGGTCTCTTCCAACCTTGGTGATTCTGTGATCTCTGGAGGTCCCTTCCAACCCCTCCCACTCTTTGAGTCTGTGTCAATTCCAGTGGGTGTAGAGCACAAGGAAATGAAGCAATTCCCAGGGACTGTGAGAAGCTCAGACTGAATTCTTTCTCTGAATTTGAATGTGCATTCTCCCATGCAAGATGGCTTTGGGTTTCTTGGGGCTTGTTGGGGTTTTTGGTTGGTTTTCTTTTCTCACAGTGAAGGGAACAGACGTGGGAATTATCAGAGAAACCAGAAAACAATGCCTCTGAGGAAAGATTGAAGAAGTTGGGGTTGCTCAGCTGGAGGAGAAGGGGGACACTGCTATAATCTCTGAGTACAGAGAAGGCTTATAGAAAGAGGAGGGGATAGCTTTTCTTCCTGGTAGGTAAGATAAGTAGTCATGAGCTTAAACCACAGCAGGAGAGGCTAAGGCTGGATATGAGGGGATGAGGCTGCTGAAGAGCAGGGACAGGCCTTGGGGGAGCACCTTGTGCCTGTAGTGCTGGAGATGTCTTTCCAACAAGCCAGCCCTCCACCCACTGGTGTCACTGCAAAGGTCATCCCAGAGTCCTTTCCACCTCCCTCTGGCTGGGATTTCACTGGCCTTGCCAAGCAGCAGTTTGCAAGGCTCCATGTTTGTTGGATGCTGCAACACTTCTGCAGTGCTGTGGGGTTTCAGCAGGACCCAGAGAGGAACATCTCAGAAGATCTGCTTGGTCTCCTGTCACTCACTGGTCAGAGACATTGTGCTAGGCACTGCCCCTGGTTAAGCACCTGCTGAAGCACAGGTGTCTATGAAAATCTTCTCAAGAACATGAAGGACACAGGCACTGAAAACCAGCTGGAGTCATGGTGCTGAAAGCTGCCAGGAGTAGTGCTGCAGGCAAACCCAGCCCAAGAAAGCCCCAAGTCCCAGTGCAGGCAGCGGGGAAGGATGGGGAAGGGGGGATCCTTCAGGGAGTTTGGCACTGCTCCCTTCTCCAAGTCTCCCCTGGTGTGCACAGAAGTTTAGAGCATGGCTAATTACAGGAAATTAAAGAGAAAGAGATAGAAAGAGACTGCTTAAGCTGAGAGAGCTCTGGGAAAGCCTGGTGGATGTGCCACGATGCCACCACTGCAGCTAGACCTGCAGGAAGTGGGGCTGGAGTGAGAAAGCTTGGAAGTGTGTGGCAGGAAAAGGTTGATTATAACCCATTTCTTTGGAACCTGATTTCCAGGCATTGAACATTTGTAGACAAATAGGTGGTAAGGCCAGGAAAGACACTCAGAGTGGCCTGGGCTGGAGTGACACTGTTGAGAGACTGTGGCAGAACAAAGCCTGCCCTTAGCCCAGAGACCCAGTTCAAAGATTCCTGTAGAAGGACTGTAGGAGCCTAGAAGAAACATCCCAGATAGATGCCAGCAGTCTGGAAGCTTCTGGAAACTGGGAGAAGGATGATAGACTTGGCTGGGTTTGTGCCACAAATGCTAAGCTGAGGTAGAGACATCTCCTTTGGTTCAGCTACCCCTGGGGCTCTCGTTTCACTGAGCAGGAGGAAAAGGCCAGGGTGGGCTCAGCCTGGCAGATGTCTCAGGAGCATCAGGAAGTTCCTTGCTACATGCTGCCTCTTTCCAGGGTCAGGCCTCTCAGGTTTTGCACAAGATATGGCTGAGGGAAAAGAGAGAGCAGAAAGAAAGGAAAAGAGAAAAGAGAGAGCAGAAGGGAGAAGGCTTAGGGCAAGGAGGATGGCACTCATCCCTTTGCAGCACAGGGCAAGCCAGAAACCAAACTCACAGCCAAGCTCTCCACGTGCTTGCTGCACTCAGTAAGAGCAGTGGAACTGCAAATCAGAGCAAAGAGCCCAGCACCAGCCTGGGCACCACATGACAATCAGTGCTGAGGGGACAAACCAGTGCTGGGCAACTGTCAGTGCAGCCAAGGCTTTAAATGTCCTGCAGAAGCAGCACATATAAAATGGAATATAGAATCAGTTGCTCAGCCTGCTCCTGTGGCTGTCCTGTAACATCAGCTGCTGCTGCTGCTGCCATCACAGACCAAGAGGAGTCCTCTGTTAGAGGAGTTAGGAAATGTCACACATCTTCAACCAATGTGGAAGAGAATCATCAAATCATAAAACCTGGGAAGGCCCTCCAGGATCCCCCAGTCCAAGTGTCAACCCAGCGCCACCATGGCCACTAAACCCTGTCCCCAGGTGCCATGGCCACACATTTCTTCAACACCTGCAGGGATGAGGACTCCATCACTTCCCTGGGCAGCCTGTGCCAGTCCCTGACCACTCCTGCAGCAAAGAAAGTTTTCCTAATCTCCAACCTAACCCTCCCTTGGCACAACTTGAGGCCAATTCCTCTCCTTCTGTCACCTGAGACTAGTGAGAAGAGACCAACCTCCACCTGGCTGCAACCTCCTTTCAGGGAGCTGTAGAGAGCAGTGAGTTCTGCCCTCAGCCTCCTCTTCTCCAGACTGAGCAATCCCAATTACCTCAGCTGCTCCTCACCAGCCCTGTTCTTTAGCAAGACTCTCCTAGCAGAGGGCTGAGTTTTGCAGAGCTCCAGGTGGCCCTGGAACCCTGACCTTCAGTCTGGCAACACCTCCATGATCAGCAAGTCCAACCTTCAGTCTGGCAACACCTCCATGATCAGCAAGTCCAACCTTCAGTCTAGCACTACCATGATCACTAAATCATGTCCCATAGTGCCATGCCCACATGCTTGAAATCATCCCAAGATCAGCTTGCAGCATTACTTTCTAAGTGACCTAGGACACATCACAATGAGATCTGTCATCTGACAATCCTCAGCAAGGAATAAGATGCCACCAGCACTCTTGCACAGGAGACAGCAGTGACTGTCAGCAGAAGTTGCTGGGTTTCTAGTGGGTCTCTTCCACAGAGAAGTTCATAGACTCATAGAATGGTTTAGGTTGGGAGGGACTCAGAAGGTCATCCAGTTCCAAACCCACTGCCATGGACAGTGCCCTTTCTCCAAACAAACATCCCCAGGTCTTTCAGCCTTTCCACATCAGCTATTCCATCCTCTGCTCATCATCCTCTCTTGCACTCTCTGCAGTGCACTCCTGTCCCTCCTGAACTGGGGAGACCAGACCTGGACACAATACTCCAGGTGTGGTCTGACCAGGGCAGAGTACAGCGAGAGGAGAACCTCCCTCTACCTGCTGGCCATGCTCTTACATTGCAAGAGGCTCCCATTCCAGCCACCCCTGCCCCCACATGAGAGGAGAGGAGAGGAGAGGAGAGGAGAGGAGAGGTTCGGAGAGGAGAGGTTCGGAGAGGAGAGGAGAGGTTCGGAGAGGAGAGGTTCGGAGAGGAGAGGTTCGGAGAGGAGAGGTTCGGAGAGGAGAGGTTCGGAGAGGAGAGGAGAGGTTCGGAGAGGAGAGGTTCAGAGAGGAGAGGTTCGGAGAGGAGAGGAGAGGTTCGGAGAGGAGAGGTTCGGAGAGGAGAGGTTCGGAGAGGAGAGGAGAGGTTCGGAGAGGAGAGGTTCGGAGAGGAGAGGAGAGGTTCGGAGAGGAGAGGTTCGGAGAGGAGAGGTTCGGAGAGGAGAGGTTCGGAGAGGAGAGGTTCGGAGAGGAGAGGAGAGGAGAGGTTCGGAGAGGAGAGGAGAGGTTCGGAGAGGAGAGGAGAGGAGAGGAGAGGTTCGGAGAGGAGAGGAGAGGAGAGGTTCGGAGAGGTTCGGAGAGGTTCGGAGAGGTTCGGAGAGGAGAGGAGAGGAGAGGAGAGGAGAGGAGAGGAGAGGAGAGGAGAGGAGAGGAGAGGAGAGGAGAGGAGAGGAGAGGAGAGGAGAGGAGAGTCAGGAAGGGAGGGGACAGCCTCTGCTCAGTTGCACCCTGTGACAGGACAAGGGGCAATGGATATAAACTCCAGCACAGGAGGCTCCACCTCAACATGAGGAGGAACTTCTTCACTGTGAAGGTCCCAGAGCCCTGGAGCAGGCTGCCCAGAGAGGTTGTGGAGTCTCCTTCTCTGGAGCCTTTCCAGCCCCATCTGGATGTGTTCTGTGTGACCTGTGCTGGGTTCTATGCTCCTGCTCTGGCAGGGGGTTGGACTTGATGATCTCTTTGGTCCCTTCCAACCCCTAACTTCCTGTGAGCTGTGATTTGCCTGGGTCCATGAATATCATCTCTGAGAGCATGTGGCCACCACAGGCAGCATCACCTGGAGATTGCCCTTACCTGCTGCAACAAGCAAATTGCCCACAGTTTAGTGAACCCTGGCTGCAACTGCACAGAATGGATCTGATTATCTCCTTCCTCTACTTTTTGATGTGCCTGTATGTGGGGATCCATCATAAATCATCCTGAGGTCACAGAACCATACAATAGCTTAACTTGGAAGGAAAATTAAAGATATCCAGTTCCAACCCCCTGTCACGGACAGGGACACCTCAGGCTAGCCCAGGTTGCTCAAAGCCTCATCCAGTCTGGCCTTAAGCACTCTCAGGGGTGAGGTGCCTACAGCCTCCTGGGTAACCTGTCCCAGTGTCTCACCACCCTCACAGTAAAGAGCTTCTTCCTAATGGCCAACCGAAATCTGTCCTGCTCTAGCTCAAAACCATTGCCCCTTGTATTATCACCACGAGTCCTTACAAAAGTCCCTCCCTAGCTCTCCCATAGCCCCTTTAGGTACTGGAAGGCTGCTCTAGGGCCTCCCCAGATCCTTCTCTTCTCCAGGCTGAACAGCCCCAACTCTCTCAGCCTGATGCTGCTAGAGGAGATGCTGCTAGAATTAAACATCATGCATAAACTCCTCGTGAGGTAAGGGGCTTGTTCCTTACTGACCATGAGACTTGGGGTTGCTCTTTTGTTTTGGGCTTACAAACTGGAGATTGAGCCCAAGTCCCATCCTGCTCTGAGCTTTGTACAGTGGCTGAGGACAATGAGTCATTGCACAGACCCTTTGTATAAAGAGACTTCTGTGGAAGTGGTTCATCAGTGCAAGGCCTGAGCAGACAAAAACAAATCACAGAGTCATGGAACTATTTCACCTGGAAAAGCCCTCAAAGGTCATAGAGTCCAACCACTGACCTAACACCACCATGGCCATTAAACCATGTCCACAGGTTTCTTGAACACCTCCCTGAGCAGCCTCTTCCAATGCCTGATCACTCCTGCAGCAAAGAAATGTTTGCTTGCATCCAGTTTAAATGCTTGCCTAAGAAGCCTTGAGTCTTGTCTTGATCAGTGAAGTGTTTGGGTTCTTGGGGAACAGTAGGCAAAGGGTTGAGCCAGGGTCTCCTCAAGACCTGGACTGTGCTTAGATGCAACCCCAAGGCTGGAAACTGCAGGCAGCCTCCCATGTAAGATGAGCAGGTGTTCATAGATACATAGAATGGTTTGGGTTGGAAGGGACCTTCAAGATCATCTAGTTCCAACCCCCTGGCATGGGCAGGGACACAGAATCACAGACACCTCACACTAGATCAGGTTGCTCAAGGCCTCTTCCAACCTGGCCTTGAACACCTCCAGGTAGACATCCACAACCTCCCTGGGCAACCTGTTCCAGTGTCTCACCACCCTCCCTGGAAAGAATTTCTCCTTCATCTCCAATCTCAATCTCCCTCCTTCAGCTCCAAGCCTTTGCCCCTCTCCCTGTCAGTCCCAGCCCTTGTCACAAGTCCCTTCCCAGCTCTCCTGTAGCCCCTTCAGGTACTGGAAGGCTGCTCTAAGGTCTTCCTAGGGTCTTCTCTTCTCCAGGCTGATCCAATGCTGCCACTGAACCTTCTCCCCCAAGGGCTGAGTGCAAGTTGAAGAGTAGACACCAAAGAGAGGATATCCTCCAGCATTTGGGGAAGGATAGAGATCATTCCAGTCTCCTAAACCTGTTTTTTAGGTTACTGCAGATTTGGCCCAACCTTGGCTTTTGGCCCTTGTGATATGCTGTCAAGACAGACAGTCAGACTTGCTGTCTGAAAAGGAGATTTCCAACAGAGCAGGGGGCACAACCCAAGCTTTTGGTGAGCTTCAAAACCATATCTGCCCAGGACCTTACCACAAGCAGTGAGGAGAAAACGTGTCATGCCAAGGTTAGCACTGGGTGAGTTTCACATGATGCCTCCAGAGGAGTGGAGACAGGACAGCCTGGAGAAGAGAAGGCTCTGGGAGGACCTTAGAGCAGCCTTCCAGCACCTGAAGGAGAACTGGGGAGGGACTTGTGACAAGGGAGTGACAGGGTGAGGGACAATGGCTTTGAGGTGGAGGAGAGGAGACTGAGACTGGAGAAAGAAGGAAGCAATTCTCAACAATGGGGGCGGTGAGACACTGGAACAGGTTACCCAGGGAGGTTGTGGATGCCTCCTCCCTTGGGTGTTCAAGGCCAGGTTGGATGAGACCTGAGCTGGGGGGAGGTGTCCCTGCCCATGGCAGGGGGTTGGCACTGGATGGTTTTTAAGGTCCCTTCCAACCCAACCCATTCTGTGATTCTGTGACAGGCTCCCCTGGGCACATCCCCTCGTTCTTTCTCTTCTGAATCCTTTCTATTTCCCACCCCCACCCCCCCCCTCCTCTTTTCTCATTCTGTCTTTGCTTGCATTTCAAGGTTAAAAAAAAGTCAGGATACAATAGTAAATATGTAAGATTAGCTCCTAAAATGTGTTAGCAAGTGAAAGCCAAAGAAAAGCCAAATGAATTTCGAAAAGGCTTTCTTGAAGCTTAGAACAGAGCCAGTCCTTTTGATCCTTTATCACACACCAACAAGAGAAGCAGCCAGCCACAGCCACATATATGGAATATACACAGCCTATATGGCTCTGTATTTATAGCCTCCCTCTGCCTCTCTCTCTGGGCATGTGTGTATTCTAATTCACACACAGCCTTGCCTTTCTTTAAAATGCTGCAAGAAGCTTTTTCTTTTCTTTTCTTTCCTTTCTTTTTTTTTCCTCCCCCCCCCCCCCCCGCTTCTTTCTTTTTTTTATTTTATTTTTTTTTCCTGCAGATTTCTTTTTCTGTCTCTCTCTCTTTTTTTTTTTGATATTTCAAAGCTGGCAGTTCAGTAAATGGCTGGAACTGCCACATCTCTGTTCTTGCTAAAGAAATCAATGCTAATCCTATTACTGGCAGTTATCACCTATCCCAGAAACTGCAGCTGAAAGAAAAAAAAAGAAGAAGAAGAAAAAGAAAAAAAAAAAGAGAAGGGAAAAAAAAGAAGAAAAAAAAACCACTGAGATGTCAAAGTAGAGGGAAGGAAGGGAAAGAAACCACGGGGGGAAGGGGAGAAAGCGCCCTTCATTCACTCTCAAACAGTGATTGTTTTCATAGTTTTGATCATTTTTTGCCTGTTAAGAGAGAAACTAAACCACAGAAAGCAAAACATAAAAAGGAGGAGGGGGAAAAAACCACCATGAACGCCCCCATCACCACCCCCCCTCCTTCCCCTGCACCAAATCCCTGCTCAAATAATGTTAAGGACCTGATTTCACCCCATGCGCCCCCCTCTAAACCCAGGCACTGCTTAGAGCTCAGGCTCATGCCATGCTGCCAAGGTGGGGAGCGGGGCTCAAGACCTCCCCCCCGTGCCCAGGCAGAGAGTACCTCACGTCCCTCTGTCTCCTGCCCTACTTGGCTGCCAGTACTGCAGATCCAAAGGGATTCCCTGGGGTCTCCACCTGCCTGGAGGGGAGTTGGGAAAGCATCAGCACCATTGTTGGGTGAATCATTGAGTCATAGTCATAGAATGATAGAATCACAGAATCATAGAAGAGACAGACTCATAGAATCATAGAAGCATAGAGTCATTGAATCACAGAATCATAGAAGAGACATAGAGTCATAGAGTCATAGAGTCACGGAATGATAAAATCATAGAATAGAATAGAATAGAATAGAATAGAATAGAATAGAATAGACCAGACCAGACCAGACCAGACCAGGTTGGAAAAGACCATTGAGAGCATTGCATCCAACCCATCATCCAACACCATCTACTAAACCATGCAACCAAGCACCCTATCAAGTCTCTTCCTAAACACCTCCAGGCATGGTGACTCCACCACCTCCCTGGGCAACACATCCCAATGGCCAATCACTCTCTCTGTGTAGAATTTCTTCCTAAGATCCAGTCTGAGCCTCCCCTGGCACAGCTTGAGACTGTGTCCTCTTGTTCTGGTGCTGGCTGCCTGCGAGAAGAGACCAACCCCCACCTGGCTACAGCCTCCCTGCAGGGAGTTGGAGAGAGCAAGAAGGTCTCCCCTGAGCCTCCTCTTCTCCAGGCTAAGCAACCCCAGCTCCCTCAGCCTCTCCTCACAGGGCTGTGCTCCAGACCCCTCCCCAGCTTTGTTGCCCTCCTCTGGACACCTTCCAGCAGCTCAACCTCTTTCCTAACCTGAGGAGCCCAGAGCTGGACACAGGACCCAAGGTGTGGCCTAACCAGTGCAGTGTACAGGGGTAGGTGCCTCCTCCCTGGAGGTGCTCAAGGCCAGGTTGGATGAGGCCTTGAGCAACCTGTGCTGGTGGGAGATGTCCCTGCCCGTGGCGGGGAGGTTGGAATCGATGGTCTCTGAGCTCCCTTCCAACCTGGGGCATTATCTGTGATAATTGGCTTATCTCTGATCTTAATTCCAAGTATTGCTCTGTGAAATATTGTCTGCTTACAATTCTGCTCCTAAAAAAAACCCCAACCCATATCAGAAAGTGGCACCCAGTCACATTGACATTAATTGGATATTCTGCCTTCACTGCTTGCTCCATCAGCGAGGGGGTTGGGGGGGTGGGGGGGAGAGGGTTAGCAACCACATCATCTGCGACATAAACCATCAACTCCACGGCTGTGTGGGATTTTAATGCACCAGACCCACCAGCCCTTGCAGCACAGAGAGCTTTAAACAACAGCAAAGCACAGCAGCAAGGGAAACATTTCCACACCCCCACACCCCCTCCCCTTCCCCCTGCTGAGCTCCTCTGCCGCGATTGGAACATTTGTTTTTTATTCTGAATACTTCCCGCACATCCATTTACCTGGCACTATATTTAGGGCCACACTCCCAAGATGGCATGTGTAAAGATTCAATTGCAATTCCCAGCTGATGGCCCTTCCCTCTCCTTCTTTTTTTTTTTTCTTTCCACCCCTTTTTTTATATGTTTTTATGTCCAGGCTCTGCATTCAGCACAAAGTTGGTGCTGTTTAATTTAAAAAGAAGTAAAACTGCGCCAGGAGACGCCTCAGACCCCTGCAAATCACCGGCTTTATAGGGGCAGTAAAATCGTCTATCGGATTAGAAGTGATGCTGATCTGAAATTTATGATAACTTTTAATGGCATTATAATTTTTTTTTTCTTTCTCTCTTTCTCCCCCCCCCCCCCCAGCCCCCCCTTTTTCTCTTCCCCTCCCCTCCCCGCACGCTCCGTCGCGGGATCGTTTGGAGGCACAGCGCAGCGAGATGAAATTGGTGAAGGGAAGGACATTACATAGGCAAGCACCAAGGAGGGGGGAGAAACAGGGGTGAGGGAAGCAGCCAGGGCAGTGGAATAATGCAGGAGCCCATTTTTGGTGTGGGAAGGATGCTGAAAGGGCAATCAAGCTGACACTGAGGTTAGGAAGCGGGTCTGGAGAGCAGGCTGGGGAGGGGCAGCTGAGGGGTGTTTAGTCTGGAGAAGAGGAGGCTGAGGGGAGACCTTTATTTATTTAGAATAAACCAAACCAGGTTGGAAGAGACCTTCAAGATCATTGTGTCCAACCCATCAACCAATCCAACCCACCCAAACAGCTAACCCATGGCACCTCATTGCTCTCTACAGCTCCCTGAAGGGAGGTTGGAATTAAGCAGGAGTTACTTTCTTCTCCCTAGTGCCAGTGATAGAAGGAGAGGAAATGGCCTGCAATTGTGCCATGGAAGGTTGGGGTTGGAGATGAATCTGCAGAAGAGGAGGCTGAGGGGAGACCTCATTGCTCTCTACAGCTCCCTGAAAGGAGGTTGGAGTGAAGTGGGAGCTGGACTCTTCTCCCAAGTAACAAGTGACAGGATGAGAAGAAATGGCCTCAAACTGAAGCAGAAGTGATGCTGCTCTGGTGGAGAGAGATGCCAGCGTGTCCCACGGAGAGAGACCTACCAAAGGTTGTCTGTGTAAAGCCCCAGGTTTTTAAAGCACAGTGTGATCCTGGGGTTGGTGATAACACAGAGCTGACCCCAGGGCAGTGGGATCCCAAGGCACTGAGGGGTGTACAGACCGAGGAGGGGAGCACTCCACCTTGCATGTGAGCAATGCATGTCAGAGAGCCCACTGCTGCCCTCCACCACCCCTTCACAGACAGTAAAGGGACTCTCCAAATAAGTAAGAGGTGCAACCACCAAAGTCAACAGCTGCTGGAAGTCTGGCTGGCATCCATGTGGAAGTGTCCTGCAGCCACACACTGAAGGATGAAGGAAATGAGGAACCATCCCATTCTTGTCCCAGTACCACCTGCTTCCTGCCCAGCTGTGATCACACAGACAAGAAGCCATGAACAGTCCTGACATCTGCCTTTCCCTGCCTGCAGCTTTGCAGAGCAGCTAACACTCCTCAGAATCACAGAACCATAGAACCACACAATGGCTCAGGTTGCAGAGCAGCTAACACTCCTCAGAATCACAGAACCATAGAACCACACAATGGCTCAGATTGCAGAGCAGCTAACACTCCTCAGAATCACAGAACCATAGAACCACACAATGGCTCAGGTTGCAGAGCAGCTAACACTCTTCAGAATCACAGAATCATAGAACCACAGAATGGCTCAGGTTGGAAGGGACCTTGAAGATCATCTACTCCAACTTCCCACCATGGGCAGGGACACCTGTCAAGCAAACTCAGCTGCTCAAGGCCTCATCCAGCCTGGTCTTGAACACCTCCAGGCAGGTGGCATCCACAACCTCCCTGGGCAGCCTGTTCCAGAGTCTCACCACCCTCCTACTGAAGAACTTCTTCCTCAGCTCCACTCTAACCCTGCTCTGCTTCAGCTTCAAACCACTCCCCCTTGGCCTGTCCCTAGACACCATCAGGAAAAGTCTCTCTGCAGCCTTCCTGTGGGATCCCTTCAGCTCCTGGCAGGCAGCTCTGTGGTCCCCCCAGAGTCTCCTCCTCTCCAGGCTGCACAGCCCCAGCTCCCTCAGCCTGTTCTCACAGCAGAGGTGCTCCAGCCCTTGGATCATCTTTGTGGCAGACAGCAACACATAAGCCACTCTGCAATGAGTCTGCATTGCTGCAGAAGTGCAGGGACACATGGAAACAGTGAGATCCTGCAGGAGCAGCCACAGAAACCCAAACCCCACAGTTTCCATTCCTAAATACATTTGTGTAAGAGTAAACCCAGCTGTCAGCAGCTGGGAGCTCTTCAGAAGCATCTCTTTGTTCAAGGAGCCAAAATGCTGCCACTGTAATCATGCAAGGGAGGTGCTGGGGAAACCAGCAGATGCTGGAGGCCAGGCTGTTCCAAGTAGACATCTGGCAAGAAGGAGAGGAGCTCAACAGGGCGAGTGTGCATTGTACAGCAGGTGAAAGAACAGAAACAACTCCCACACAAAGGCAAAAATTGTCCTGGTACTTGTGTGGGCAGCCAGATGTCAGCTGAAAAATGCCTTTAGAAACAGCGTGGAAAGGAACCTGAAGGATTTACCCACTGCCCATTTGCTTTGTAGAAGATAAAGGAGGCTGTGGCTTTTTCCATGCTACATCCCCCAGGACACAGCATATTTGGAAGTAACTGCCTAGGGTTCTTATCATCATACAAACACAGAATGGTTTGAGTTGGAAGGGATCCCAAAGATCATCCAGCTCCAAGCCCCCGCCACGGGCAGGGACACCTCCCACCAGCCCAGGCTGCTCAGGGCCTCATCCAGCCTGGACTCAAACACCTCCAGGGAGAGGGCATCCACAGCCTCCCTGGGCAACCTGTGCCAGTGCCTCACTACCCTCACTGTCAAGAATTTCTTGCTAATCTCCAGTCTAAATCTCCCCTCTTCCAGCTCCAAGCCATTGTCCTTTATTCTGTCACTCCCAGCCCATGTCACAAGTCCCTCCCCAGCTCTCCTGTACCTCTTCAGGGAACCACCCTACCTTGTTATTACAGAATCCCAGAGAGCCAGCTTGGAAAGGTCCCCAAGGGTCACCTGCTCCAACCTCTCTAGGTGAAGGTGCAGTTGCAATGAGCTGGCCCAGCACCCTGGCAAGCTGAGTCTTCAAACTGCCCAGTGGAGGAGACTCCACTGCTTCCCTTGGGAGGTGATTCCAGTGTCTGACTGTGCTCATGGGGAAACATTTCCTTCTGGAGTCCAACGGGAATCTCTCCAGCAGTAACTTGTCCCCACCACCCCTTGCCTTTTGTCCCTTGTCAAACACCTGCTTAAATGACAATCAGTGCAAAACCAGGTGCCAGCACTCTTGTTTTGTCCTTGCTGCCTTCAGCGGTGATAATTTTGTTCTGCTCCTCTTCCTTCTCAGCTTCACTTTCCCCCCTCTCCTTCTCCAACCTCTGTGCTACTACTACTCCACTCTGTAGAATACCCAGTGCTGGAAGTGATTGTTTTGCTGTATTATGTGAAGTCCAAACCCTTTTGAATTGTGTTTGCAGTGGACCTGCCTTTGAGTCTCTGCTGTTTTATCATTCCACAGCAACAGGGAGGATTTCAAACAAACAAGGGAACAAACCCACCGATAATGGCCCCTGGCTCTTATCAGCTGGTTGTACACTGGCCTAACTCCATCAACTTCAGTGGAATTAATCTTGATTTGCACTGTTGGGAAAGCAGAGCCAGGCACTGTAAATAGCTTTGTACCAATGCAAGATGCTTAGAAGCGAGAAGCGGTCACACCGCAACGCCCGGCGGCAAGGGGAGGATGGAGGCATTAGGAAAAGCTTCCCTGGTGGTGCTAATCCATGGGCACGTGGATAAACCCAAAGGACAGGGATGGAGAAGTTCAGCCAGCCCAGCCTTGCAGAGACCACAGCCTGTGGTGCTGCAAGTGGAGAGACCCATTCGTCACACCCGGCCCTGCTGCTGGCCTCTTTGGTGACACCAAGCAGGGGGACACAGCCCCCTGAGGACATGGCTGCTAAGCTGTGGCACTTTCAGCCTGCACCTCTAAAATGTTCCACAGATCTTGAAGAGAAAGTGGTAGAAGGTAAATAAATCACCATGGGATGTAAAAAGAAAAGTACTGATGAGCTCTAAATAATAGAATCACAGACTCACCCAGGTTGGAAAAGACCTCAGGGTCCAACCTATTACCTAACAGCTCCTGACAACGAAACCACGGCCCCAAGCGCCACATCCACCCCCAAAGGACAAACTGCCAACACAAGCCACTTCTGTAAACTACATTTTCTCTCATTTCTTTGGCTCCCTTGCTCTGGGAGACACTGACTTGTGCTTTTTGCTGGCCTCACCGACCTTGGCTGCATTCCCTCATCCCTGGAGGTGTTTGCAGCCAGGCTGGATGTGGCTGTGAGCAGCCTGCTGTGGTGTGAGGTGTCCCTGCCCATGGCAGGGGGGTTGGAACTGGATGATCCTTGAGGTCCCTTCCAACCCTAAAGATTCTATGATTCTGTGAACTTGACCATCTCATGGAAGGTGAATGGAGCACACTTCTGCACTCACCCATGTTCTGCTTTCTTCAAGAATCAGCCCTCTGGATGAAGCCCAGGTGAGGAGCTCCAGAAGCAATTAAAGGGAGTGCAGTACCTCGAGGTGCAGCTTGATAACATTTCTGTTCTCTTTTCACCCTGTCCCTATCTCACACTGCCATCAACACCAGGTGCATTAGGGATGATGCTGCATAAAGGAAAGCTGCATTTTGAGAAAGCTTTGATCTAAACACACTTCAATTAGCAGAGTGCAGGTCCCAGGGACTCCTGGACAAGCTGCAGCTGTAGAGATTAAGACAGAAGGATGCCTCGGAGAAGAGAAACCAGGGTAGAGTTTGCTCTATTTTCACATCTTGGACCACCTTGCAGCCTGGAGGTGACTGAGGCCATACAGAAGGGTTGCAACCCCAAAACAGATAGGTATCATAGTATCAGTCAGGGTTGGAAGGGACCACAAGGATCATCCAGTTCCAACCCCCCTGCCATGGGCAGGGACACCCCACACTAGATCAGCCTGGCCAGAGCCTCATCCAGGTCCTGAGCCCAGCCACAAAGCTAATTGTGGCCTTCCAGTATCTGAAGGGGGCTACAGGAAGGCTGGGGAGGGACTGCTCAGGATCTCAGGCAGTGATAGGACTAGGGGGAATGGAATGAAGCTGGAGGTGGGGAGATTCAGGCTGGAGGGGAGGAGGAAGCTCTTCCCCATGAGAGTGGTGAAGCCCTGGAATGGGTTGTGCAGGGAGGTGGTTGAGGCCCCATCCCTGGAGGTGTTTAAGCCCAGGCTGGATGAGGCTCTGGCCAGGCTGATCTAGTGTGGGGTGTCCCTGCCCATGGCAGGGGGGTTGGGACTGGCTGATCCTTGTGGTCCCTTCCAACCCTGACTGATACTATCATACTAAGGTCATCACTTGTGTGGCTGCCGAGAGCCACCCCACGCTCACAGACCACGACAGCAAACACTTTGCTGTTAATTAATTCATGGAGGTGAAACCAGCAAAAATGTCAGTGAAACAAATTAGACACTCATTGATTATTGGGATTTAAAAAAAGCAGAATGAGTTACTGCTTCTGTCCTGCAGAATGGGCTCAGGCAGGGCTTGCAAGTGATACCTCCACGCAGGGCTTGGTTGCTCATTTGTGCTCTGAATTGGGCACTTGACCTCTAAAAACTGCCTTCAGAAACTCTTTGTGTTCTTTGTTCTCTTTTTCGTCCAGAGATTGAGAAGCTGCATCTCATGGAGCAGCAAATGCTGCCTGCAGGCCAGCAGGCAGCTGAGGCTGGGAGGAAAGAGGCCACGACCTGGCACCCAGGAGCAGCCAGAGGTTACCAGAGCTGAGCAGAAGCAACCCGTGGGCAAATACAATCACTGATTGCGTTGGGTTGGAAGGGGCCCTCAGAGGTCATCTCGTCCAAGCCCCCTGCGGTCGGTCAGCAGGGGCTCCTCCAACTAGAGCAGGCTGCTCAGGGCCCCATCAAGTTTGACCCTGACTGTCACCAGGGATGGGACCTCAGCCGCATCCCTGGGCAACCTGCTGCTGTATTTCACCACCCTCACAGAGTCACAGAACGTTAGGGCTTGGAAGAGACCTTGAAAGTCCAACCCCCTGCCACAGCAGGATCACCCGGGGCAGGTGACACAGGAGCACATCCAGGTAGGTTTGGAATGTCTCCAGAGTAGGAGAGTCCACAGCCTCTCTGGGCAGCCTGTTCCAGTGTTTTGAAACCCAGACTCATTGTGAAGAACTTCCTCCTGGTGTCCAACCTAAACCTACCAGTCTCAAACCATTTGCCCTCGCTCTGTCACCACAGGCCCTTCACCACCTCAGCCTGCCTGTAGGTCCCCTTCAGATATTGAAATGCAGCTCTAAGGTCTTCCTGGAGCCTTCTCTTCTCCAGGCTGAACAACCCCAGCTCTCTCAGCTTGTCCCCATAGCAGAGGTTCTAAAGCCCTGTGACCATCCTGGTGGCCTCCTCTGGCTCTACTCCATCAGGTCCAAGTTTCTCTTGTATTGGGGGTCCCACAGCTGGACACAGAACTGCAGGTGAGGTCTCCCCAGAGGGGCATGATCCCCTCTCTCCATCTCTGCCCACACTACTTTGGATGCAGCCCAGGCTGCCCTTGGCCTTCTGGACTGCCAGTACCCACTGCTAGTTCCTGTCCAGCCTCTGCAGGGCTGCTCTCTGTCACATCATTCCCCATCCTGCACTGACATTGAGGGTTGCCTGCAGAGACACAAGCCCCATGAAATCACAGCCAAAGCTGTCACCTGCCATCAGCACAGAAATGTCCACATTAATATGACCCCATCCAGGGCTGAAATTTACCTTCCACCCCAGAGCTGGCTCAGCAGCATCCCCATCCCTCTCTCCACCCTCTCCCCAGGCTTGAGTTGTGCCTTTGCTCATTTAGAAAAGGATATCAGACAGGAGGCTGCAACAGCAGCACCAGAGAGAGAAACAGATGTGTCAAACTGGGTGCTGGGGCAAGGACTGAGGCAGGACTGAGAGGGGAATTTCAGCCACAAACAAGGGAGAACAATCCAAGGCAAGAGCAGCAAGCCTGAGGACCCTGTTTCCCAGTGTGCTCTCTGTGAGGAGCTGGTGGAAATTGCCTATATTTTAATCAAAAATCTGGATTGTGAATTGAACTTGGGAAAGAAATCACACAGCAGCATTTAATTAATCAAGGCTTTAGGTGACCTAAATGAAAATACTCCATAACAATAACTCCTTGGATGGCTTAGGTCAGTTTGTGCTGATGATCAGGACTGTATTTCCTGCAGACTGAAACCATCACAATTAGTTCCCTACCTAGAAAAGTCACTTTGCCCTTTAGAGCATCTCTGAAAATAGAGAGGGTGTCTAACAGCACAAGGCACAGCAGCCAGCCCTTGGACCATCTTGCAGCCTGGAGGTGACTGAGGCCATATAGAAGGGTTGCAACCCCAAAACAGATAGGTATCATAGTATCAGTCAGGGTTGGAAGGGACCACAAGGATCAACTAGTTCCAACCCCCCTGCCATGGGCAGGGACACCCCACACTAGATCAGGCTGGACAGAGCCTCATCCAGGTCCTGAGCCCAGCCACAAAGCTAATTGTGGCCTTCCAGTATCTGCAGGGGGCTACAGGAAGGCTGGGGAAGGACTGCTCAGGATCTCAGGGAGTGATAGGACTAGGGGGAATGGAATGAAGCTGGAGGTGGGGAGATTCAGGCTGGAGGTGAGGAGGAAGTTCTTCCCCATGAGAGTGGTGAAGCCCTGGAATGGGTTGTCCAGGGAGGTGGTTGGGGCCCTGTCCCTGGAGGTGTTTAAGGCCAGGCTGGCTGAGGCTCTGGCCAGGCTGATCTAGTGTGGGGTGTCCCTGCCCATGGCAGGGGGGTTGGAACTGGCTGATCCTTGTGGTCCCTTCCAACCCTGACTGATGCTATCATACTAAAATGCATCTGGCTTTGCTGTCTCAGATGGCTCAGGCTTATCTTCCACCTGGCTGTTAGGAAACCAGCAGCACTTTGGCTTTCTTTGACGGGAAGGGCAGAAAACAACAGAAATTTCTCCTCTCGGTTCCAGACCACTCTGAAACAAAACAAAACAAAACAAAACAAAACAAAACAAAACAAAACAAAACAAAACAAAACAAGACAAAACAAAACAAAACAAAACAAAACAAAACAAGACAAAACAAAACAAAACAAGAGCATGACTGCAGCCTGGTTTAACTACAGCAGGCATGTCCTAGGGTAACAGGGATGGGATGAAACACAGGCTTTACAGCCGAGTTTAAAACACAAGGCAAAAGAAAGGGCTCCGTTCGACGGCAGAAAGAATTGATTTAACCACAGAAAATATTACAAGCACGAATCAGAGGTTAGAAGTAGAGCTGAAATGCAAACCATTACCTCCCATTATCCAAAACAGGCTGTTGATTTGCAACTAGGAACTGTAGCCATGGCTTGGCTTAATTGTAATTAAAACCTCTCTCTCTCTCTCCTTTTTGGTATCTTTAGAGCAGCAGAAGTGTTCTGCGCAAAGGTAGCAGGGCCGTGAGGCGGAGGAGATGCTCCCACTTTGAACAAGGACATCTTGGGCTGCAAGGAGAACAAAACAAAAGCCTGATGAGCATGACATTAGGCTGAGAACAATTCCAAGTGTGGCAAGACAAGAGGGTTGGTAATTGAATTTGTACAAGGCCGTGCAGCCAGACTAGAGCGGAACCACTTGCGACATGCATGAGCTGAAAGAAGCACTTCAAGGGAGAAGGGGTCGGCCGCGGGGGGAGGCACGAAGGCTGGCTGAGCTCAGGGCCTGCATCTGCTTCAGAGATGGCCTCAAATGTTGTCCTCCATCCCCAGGACAAGGGTGAAACGGGGCCCCTGCTCCTCACAGGACCACAGCATGTCAGAGGTTGGAAAGGACCCAAAGAGATAATCGAGTCCAACCCCCCTGCCAGAGCAGGAGCATAGAACCCAGCACAGGTCACACAGAACACATCCAGATGGGCCTTGAATGTCTACAGAGAAGGAGACTCCACAACCTCTCTGGGCAGCCTGCTCCAGGGCTCTGTGACCCTCACAGTGAAGAAGTTCCTCCTCATGTTGAGCTGGAACCTCCTGTGCTGCAGCTTGCATCCATTGCTCCTTGCCCTATCCCAGGGTGCAAGTGAGCAGAGCCTGTCCCTGTCCCCTCCCTCCTGACCCCCAGCCCTCAGATATTTATAAACATTTACTAACTCTCCTCTCAGTCTTCTCTTTTCCAGACCAAAGAGCCCCAGGTCCCTCAGCCTCTCCTCTCCAGGCAGTGCTCCAGTCCCCTAATCATCCTTGTAGCCACCTGCTGGACCCTCTCCAGCAGCTCCCTGTCCCTCTTAAACTGGGGAGTTTGCTCCTCACCTGCTGCCTCCTGTGGTTCTGTCATACAGGGCCACCCACAGAGATGGTAGCTTGATAGAATCTGAGGATTGCTTTGGCTTGGAGGAGACCTCTGAGATCGAGTCCAACCTTCAACCCAGTACCACCATGGCCACTAAACCATGTCCCCAGGTGCCATGGCCACACATTTCTTGATCACCTGCAGGGATGGGGACTCCACCACCTCCCTGGGCAGCCTGTGCCAATCCCTGACCACTCTCACTGCAAAGACATTTTCCCTCATCTCCAAGCTAAGCCTCCCCTGGCACAGTTTCAGGCCATTTCCTCTCCTTCTATCACCTGAGACGAGGAAGTGATCCTCCCTACTAGGGAGTGATCCTCCCTAGTGTCTTCCTCCCTGAAGAGCCTGTGTCTTCTGAGAGGGAGCTGCTGGGATTGATAGAGGTGCAAGATAATAGTCTAGGAGATCTTGTTGAGATGCAGACCCAACCCCCATCCCCTCCACCCAGGTAGCAATGTGAGCAGCTTCTGGATGCTTCTGAACATCTTCCCATTTCTGAAACAAACTCTTCTAGCAGCAGTGTCCCTGAGAGGCTTGCTGAAGGGCAGGCTTTGTGGCAGCAGAAAGCTTCCATGTAAGGGTCAGGAGCCTTGCTTTGCACTTACACAATCTTAAAGCAGGGACACATCTCCAAACAAGATGAACTCAGCCCTGCCACGTTACAGAAACCTGATCTTTAGCAGCAGAGGCTCAGCAGCCACAACCCAGCCCACTTCCCTGTGCCATCAGCTCAAGCTCAGCAGCAAAAATATATCCCATCCAAAGCTCCAGCCATGTCTAGACCACCACCCAACCAAGTGATGGATTTCTGCACTGCTCCTCAGTGACAGGGGATCATGCACAGCTTTCTGCCTACCCTCTGTCCAGTTTGGGGCTCCCCAGTTCAAGAGGGAGAGAGTCCAACAGGACTGGAGCATGTGCCCTATGTGGAGAGGCTGAGAGCCCTGGGGCTGGTTAATCTGGAGAGGAGAAGGCTGAGAGGGGGATAAATAAATGTTCATAAATGCCTGAGGGCTGGGGTCAAGAGGGAGGGGACAGGCTCTGCTCACCCTGTGACAGGACACGGGGCAGTGGATGGAGACTCCAGCACAGGAGGTTCCAGCTCAACACGAGGAGGAACTTCTTCCCTGTGAGGGTCACAGAGCCCTGGAGCAGGCTGCCCAGAGAGGTTGTGGAGTCTCCTGCTCTGGAGCCTTTGCAGCCCCATCCGGATGTGTTCTGTGTGCCCTGTGCTGGGTTCTATGCTCTGCTCTGGCAGGGGGTTGGACTCGATGCCCTTTGGAGGTCTCTTCCAACCCCTAACACCCTGTGAGCCTACACCAACACTTACAACACAGAACTGTATCAGCTGACGTTCCTATGATCCTGGGAGGCCTCCCTGGTGCCTTCCATGCTGCCACCTGTAACCTCACTGGAAAAGTTTCCCTGGGCATCAAATTGTGGCAGGAAGAGGAGGAAAGCAGCCAAAACCCAAAAGGTGTGCTGGAGAGTGATTGCAGAGCTGGGAGGTCTCTGTGCACCACGCCAGAACCTCAGGCCCGTGCAGATGCTGAGCCACTGGGGCTCCTCACCTGCACAGGGCAAATCAGGCAGGGTCTCTCAGCAGCCACAGCTGGTGGGAAGGGCACATGGATGTCACTCCTGTGTAAGAGCATCGAGGACATTCAGATTTGTACAATCAGAGAATGGTTTACGTTGGAAGGGACCTTGAAGATTGTCCAGCTCCAAGCCCCCTGCCATGAGCAGGGACACTTCCCACCAGCCCAGGTTGCTCAAAGCCTCATCCAGCCTGGCCTTGAACACCTCCATGGAGGGGACAGCCACAGCCTCCCTGGGCAGCCTGTGCCAGTGTCTCCCCACTCTCACTGTGAAGAATTTCTTTGATGGAAAATCCAAGACAGAGCTGAAACGAGGTGGCTGCTGTCACACAAAGCTGTAGCTTAGTATTAACTGCTCACTGGCAGGCCAAGCCAACTCTGAAAGGACCACGAGCACCAGCCACAGCTCTGCTGAGCACCAGACTGCCCAGAGAAACCTCAGTGAAGCCCTGGAGCTTTTCATGAGAAGAGATAAATAACGGAGGAGCACAAGAATTGAGTGACAGTCAAAGGTCAGCATGCATTCTAGGCTGAGGTGCATCACTCTTGGAGGTTGAAAAGCCTGTGTCTTACCTGTTCCAGGCATCATCTTGTTCCAGTGCCAAAGAAGAGAGGCAGGCCCCTTTTGCTAAGCAGCTCTCCCCAGTAAGGCACAGGCAAGGAAGGTAGGAGGTGCAGACCACGGCTTGCATTAAAGTGCTCTGAAAAAGTCTTCACTTTGTCCTTCTGCATCTGGTCCCTCTAACCTGCTCTGGATGACACAAGGCACTCAGGAAGAACACAATGCCAGCTGCACATGAACCCAAGAACAAAGCTTGAGCTGGGGCTGTATCCAATGCTTTGGCACATCAGGGATGGCAGAGGCCGCACGGATGGCTTGTCTGCTAACCCACGCTCTCCCTGCCAGAGAGCTCTGCCAGAAGTTATCAAGAAGGCTGCAAAAGGAAAGCAGGATAGGCTGTGGTAATTATCTGTGCTTGGGTATAGAGAGTTGGTTTGGGTTTTGTTGTTTGTTGTTTTTACAAGTCTTCTGCCTTTTTGTGCTGGGTTGAAATTTCCAACCCCCCTCCCCAGCATTAACTTTGCCAGGACAGCCCAGCTGGAAGCAAGTGGGAGCTGTGTTTACAGGCAAACCTACAGGCTACAGTGGAGTGCAATGGACGTGTACAAAATATCCAGGATTCACAATATTGACAGGGCTTGGCAATTAACAAACAACACAAGGACTCCCCTGGTCAAAGACCAAGGGAAGCTACCAGCTTCTCCTCTTCTGCTCCCCTACACCCCTGTACAAAAGAAGGGAGAAAGGAGCAGAGGACTGTTAATACCAAAACAATGCAGCCAAGGTCAAGCAGAAGCAAGTTAGTGTCTCCCCAGAGTGAAGAAGAGAGAAGAGAAGAGAGAGAAGGGAAGGGAAGGGAAGGGAAGGGAAGGGAAGGGAAGGAAAGGGAAGGGAAGGGAAGGGAAGGGAAGGGAAGGGAAGGGAAGGGAAGGGAAGGGAAGGGAAGGGAAGGGAAGGGAAGGGAAGGGAAGGGAAGGGAAGGGAAGGGAAGGGAAGGGAAGGGAAGGGAAGGGAAGGGAAGGGAAGGGAAGGGAAGGGAAGGGAAGGGAAGGGAAGGGAAGGGAAGGGAAGGGAAGGGAAGGGAAGGGAAGGGAAGGGAAGGGAAGGGAAGGGAAGGGAAGGGAAGGGAAGGGAAGGGAAGGGAAGGGAAGGGAAGGGAAGGGAAGGGAAGGGAAGGGAAGGGAAGGGAAGAGAAGAGAAGAGAAGAGAAGAGAAGAGAAGAGAAGAGAAGAGAAGAGAAGAGAAGAGAAGAGGAAGAGGAAGAGGAAGAGAATCATAGAATCAACCAGGTTGGAAAATAACTCAGAGAACATCAAGTCCAACCTATTGCCTAACATCTAACACCTCCTGACAACTAAGCCATGGCTCCAAGTGCCACATCCAATCCCTTTTTGAACACCTCCAGTGATGGTGACTCCACACCTCCCTGGGCAGCACATCCCAATGGCCAATTACTCTTTCTGGGAAGAACTTTCTCCTTACCTCCAGCCTAAACTTCCCCTGGCTGTTTCTGGTTGCCTAGGAGAAGAGACCAACCCCTACCTGCCTACAACCTCCTTTCAGGTAGTTGTAGAGAGAGAGCAAGAAGGTCTCCCCTGAGCCTCCTCTTCTCCAGGCTAAGCAACCCCAGCTCCCTCAGCCTCTCCTCACAGGGCTGTGCTCCAGACTTCTCCCCAGCCTCGTTGCCCAGCTCTGGACACGTTCAAGTATCTCAAAGTCCTTCTTCAATTGTCCCCTTGACCAATCACACAGGCTGGCACTGCGTTTGTAAGGAGCTTTGCAAAGCCTTCCCCTCCCTGCATATTAATTGCCACCTTCCTGAATGAGCACAGAAAGCCCTTTGAGTGGAGGGGTGCAAATATTTCACTGGGCCCGCCCAAGGAGGGTCAGAAACCCATCTGTCAGCTGAGGGGAGAATGCATGCTCCACCTGATCTCCCCTGAGCAACTGCAGTTAGGTAACTGCAACCTGAGCACATATTTAAGGACTTATGCAGGGAAAAGGGGCTGATGACCTCGATTGTATTTGCATTGTGTTTCCTGTTGTTAGCACTTCCTTGGCGGAATTGCTGCCATACATCTTGGACTCCAATTTCATCTGCCAGCTCCAGGAGACTGCTGGCAGCCTTTGGAGAAGCCCAAAAAAATGCTTAGAAGCTGAGCTGTATTTCTTCTTGTACAGCTCTCCTGTCCTGGCTCAGCAGTTGCTCATGTCTCTGTGCTGCTTTGTCAAGGAGATCAGCAGAAACCAATTTGCCCCAAAGCTCCTCCAAGACTCAGGCATCATCCTCAGCAGATGGACAACCACAGCTCCAACTGGCTGCCTCATGACCTGCTCTGCATATCTGCAGCTTGAATCACAGGATTGCAGAATGTTAGGGGCTGGGAGGGACCTCTGGAGATCACTTCTGAGATCATCCAGTCCAACCTTCAAACCAACACCACCAAACCGTGTCCCCAGGTGCCATGGCCACAGCTTCTTCAACACCGCCAGGGACGAGGACTCCACCACCTCCCTGGGCAGCCTGTGCCAACCCCTGGCCACTCTTGCAACAAAGAAGTTTTTCCTCATGTCCAACCTAAGCCTCCCCTGGCACAGTTTCAGGCCATTTCCCCTCCTTCCATCACCTGAGACTAGGGAGAAGAGACCAACCCCACTTGGCTCCAACCTTCTTTCAGGCAGTTGCAGAGAGCAAGGAGGTCTCTCCTCAGCCTCCTCCAGACTAAACACCCCCAGCTCCCTCAGCTGCTCCTCCCCAGCCCTGCTCTCCAGACCCTTCCCCAGCTTTGCTGCCCTTCTCTGGACCTGCTCCAGCAACTCAATGTCCTTCTTGTAGTAAGGGGTCCAAAACTGAACCCAGAGTTCAAGGTGTGGCCTCACTAGTGCTGAGTACAGGGGCATGGTCACTTCCCTGGTCCTGCTGGGAGTGGGGAAGTGATTGGGTCCCTGTGCTTGGCTGAGGTTACCATGAGGAGAGGCAGAAAAACACCCAGGACAGCCTGCAGTGGAAAAAGCTTCCTGAAGTCCTGGAATGTGGGTGGGGTGAAAATCCTTTGTGTATGTAAAGTAACTGAAGAATACCTTGGGGCAATGAATTCCCTAAGCTATGTCAGAATTGCTCACAAAAGTGTTTTTTATCACTTTCAGTTGTGTTCTGTTGTCTTTCAAGTTTATTCAGTCATCCCTGTGAATGACACCCTGTTGTGATTGTCTAAAGACTAAATGTGAGTGCCTGCCTGGCCTCCTTTATGCCTTTGTTGCACTTGGTTCATTTTATGTTCATCCTCTCCTGGGGGAAAACAAACAAACAAACAAACCCTACAAGCAAGAGACAATGTGGTGACTCTTTGACATGTATCCATTGCCTGTCTCTAAGCTTTTGCTGTTCCCTTACTTGCTTTAGGCTGTGGCACACCCTGCCTTCACACTCAGCAATGGCACTGTCAGCTTCGTCACCATTTCTGGCATCCCTTCTAACAAGGCAGAGTTTCCTCCTCCTCCTCTTCTCTCATCAGAAAAGGAATAGGGAATACAACAGAGAGCACTGCATCAATCACAGAGTCACACAGACATTTAGGTTGGAAAAGACCCTCAGGGTCACCAAGTCCAACCATTGACCCTACTCTTCAAGGTTCACCCCTAAACCACAGCCCCAAGCACCACATCCAAACCACCTTGAAACACAGCCAGGGCTGGTGACTCCACCACCTCCCTGGGCAGCTCATTGCAGTGCCTGACCTCTGATCCTGTCCCAGCCCTGCACTGTGAGTGATGGTGAAGGTCACTTCCCATTTCACAAGGTCCCAGAGGAGACCTGGAAAAGATGCAGAGAAGGGAAACATTGGCATGGAAACGTTCTGGGGAGGTTTCTGTCCAGATTACACAGGGGATCTGCAAAGCTGTTTAGTGGTCTGCTGAGTCAGAAAGACTTGGTCAGAAGAAAAGGAATGGATCAGTGAATCTTCTCCAGTGCCAGAGCTTGGGCCCAGGCACCAAAGCTGAGGCTCAGCAGGCTCAGCACAGCTACCAGGCACAGCTCTGCCTCCATGAGCATTACCTTGTCCTTGCTGATCCCACAGTCTTCCACTAGCATGCTGCCCAGGGCCTCTGTTCTCCTGGGTGCTCTGAAGGTGAGTGATGCCCAGAGCTGATCATGGGGTGCCTGCACAAAGTCAAATGTTTAGGGGACACAGTCTCAAGCTGCGCCAGGGGAGGTTCAGACTCGAGGTGAGGAGGAAGTTCTTCACCGAGCGAGTCATTCGGCATTGGAATGGGTTGCCCAGGGAGGTGGTGGAGTCACCATCCCTGGAGGCGTTCAAGGGGAGATTGGACGTGGCACTTGGTGCCATGGTCTAGTCATGGGGTCTGTGTTGATAGGTTGGACTCAATGATCCTTGAGGTCCTTTCCAACCTAAGTGATACTGTGATACTGTGATGAAGAACAGTCCTGCTCCAGCAGCTTAGTCTCTACTAGCACTGAGCATCAATCCTAAAGTCCACTTCTAAACAGCAGTGGATCTCCATCCATCCCCACAGGACATCTTAGCCACTCACAGGGCTACTGGTTTGACACTCAAAGACTTGGAGCTGCCTCAGCAAAGCTGGGAAATGAAGCTGGGGAGGGGTCTGGGGAACAGGGCTGGTGAGGAGCAGCTGAGGGACTTGGGGGTGTTTAGTGTGGAGAAGAGGGGGCTGAGGGAGACCTCATTGCTTTCTATGAGTGCCTGAAAGGAGGCTGGAGCCAGGTGGTGTTTGTTTCTTCTTCCTACTAACAAGGAGTGGGACAGCAAGAAATGGCCTCAGGTTGGACCAGGGGAGGCTTAGGTTGGACAGGAGAAAAAACTTCTCTGCTGGAAGTGTTCTCAGACACTGGCAGAGGCTGCCCAGGGAGGTGGTTGAAGCCCCAGTCCTGTCTTTAAAGGACAGAGCTTAGGGACATGGTTTAGCCCCAGCCTTGGCAGAGTTAGGAAGTGATTGGACTCCAGGATCTTAAAGGGAATTGCCAACAAAACCAATCCTGTGACTGTTGTTCTCCTGCATGTCAACTGCTTCCCCTTGTATTTTTCAAGGGGTGCTGCTTGGTCCTGTTTCTGGACATTAGTTTGACCTCCATGAAGTTCATCCCTCCTGGGCTGCCACTCTTAGCAGCACCCTATGGGTAGCGTGGAGGCCAGTCTGACTGCTCCCATCCTGCCACACAGACAAGCAGGCAGCCCAGTAGCCCCGCTGCTGAGTCCTGCCACCTCCAGCCCAGCTGCACCCCCGAGGTCTCCCCACCAGTCACATGCTAAACTCTGTGCTGAGCACAGCTCTGCTGTCAGCAGAGTGGTTGACTGAATCCCTCACAAACTCCTTCCAAAGCTGGCCCCACTCTGTTGTTTTGCTCTTTTCCAATCAGACACAATCCTTCTTCCTGGTCTTGGATGGGCTGGTGGTGACTGGTATGAAATAGCAATGAATAACCAGGCTTCTGCAAAGGGCTGGAGGATGGGATGCAGTCCAGGACCTGCTGAAGTGCTTCCCCAATTATTTGGAGGGGTCACTGTTCAATGACAGGCACAAAGCCCTTCTTCTACGCTGGATGCATTCTGCCTGCAGCACTGGGAGCTTTTGCCAGCCTGAGAAATGAGAGCCTGGGACTCCAAAGAAGCAAGTGGCCAAGCTGATTAACTCCCAAACACACAACAACAGCAACAACAACAACAAATTGCTGTTGGGCAGGGACCTCCTTTGCCAAGTTTCAACAGAAGCAAATTTTACAGTGAAGTTAGCAGCACTTTAAGCAGCATTGTTGGGTTATAATGGGGAACCTGGCAGCATGCGAGCTCAGCCTGCTCTCCCAAGTGATGCTTTGCCATGGTGCATACAATACCTACCTGAGGAGTTGAAGATCCCTGGGAACATTTGGGATTCATGTGATAAACCACCTGAAACAACCCTTAGTCACTTCCCACATGCTTCCCCCACAGCTAAGGCACTTCACAGAAATGACAGAATGGCTCAGGTTGGAAGGGACCTCAGAGATCCTCTGCTCCAACCTCCCCACCATGCCCAGGGACACCTCTCAGCTAGGCTCAGCTGCTCAAGGCCTCATCCAGCCTGGTCTTGAACACTCCCAGCAAGGAGGCAGCCACAGCCTCCCTGGGCAGCCTGTTCCAGAGTCTCACCACCCTCACAATGAACAACTTCTTCCTCAGCTCCAGTCTAACCCTGCTCTGCCTCAGCTCCAAACCATTCCCCCTTGTCCTGCCTCTGGACACCCTCAGGAAGAGTCCCTCTGCAGCCTTCCTGCAGGATCCCTTCAGCTATTGGAAGGCAGCTCTGAGGTCCTCCCAGAGCCTTCTCTTTTCCAGGCTGAATGCCCCCAGCTGGCTCAGCCTCTCCTCATAGCAGGGGTATTCCAGCCTTTGGGTGGTCTTCATGGCCTCCTCTGGGCTCTCTCCAGCAGCTCTGTGTCCTTCTCCTGCTGGGGACACCAGAGCTGGAGGCAGGCTTGGAGGTGAGGTCTCAGCAGAGCAGAGCTCAGGGGCAGGATCCCTTCTCTTGCCCTGCTGCCCTCTGCCCACACTGCTCTGGCTGCAGCCCAGCACACAGCTGCCTGAGGGCTGCAGGAGGCACTGCTGGCTCCTGGGGAGCTGCTCAGCACCCAGCACCCCCAGGACTCTTTCCTTAGAGTTGCTCTCACCCCACGCTGCACCCAGCCTGGATTTGTGCCTGGGGTTGGCCCAACCCAGATGCAGTACCTTGCCCCTGGACTTGTGGAACCTCATGCAGTTGGCACTGGCTCACTTCCCAAGCCTATCAAGATCATTCAGGATGGATCCCTGCCCTTAAGTGAGTCTCCTGCACCACACAGCTTGGTGCCATCAGCCACTGTTTGGTGGAAATATCCTTTGGGGGCTTTCCCTTGATGACTCCAGAACAAAGCCAGCCCCAAACAGCAAATATTGGCCTGGGCAAGCAAGCCCAACAGGGTGTGGGAGGTGCTTCAGGTTGTGTCAGGGGAGGTTTAGGCTGGAGATCAGGAAAAATGTCTTTGCTGTAGGAGTAGTCAGAGATTGGAACAGGCTGACAAGGGAGGTGGTGGAGCAACCACCCCTGGAGATGCTCCAGAGACCTGTGGCCATGGCACTTGGGGACATGGTTTAGTGGCCATGGTGCTGGTGGGTTGCTGGTTGGGCTTGATGACCTCAGAGGGCTTTTCCAACCTGAACAGTTCTAACATTTTCCAGTTCTAGGTGGTGCTGGGGTGCAGCCCCTGATGTCCTCAGTCTGAAAGTTCATAGGGGCAGCCAAGGAAGCTGCTGTGAAGCCTGGAGCTCAGCTCACACTCATTCCCTTCCCAAACTCTCATTACCTGGAAGAGAAAGAGGGAGAAGGGGGGAGTGAGAGCATTCAAGTGGAATCAGTTGGAGTGCACTCAGAGCAATTTAGCCAAAAGGAAAAAGAGAGATGATGACTGGGGGGGGGTGGGGGCCTATTCCCCCCCTCCTTTTCCCTTCATT
This sequence comes from Melanerpes formicivorus, assembly GCF_026170545.1. Taxonomy (NCBI): domain Eukaryota; kingdom Metazoa; phylum Chordata; class Aves; order Piciformes; family Picidae; genus Melanerpes; species Melanerpes formicivorus. The sequence goes on along the minus strand of NW_027142364.1, from coordinate 22,266,467 downwards.
CTCTCTCTCTCTCCAAATAAAAAAAATCACACCAAGAAAAAATAAGGGGGGGGGGGGGGGGGAGGAGGAGAGAGAGAGAGGAGGGGAAAATAAATAAATAAATAAATAAATCCTCCAGAACTTAAAACTGTTTTAATCAGCTGAAAAACATCCATGGGCTTTACAGCTCTGAGACAGCTTGCAGAGGCTCTGATAAATGCCTATCGCTCATTTGCATACGCTAACAGCTACACTTTAATCAGCCTCCTAATCCCTGATGATATTAATGAATTTTTTTTATGCTCTCTCTCCTTCCAGCCCCCCACCTCCTCCTCTCAATTTTTTCCCCCCCTCCCTTTCTTTTCTTTTTTTTTTCCCCTTTTTTTTCCCTCTCCTCTCTCTCCTCTCTCTCTCTCTTTTTTCAGTATCATGTTTGCTAATTCAAAACCGATCAGCGGCTTCTGTGTGCCTTTTTTTATGCGGGAAATAATGGGTGAGCTTGGTACTCCTGTTATCCTGCTCTCACAAATAATTAAGACTACAAAGGGTACAAATCAGTCTGAATGCACGGCACAAAGGCTCAAGCTATGCAAAGGTCTTTTTCTCTCCCTCTCTCTCTCCCTCCCTCCCTCCCTCTCGCTCCTCTCTCTCTCTCTCTCTCTTCCTCTCTTTTCATTTATTCTCTGCTTCTGACAAGAGGTTGGCTTACACAGATCCTTAGCAAAGCAATGAACTGGTTGCTCCCCCCCCCCCAAAAAAAAAAGAGCATGAATTTCCCAGCCATTTTACAGAGCAGAATACAGAATTAACCAGCTTGGAAAAGAGCTCAGAGATCATCAAGTCCAAGCTGCCACCCACCACCTTCTAATCAACTGAGCCATGGCACCAAGTGCCTCAGCCAGGCTCTTCCTAAACACCTCCAGGGATGGGGACTCCACCACCTCCCTGGGCAGCACATCCCAATGGCCAGTCTCTCTGGGAAGAATTTCTTCCTGGCATTCAGCCTAAACCTCCCCTGGCACAGCTTGAGACTGTGTCCTCTTGTTCTGGTGCTGGTTGCCTGGCAGAAGAGACCAACCCCCACCTGGCTACAACCTCCCTTCAGGGAGTTGGAGAGCAATGAGGTCTCCCCTGAGCCTCCTCTTCTCCAGGCTAAGCAACCCCAGCTCCCTCAGCCTCTCCTCACAGGGCTGTGCTCCAAACCCCTCCCCAGCTTTGTTGCCCTTCTCTGGACACCTTCCAGCAGCTCAACATCTTTCACCTTTTAGCTGCTCCTGATGCACACACAAGTTGATTATTTCTCCCCCAGTAGTTACTCACTCTGTTAGTTGCTGCACCTTGCTTTTGGGGGAGGAAGCTGCCTGCTGGAGAATCATAGAATGGCTTAGGGTGGAAGGGAACTTAGAGATCACAGAACCACAGGAAGCATCCACTTGGAAGAGACCCCCAAGCTCATCCAGACCAAACCTCCACCCAGCACTGAAGGGGCAACTCCAAACCATGTCCCTAAGCACCAGGTCCACACACTCCAGGGATGGTGACTCTGCCACTGTCCTGGGCAGAGCATTCCAATGTTTGAGAACCCTTCCAGGGAAGAAATATTTCCTAGCACCCAGCCTGAACCTCCCCTGGTGCAGGATCTGTCTCCAGGCACTTTCATCTCAGCCTCTCTGCTGGTTGGTACAGAGACCTCTGTGAAAGCACAGCAAGAGAAGACTCAGCATCAGTCTGGGAACACAAAGTGACATCTTAAGAACCCTGTGACCACCATCCCATCTCAGCATCTCTGCTCAATATTGGGGCCCCTCACTCCAAGAAGGACATTGAGAGGCTGGAGCAGGTCCAGAGGAGGCAACCAAGCTGGGAAAGGGTCTGGAGAGCAGGGCTGGTGAGAAGCAGCTGAGGGAGCTGGGGGTGTTCAGCCTGGAGAAGAGGAGGCTGAGGGAGACCTCATTGCTCTCTGCAGCTCCCTGAAGGGAGGTTGCAGTAAGGTGGGGGTTGCTCTCTTCTCCCTAGTCTCAGGTGATAGGAGGAGAGGACATGGCCTGAAATTGTGCCAGGGGAGAGTTAGTTTGGACATGAGGAACAATTTCTTTGTTGTAAGAGTGGTCAGGGACTGGCACAGGCTGCCCAGGGAGGTGGTGGAGTCCCCATCCCCGGAGGTGTTCAAGAAACCTTTTTCCTCATACTGAAGGGTCACTGCTGAGTGTTCCTCCCAGACAGACAAACCCAACTGAAAGACAAGAGAAAATAAACCAAGGTTTGGTGTTAAGAGAAACTGCCAGAGAAACCTCAACACTGGAGCATGCAGAGGTTAACTGGAAGCTCGAGAGCCAAGAGGACGCAAGGTCACGTTGGTCATGGCTGCCCTGCAAGAGGCTCTCTGAGCCAGGGGCTCAGAGCACACCAAAAGCTCTGCTTGCCCTCCAAGCAGGACAGCAGCAATTGTTTTTAGATCATGAATATATTTATGGGAAGAATTCAATCAAGGTAGAAAGAGACCATAAAAGCACTGGGAGCCATCGAGCAACCTCCATTGTACAATGAGCCACCTGGACCTCAGCAAAAAAATAGGTAATGAAATTGCAAAAAGTCCTCATTAAATGTGAAATACAGGGCCCAGAAAGGAGCTCAGCAGATAGGCTTGCAAGAGCACCCATAAATAATGAAAGCAACCAACTGCAGGAAGAGGAGTTTGAAGTAAATATGAGTCAAGTACTCGCCATGCCTGAAATGAAATTTGACAAGTTCAAACAAGCAACACAAAATGACCCAAAGTTGACAACAGTTTGAGGGAAGTAATTCTACCTGGATGACCAAAGGAAATATCAAGGCAGTGCCAAGCATAAAAACTTATTGGGATTAGAGCTGGGGAATTGCTGCAGTTGATGGGATTGTGCACAAAGAACATCCTGTCATAACACAACGGCGGCACAAGGTCAGGAACACAAAGTGTGCCTCAGAGACAGAGATCTGGAGGGGACTGAGGAAAGGAAAGAGTTGTGAGGGGCCAGGGGCTGGATGCCACTGCCAAAAGGAAATTTCACACCTCCAGTATAGATGGGAGGCAGGCTGCTGCAGAACACTCCCTGACATGGCCTGACAATGTGATTGGAGTGGATCCACCTTTGGTCAGGGTCTCCCAGGCACCCAGCACCAGAACAAGGGGACACAGTCTCAAGCTGCGCCAGGGGAAGTTTAGGCTGGAGGTGAGGAGAAAGTTCTTCCCAGAGGGATTGGTCATTGGGATGTGCTGCCCAGGGAGGTGGTGGAGTCCCCATCCCTGGCGGTGTTCAAGAGGGGATTGGATGTGGCACTTGGTGCCATGGTCTAGTCACGAGGTCTGTGGTGACAGGTTGGACTTGGTGATCTTTGAGGTCTCTTCCAACCTTGGTGATTCTGTGAGACTGTGAAATGATCAAAAAGATGAAGGCTCAGCCAAGAGGCCTTGAGCAGCTGAGCCTAGCTGAGAGGTGTCCCTGCCCATAGTAGGGAGGTTGGAGCAGAGGATCTCTGAGGTCCCTTCCAGCCTGAGCCATTCTGTCATTTCTGTGAAGTGCCTTAGCTGTGGGGGAAGCATGTGGGGAGTGACTAAGGGCTGTTTCAGGTGGTTTATCACCTGAATCCCAAATGTTCCCAGGGATCTTCAACTCCTCAGGTAGGTATTGTATGCACCATGGCAAAGCATCACTTGGGAGAGCAGGCTGAGCTCGCATGCTGCCAGGTTCCCCATTATAACCCAACAATGCTGCTTAAAGTGCTGCTAACCTGAGCCATTCTGTGATCCTCAAGACCATCTTCAGCTGGTGTGGAACTAACCAAGAGATCCATAGCACATCTCCACTCTCTGCATCTGGGATTGCAGATAGCTCAAAGTGAAGTGCAAACTCATGGCCCAGTGATGTGAGAGGCAAGGTGTGTGTTGACATCACTGGGAGGAAGACAGAGCCCTCAAGTTCACAATCCATGAGAAATATCCCTGCCCTATGGAGACAGGCTGCAAGAGGTGGGGCTGGACAAAAGAAGGTCCTGGGGAGACCTCAGAGCAGCCTTCCAGTACCTGAAGGGGGCTACAGGAGAGGGACTTCTGATAAGGGCTTGCAGTTACAGGACAAGGGGCAATGGCTTGGAGCTGCAAGAGGCATATTGAGACTGGAGATGAGGAAGAAATTCTTGACAGTGAGGGAGTTGCGACACTGGAACAGGTTGCCCAGGGAGGTTGTGGTTGCCTCCTCCCTGGCAACACCTCCCTGGAGGTGTTCAAGGCCAGGCTGGATGAGGCCTTGAGCAACCTGGGCTGGTGGGAGGTGCCCTTGCCCATGGCAGGAGTTTGGAACTAGATGATCATTAAGGTCCCTTCTCACATAAACCATTCCCTGGATCTCTGAGTGTCCTCACTGTAGGTAGATGCTTTTGGCACAGGTAAACTCAGCGGAGTAGAGGAATTGTGCCCAAATAAGGGCAAACTCCACATTTCCATCACCTGTGAAGGGGACATTAAAAGCACCACCTCCTCATCTGTGTATTTCTGTATTTACTCCCCTACACTGCTAAGGACATTCAGCCCCCACTTTCACAGAATCACAGAGTGCTAGGGGTTGGAAGAGAGCTCTGGAGATCGCCGGGAGCAACCCCCCTGCCAGAGCAGGATCGCCCAGAGGAGGTCACACAGGAATGCATCCAGATGGGCTTGGAAAGTCACCAAAGGAAGAGACTCCACAACCTCTCTGGGCAGCCTGCTCCAGGGCTCTGGCACCCTCACAGGGTAAAAGTTGCCCCTTATGCTCCTCTGACACCTCCTCTGCTCCAGCTTGCCCCCATTGCCCCTTGTCCTGTCACTGGGCATCACTGAGCAGAGCCTGGCTCCATCCTCCCCACACTGCCCTGGACACCTATATAAACATGACTGAGCTCACCTCTCCTCTATTCCAAGCTAAAGAGCCCCAGCCCCCTCGGCCCTTCCTGCACATGAAAAGGAATCCTGAAGTCCTGAGGGACCTCCTAGAGTTGCCACCTTCACTGGAAAATCTGACCCAACCCACCCCCCACGGACGTTTCCCCTGGTGTCACATTTACCCTGCTGTCAAAATTCATTGGAGGCAAGAGGAATTATTCACTGGACAAACCGAATCCATGAAGAGGGCCAAGTGTCTTTCATGTTCCATCATCCAGAAAAATAAAACCACCACACCACACCCCCCCCAGAAAAAACCCCAAACAACCGAACAAAACCCCTCCTGATGCCATCACTGCCCCCTGGGAAACAGCAGATGCCAATGGCCTACCACAGAGCAGGGCACTGCTCTTGTCAAGCAGCCTTATCTGCTTCTCCAAGGACAAGGCATGAAGGCCAGCAACCTCTCCACATCCAAATCAGCTTTGTAAACTCTCCTTTTTTGCTGTTGTTGCTGTGTTTGTTATCAATTGTTGCTATGTTTTGTCATATCCATGCACACCCCCCAAAAAAAAACCAAGAGTAAAAATAAAAGAGATCAATTTTTGATTCAGAGTGGTAGGGGCTGGTGAACAGGAGCTGACAATGCCTGCTCAGCTCTGGGCATGCTGGGTTTAGAAAGATATTGACAAACTGGAAGGGGTTCAGAAAAGAGTGACAAAAATGATTTGTGCCTCGGGGATTGATCCACCCAGAGCACAAGGCAGACAGTTTGGTTTAGTGATGGCTGCAGGAGGCTGCAAATGTGTGGTGTTATAAATATGGGGGGGGGGGGGGGGGGGACACCAGCCTGCAAGAGAAGGGAAAACAAAGTTTTTTTTTGGGTTGGATGCAGCTCAAGCAGAAAGAATTAAGGCTGGTTTTCAGGGAAAGTGTCCTAGCACCAAATCATCTGGAAAAGCCTTCTAAGAGAAGGAAAAGAAGATTTGTGCCTTAGGAACTTTTAATCCTTAAAAGACTGGGAAATACATTAATAAGGACAATACTGACCTTGATAGGAGGATCAGCCACTTCCAATTTCCTTGCTTCCTCGCTGTGATGCAAGCACCAGAACATAATCAAAGTGTGAAACGCTGCAAGGTAGGAGGAGCAAGGTGCAATTATTAGCAGCTAATTACCGCCAGGCAGGAGGTCAAGCCAAGTGATTGCCGTTTGTCCCTTCCACCCACAAAACCTCTCTCTGCCTGGAGGTTGCAGCAGCCCCC
>NW_027142364.1:19382829-19547829 GCF_026170545.1 Melanerpes formicivorus | reverse complement strand
GCTTCTGTTAAGAGCGGGAAGGACTCATAGTCATTGCAACACTTAACTCTTCATCTCGATACCTTCTATGTCTACAGACAGGAGTATGGTGTAGCAGATTCTGCCCTTTCAAGTGAAAGAAGACCTCAACTTTTGCTAAGCCACACAAAGGCTACAGACCACAACTGGTCTGTGGGTTATCCTAGGAAAGGCTTGCAATCCGTGGGGGCGAAGAGGCAATTTAAACAGGCACATTCCAGAATAGTGCTTGTGAAACATGCACCTCATCATTTTGTGTTTAAGAGGTGCCACAGATTGCATAGAAAGTTATTAAATAATTTTAGAGAGTTTGAAAATACTTTTGATTTGTTCCCCCCCCCCCCCATGTCTGCCCCATCTGCAAGGCAGGTGTCCAGTGTTACAAGCTAAGAGGGAAAGAAACTCTACTCTCCATAAAATGTTATGAATAGGCTATGATTCTACAAAATAGAATTTTGTGCATAAGCAATATAAAGATGCAATATTTTGGGTTCTTTGAGAGGTAGAGGCATTGCTACTGTCATTTCTTTGTATTAACATTGCAGCTAAGACCCCTAGCTGTGCTCCAGTGCTTTACTGTGCTAGGTGCTGGGTTTAACCGGTGTAAACGGACTCTGTGAAGCATAGACTGCGGTGTCCCTTCTACAGAATTTAGACTGAACACTTGTAACCAGCTCCTACTGCAGGGAATGTTGCTGGACTTAAGTGTGGAAGGGGACATAGATTTCTGTGTTTACAAGCTATAGAAATGATTATTTTTTTTTTTTACTGACAAGTTTTGAGGGCTGCGCTAAATAGCTGTGGAATAAGTGCAGTGAAGTGGGACACGAAATTGCAACTTGTTACTGAATTGAGCAGGTGTGTCTCTAAGACAGGTATGTGTGTCAATTTCCTCCTTCCCTCCTTCCCTCCTTCCCTCCTTCCCTCCTTCCCTCCTTCCCTCCTTCCCTCCTTCCCTCCTTCCCTCCTTCCCTCCTTCCCTCCTTCCCTCCTTCCCTCCTTCCCTCCTTCCCTCCTTCCCTCCTTCCCTCCTTCCCTCCTTCCCTCCTTCCCTCCTTCCCTCCTTCCCTCCTTCCCTCCTTCCCTCCTTTCCTCCTTCCCTTTGATATTTCTGAGCTGTATCAGAGATGAAACTGTTGGTATCATACCTATTGGCTATAAAGTATGTTATTATTCTGACAACTGTGTTCTTATGTGAGTAGCAAATCAGTTTTTGATGAAGGGGAATGCTGTGATTCTAATTTTCTTCACTGGCCTCAGTACTGTGCATGCAGTGAGAACAGGATTGAGCCCATAATCTTGTCTTTTTGGAAAATGTGTACACCTGGGAAGCAGGAAGGATATCAACTTTCTGTGGCCTAATTAAATGTACTGTGGTGCGAGACTGAAGAGGCAAATGTTGGCCTGTATCACTCTGCTTTGCTGTGCTGGGCAGTTCATTATTAAGATGCTAATGAATGAAAATAAATTATAGTCTGGCAGTCAGAGGCTGTACTTTTAATTTCATAAAGGCAAGCAAGTTTAAAGGCTGGTGGATTTTGTTCCAGTGGAAGAAAAATCGCTTGCAAGAGATGGATAATAAACATTTTGTGCCACTCTGTTTAGTTATATTTATCCAAATTCCCTCAGCACTATAAAAGTTACTTTCTGCACATTTAAACAGAGTTAACTGATGAACATGCATATTAACACTGGAGTTGAAGGTAAGCCCTTCTAGTTACTTCAGTCCTACTGTGAAAACATGAAGTCTTTTCTAAAATACAGCCTGTCTATTATGCTGCCTTGAGAGCACATAAGCAAATTTAATATGGTTCCCACTCTTGTCTACAGGACAGAAACCTAATTCTTATTGCTACATTTGTTTGGCTTTTAGTCTTCTATACTAAGACTTCAGCTATATAAACAGTGATCATAAATGCAGAGAGTCTTGAGGCCTCTTGCTTCTCAGGCAAAAAAAGGAACTATTGCTTCTCTTCCCCCAGAGCAGAGATTTGTTTTACTGTGGTGACTTTTCATGGTGTATAGTTCTGGAACCAGTGCTCCTTCTCCCAGTGCAGAAGGACAGCCCTTTGTCCCTGGGATGTGATGTTTTATAAAGGTCGTTATTCTTCACATTGAGCATAGAAGGTCCAGATTGTCTTTGCTGGCAGAGAATCAGGTGTTACAGGATCTGGCCATGTCCCCACTTCACTCAGGGTCTGTTGCTCTCGTTTACTTGCATTACTATTGACACATCTAAATGGTGACTTATGCTGTTTCTGACATCTAAAGCTATCTGTGATTTACTCACAGGGAAAAAAAAACCTAAAATATACTGTGTCTCCTGCAAATTTTCCTCTGGGTGATACTGGTCACTCATCTGTGGCTCTGGCTGGCTGTTGCTAGTCTGAGTTTGATTTAGTTGGTGACTCACCTTTACTGCCTACTTTACAGAAGGATCACTGAATGAACAGGATCCAAAGTGGTCCCTTCTCCCATATGCACTTGTTTAGGATGCAAAACAAACAGAAGGCAGCTCAGTCAGTTTCTGCTGCCTGGAGAGGCAGGGGACAAATGCAGATTAAAGCACAAACTTAAATGTTCATGGACAAGGAAGTTGATTTGCTAATGTGCTGTGGTATGAGATATTACAGTGATTAGACAGAGGTGCTAATGCCCCCATAGTCCAGGACTAGCCATTCAGGTGGGCTGCCATCAGAAGTGCCTGCAATGGTGTGAGTCCATGAACCTGCAGACATTTAGCTCTGAGGAATATTTTTCCCTCTCTATTGTGGCCCAGTATTTAGCTAGCATTCTTCCTCATGTGTTGCCTCTCACTTTTGTTGGAAATCAATAATTTCATTAAAATTTTCATTTTTTGAGCCTCTCATTGTCAGAGGCCAGATTAATAGTGACATCTGTGACAGGAAACTATGATATAGGTACATAAAATAAGATATATATATACATAAAATACATGTCTTAGTGCCACTCCAATACTGGTTTAATGATCAGAAAAATATTGTTACTAACAAGAAAGCACTCAATCTTATCAGTTTCTAAAAATTCTAAGGATGTTCCTAAAGCACAAGGACTTAAAGCAGGTTTAATTTTCCATTGTAACAGATTACTAGAATTTTCCCTAATGCTGAGAAAATGATTAAAGCAGCAGTTTTTAAGATCACTGCTGAGATGGGAGTGTCTTGTAGTGACTTCCAAGCCCTGATCTTCTGTTCACTGGAGTCAAGAGGAAAGGTTCCACTAATTATAGTAGTGCTACAGTGTGCAAGCGTGTAGCTGGATATGGAAGAAGATGTGAATTTCAGACAGGGAAGTTTCAACTGACAGTGTTTCAGGAATGTCCCTTCTCATAAACACCTTTTTTTCCAGCTGTCTTTTCATAGATTTTGCATGATGAGAAATACTTTGCTCTAAAGCAGAGTAGGAAACAGAGAAGCTTTGAGTGGGTTCAAGGTTTAGCTATGCAAGAAACCACAGTGGACTGTTTAAGACTTGGAACACTGATGTGTTGTTTCTACATTTAAGTGTAGGTTAGGATGCCAGATTTATCTCCTCACTCATCCCTTTGTCACACATACAGTGATCCTGGTGTCTAAAAGATTTGATTTTCTGCTTCAGAGCAATAAGTGTTCCCTGTCCTGTAAAGGATTTAAACTCATACACAGATTTACATGAGGTCCACTCAAAAGGCCTTTGTCTTTTGAAGTATTGCCAGTGTTTTCCATGGGCCTGTGTGGAAGGCCGGGTGTTACTTGATGTGAACCACACCCGGGAAAAGTATGAATGCACTGAATTCGATCAAATGAGTGAATTCAGATTTTCAAATAACCCTGAACACACATTCTCATTTAATCCAGAAGGTTATTAAAATAATATTTAGCAGTTTTTTTCCTTTGGCCTTTCAGAAATAGGAAATAGTTTGGCTCAGCGTTAGTACATTAATACCATGTAGCTCTTGCAATCCCATGCGATGCATGGAGAGGATTTGCCTTCTGTGCTCTACAGTTGCCTGTACTGAACCTGCAAACCTTTAGACACTTACTTTTAATGCAGATCTTTGTTGGAACTGCTCACTCACATAAAGCATGTAAATAATGTCAGGGTCTTATCTGTAAGTCCAGGGTCTTAGTTGTTAGTATTGCTCTATTTAGCAGAGTAATATTATCTTTAAATATACTTGAGCTATACTTTTACTAGAATTTATTTCATTGTTATATTAACTCCTAGATGAGATTTAGGTGCTGACCTCCCAGCAGGCTTGGGCATGTTACCTGTAATCTTTCACATGCATACAGTTTATCATAGGCAGAACTCCTGCTTTCAGATCAGTCATATTTTAGGGCTCACAATTGATATATCAGTCACAGCATAAAATGCTATCATTCTTGTAGACCAACTGTTTACCAGAGTATAACACAAACTCTCCTCCTGTGTCTCATTTCATCACACTGTTCCACATACTGATGTTTCAATGTGAAATGAAGTTTTTTCATGCTGTGCTTCTGACTAGAAAAAAGACAGAAGTACATGTATGATAAATGGCAAAGGTTCCAGGAGAAACCTTGCAAAACAATACAATTTGGAAGCATTACATTTGCTTAAATAATTTAGTACATAAATGGGTCTGTTAAAGTTTTATAACCAAATACTGTTTGTGTGGCTTTGGGTAGAAAATTGGTTATATTTCTACTGAACCACTTAATCTTACATCTTATTTAGAAATTAGAAAATATAACTAACTTGAGAGTTGTCATTGCAAAGTACTTTGGGAATCAGTAGCATTAGAAAGGTGTGCTTTTATTTTAAACACTTAAGTTACCCATTAAAAAATATGTATTTTAAATTTCTCTGAGGTTGAGTTCATTTTCTGCAGGTTTTATGGCAGATGAAACTTCTCAGATAAGCTATTTGAGCTCACACACTGATAGTGATATTTAGATCTCTTCTTCTCATGGATACTACAGTGTGCTCCAAGTTTGGTCAGATCTTGTTTGGCCTTTATTCATAATGTAGTTACAAAAAAAACTATCAACAACGTTATTGTCACTAAGATAGATACATTCTGAAAATCAGGATTGGTACTACTTGATTTCAGAAGACAGATCATTTGCTGAGATGCTCAAAATTAGACACCATTTGACAGCACAGGGGTGCCTCTTGTTATTTCCACCCAGAATGCTGAAAGAATAGCTCAACATCTGCTAAGAAACCAAAGTCAAACCTCTGGTAAGAGTTTTTAATAAAGAATTATGTCCAGGGATCAAATGTGCAAAGCTAACCCTAGCTTCAAAGACGGTTTAGGTGCATTTTGTGTCTTCAGAAATGTCCCAATGTATAGAATTTATAAGCATGAAGTCCAGGCATATAAATCCTTAAAAAAAAGAGCACATCCCAAATAATTTTCAAGGTGTAGAACAGAGTGACAGAAAAAACCCAGGTGATAGTGTCTCTCTGTGAGGATTTTTTTTGGTATTTTATCAGGCTTACATGTTCTATGAGACCTTTTTAGCCTGCTGAATCATTGATAATAATAAACTCTGATCCCACTGTTCTGCCCTACCTCCTCCAGCAGAACCCTTTTGCTAGGATGGATCCTGCTTCCTCCATCCCCATTCACTCAGAATTTGGAGTTTATGAGTATGTTTATGAGTATTTTAGGTATCATCCACAGCTTACCAACAGGCAAACCTGTCTTTTCCCACCTGAAAGCAATATGTCTTCAAGTTCTTGTGTGAGGTGTCTTTTTCCTTTGGTCTCCAAGCTTACTAGTTGATGGTGGGAAATCTTTTGCTAGGAATGTATTTTAATGTTCTGATGTAATGTTCTAAATTCTTAACTGGGAATTTTTTTATAGCTCTCAGTTAAGCTTTTAAAATAAAAAGTTAAGGATGTTGCACTGAATTCTGGAGGAACTCAATACTGTTGTGAATTTTCTTAATTAAAAATCTTTTCATTTTTTTTAAAGCAGTAATTCATGGTAGCTAAGTAACAGATTTGAAATACAAACTTCTGGTTACGTCAAAGCAGTGAAACAAACAAACAAAAGAACATAGTAAAAATATCTGCATTTATTTGAGATGGTTCATAGCTTTTCCATGCAAATAGTTCAGATTAGTCATATGGAAACATCCAACAAGTACAAAACTACAGAAAATATTTAACAACACATAAAACCCCCATAAGTGCTGACATTGCAGTAAGGAGGAGAAAGGTGTTTTTTTTTTTGATATGGAGGACATGATGTCTTGGATAATTTTGGTTTAACTGTAAATAAAGACAGACAGTAGAAAATATTCTGAGATCTGCAAAAGCTGTATCCCTCATTTTGATGACACAAAGTCATAGGAAATGATCTGATGTCCAGTTTCATGTTAGGAGGTACTTAAGCAGAACTGTGAGGGCAGACCTAAAAATCAAACTCTTTTGGACTGACGTTTATCTTTAAACATTTTCAGTGCAAAGACTGATTTATTAGATGAGCACTTTCTCTGACACCAGGTAATTAAACACTGATATATTAATCATGTAATTTAATATTGGTAGTATTTGTTAAAGATAACTATGATTAAAATTGTTGACATTTTATTAACTAACAGTAAATAAATGACTTGTGGACCCCATGTGAGGACATTTGGTGCAGCGCATGGTCTGCCACATTGTAGAAGAGGAAATGAAAATGCTAAGCATGTTTATTGTCCTCACTAGAAAGCCTGAGAAGGATAAATAGCCACTTGCACTCAGACTTCAATACTTCACAAGTTTTTTTTCCTGTATAGTAGCAAGGCAGGAATGGAACTTAAATGGAATTAAAATATTACTACTAAACGTGATGTTCAGAGTCCAGGCAGATAATACTAGCATCAAGTTGATTTTCAGAAGCTATGCATGCAACCTACTGTCACACACACATAATCCAACACATTTGCATTTCTGTCTCTTTGCAGAGAGATTACAGAGTTATTATAGAACTATTTGGCTCAGGGAAAACAACCCCACATAACTAGACTTATAAATACTGCATCTTTTGCCTGATATTTTTTAAATCTCAGATGCTTTTCCATCAGGGTGAGGTTTGAAACCCAAAGATGAGCTCACTGGTGTATATATATGACTACAAACAAATAGTGTTCACTTAGTATGCTAGTTTTATTTATTCATCATCAGCAACTTCCTACATGCCTTTCATAAAATGAAAATAAGACTGAATTAGCGCACAAATCTGTTTTCATTTCTTTCATTCTGTCAAAGAAAATCCAGATCTAGGCAGAAAACATACTGTGACAATGTCAGCTAAAGCCCAGAGATTTTACTATTTGAATTAGCTGTATGCTAATAGCCATCAGAAATTTGTGCAGGAAAGGTATCAAAAAATTGTCAACGCACATTGAATGATGCAGAATCTTGTAGCTGAAAAAAGCGGATGACTGATGTTAGTTGGCTAAGATTAGAGCACAAGATGAAGTGACTGAAGAGCAGAGGAAGCAGGGAGTTGAAAGAGAAGGAATTTTATCATTCTCAATTTACTGGAGTATGCCTTCTGATTGTTAGATTTACAGTCTGGTTTTCATCTGTTTTTATTTATGCTGATAACAGCAAAGCCCAAGAATGCTGCACTAATCTGCTCCTGGCAAAAAGTTTCTCTCGACTGCCACTCTTGCCATGTGTATTTTTGATATTTGTCACTGAGGGTGAAGGTTATTGTGTGCTGTGTGTTTGAAGCTTATATTTTAAAGACTTAATGGGAAAGTGCAGAGTACGCCCATTTGCTGAGGTCGGTCTGTCCTGCAGAGCAAGATTTCAGCTGTGTTTTCTGTCCCTCTTCATTCAACTCAGCTTGAAGGAGGCTTTCCCTGCTCTCCACTCTCCCTAGATTGAGTAGATTTGGGGTTAGACACTTGCATAGATCAGATTTTTACCTCTTCACATACTAATAAATTACAAGTAGCCACCATGTATAAACAAGTCACTTTCATTTCAATAACGTGGAATTAAACTAGCTGCTTTCAGTGGAGTCTCTTTCCAAGAAACTGCAGTTTCTAAGCAAGTATAAATCAGTGGCATAATCCCACTGTAAACTGTGGCTTGGATCTGGTGAAAACTGCTATTAGCCCAAAATATCCATTGGAGCCTTTAGCACTCAACTGAGCTGGCCTGAATTTCTTGTATATTGGTAAGGAGATACAGTGAGTTCAGTGATGAATGTCAGTGAGAGGAAAATTTGTTTAGCATGGATGGGAAAAATGGTTTGTCTAAACATCCTACACCCGAGACTGTTTTGGACAAGTCCTTTTGGTACTTGAACACTTCAGGGAAACTTAGGTTGTGTTAAGGTTGATGAAAGCTTGCTGTTGCCTTCAGCAGAATCCAAATGTATCCTTAGGCATTAAATACTCCACAGCATTTTAGGCAGTTTAAAAGCCATAGATAAAATCTTCTGGTTCAGATATGGAGTAATTTGCACCAAATTAAACCAGACTCAAAATACCCACTGAATATAAATAGACACAAAAGTCTGTGTATTTCATTGCAAGGCTATGTGCCAGGCATAAAAATCATGGTGTAGGTGGAGTAACAGAGGATCACCAGAAAGCAGTTCTTATCAACAGAATAAGGAATATTATAAATTATTCTCTTTAGTTTGAAATTTCACTAGAAATATGTCACCAGTAACAGCAAAAATGTAATACAGAGATTGCAGTCTCAAACAGCTTCATAAACTGTCATATTAAATTAGAGAACAGGACACAATAGAAACATTAAGCAATTAGTTCTAAATTTCTTTAAAGAATCAACACCAGGCTTAAAATCCCCAAGACTGTACTAGATCAAAGAAAATGGCAAGGGTCTTACAGAGAGTTGATCTCTATGATGGCAGTGGTAGAATGAAATGATGATGTTTTATATACTTGAAGACATAAATGAGAATATTTTAATGAAAGTAAAAATGAGTTCTGAAGTGGAGAGGCTTAACAAAAATGTTACTCTGTACTGTTCTGTGCTGGACTTGCTAACCTGTGTGTGCTTATTTTTAAACTGAACTGCAGCATCCAAAGATCTGAAGTGAATGAACACACAGTTATGTTCTCCTCTTTTAATTTGGTCTTGTTGATCCTTTAGGCTCTTTTAAAAATCACAATGGCACAGATTAAAAAAAAATAAATCTAAGGTTTTGACCTTTTATGGGTCTATGAAATGAATGTAGAGTTCATAGCTGGGAACATTTTGGTTGAGATAAATTTAAGCTGACAAGGGGCCCCGCTATGACAGAACAAAACTCACTCTTCTGTGAAAACCAAGACCAAAATAAATATTACTGTATTAAAAATGGTGCATTTTTATAAATATCAGTAATTGGTTGACTGTGGCCCTCAAACAGTACAAGATTCAAAAAAACCTGAGTAAATGGTCTAAAAATGGCAACATTAACTTAATTCATTGTCTTTGCAAGCTAGAGAAAAGATAAGAATTCTTATGTATGATGTTGAGCACCTTGTTGTAGGATCTTAGAACAGATGTGCTGACGTGTTGACCAGTGACACTGGTTTTTTCCATCAAATGCTAGCATGTGATGATTAAAAACCCCACAGCTTGAATTTTCAAAAAAAAAAGAGAAAAAATCTTAAAAATTATTAAAAGGCAACTGGAAGAACTAAAGCAATACACAACACAAGAAAAAACTACTTCCATTTTTCAGATAATCAAGGTTTCTTCCTTTAAAGTCTTTGCTCCCAGAAGTTGGAACAGAGCTGCCAATTACTAGTTATGAGAGGTGATCTGGTGCAGCATGACTAGTGTGTGACACCTGTGCTTGCAATTCTTTCAGCAGGTTCCTTTTCCTTTGAAGTCTAAGGTCATACTCATTGAATATGGGGCTTGCTTTGCTCCAGGCCTGCAAGTTACTCCTCTCTGGGGCCACTTGACCAGCCCCTGCACAGCCAGGTATGCTCCCCAAGGGTGCCCTCTTTGAGGAATGTAAACTCTTTGGGGCAAGAACTCAATGAGGTTGTACTTGTATAGTGGTTTCCATACCCAGCAGTAACAGCTACATCCTCATAAAATGCAGCACTTAAGATGGTCAAGGAAATAGTCGCAGCGTGACAGAGAGAGATTACAACTTCATTTTCAGTTCTATCCAAAATTAACATGAAATGATATTGCGAAGCAAAACAGCCTCAGCACTTAATTTGGGGCATTAGTGATGCCATTATGAAATATGAGCTGCTGATTCTCATCCTGCCTCAGAAGCTTTTTATTCTTCCCAGATCAGCTTGCTTGGTGAATTAATCAGATGAAAAAGGCTCAGTTCGCCTGCATGAGAAACTGAAAGGATTGTCTGATGGCTTATGAAGCTATGTGATTTGTTTCATGGTGTGGAGACACTGAAAGAGAATTTTTATTAAAAAAAGAGGTCTTGGAACACAGTCCTGCATGTGGTCAGCTCTGTGGGGTATCATTTGAAGCAGAATGTGAACAAGTAGAATTGAAATGGAGGGATCTTTGAAGAGTAATGAAAAAGGGGCTTCAGTTGCCAATAAAACAACTGTTTGGGGTACTGAAGGGAAATTCCTCAATCATTTAAAATAATTCTGCTCAAGAAATTTATTTGATTTTTTTTTTTTTTTTCCTTAGGGAACAGGGAGGAAAAAAGGTAGATGAACTCTTCAACAACCTGAAGCAGATTTCACAACTTCCTTTAGAATTTGCATGTGGTCATAATTTTCTCACAGCAACTGCTCTTCAGGAGCAATTTCTTCCTCCGTTGCCGGTTTATGCTTTAGCTACCCCAGTTTCAACTCTGCTGCAGGCATTTACTGTCTTCTCTGGTTTCCAGAAAAGACATAGGGGTGTCAAGGCATAATGCTTAGAGGTGCCAAATGCTGCTCAAAGAATATGGCTTAAATCATGCAAACTATGAAAGGTAAACCTTGTCCTTCCTCCAGCTGGTCAGGACTTGGAATTTCACTCTTGGTTTACCATACTACCTTTAGCATAAACCCAACCTTAGACCTCCAGAGTAGGAGAGAAGGCCTTGTGACATATTAAGACTAGAGGGTATAAAACTTTTTCCCTCATAATCTGTGTAGTTTTAAGGTTTAGGATGTCAGCATCTTGAGGGCCCTCCTATTTCTTCCCCTGGACTCTGCCTGCTTCTTATTATTCCCTCTTCATACATCCTTTGAGAGGGGGAATAGAACGCCTTCATATCATAATCATGGAAACATAGAACCATAGACTAGTTTGAGCTGGAAGGGACCTTTAAAGATTGTCTAGTCCATCCCCCCTGCAGTAAGCAGGGACATCTTTAACTCCATCAGTGTAAGTTATCTGGGTAGGGTATGCAAAGTAAACTGTCCCCACGGTTTAGCAGCAAGATCTACTGTGTAGAAAAATTGTCTTGTTACTTGTATAACTATACACAGAAGATAGTAAAATTTCTACATATGCTTTAAGTATACACACATGTGTAGAAATAAGTGATAACACTGAGCTTAAACTTGACATTAGTGTGAAATAAATATGGCCAAATCAAAATAAAAGGCTGCTATTTTGTTTTTAGCTAGGATATATGTCATTTTCCTCACTTCTTAGGATTTTTCATGTTTGTGATTATTTTGCCATAGAGTGGATTGGTAAAAATTCTGAAATTGCAATCTTCTGCATTGAACAATCGAGCTGAAATAATTCCTTAGGTTACACAAGTTTCTGTAGGTGTTTTGGAGAAGCTTTATTTTGCTCTCTGCTTTCTTCAGTCTTATTTCCCCACCCCCCAAATTTTAAAATACAAAATTTCCAGGACTTTTGTTTCTTTTCTCCTCCTCTTTGACTAATTTCCCTAGTAAAAATGTTGAAAAAAAGATCATTTTTGGGCATCTATCCTAAAATGGTTTGGAACAAAAGATTTATGCTCCTGCTTCACAAACAGTTTTGATTAGAACAAACTAACATTTCTCTTGTAAACAAACCCAACCCTCCAACCCTAGCACAAGTATTCTGAGATATCTCCAATTAGCCTGCTGGACATCTTAACAGAAATGCCTCCAAATCACCACAACATCAACAGACAGCTGAGAAGCTGGGAAATTGTACTCTACTGTGTTCTTTCTTCACTTAAAACATGCAAAGAAAGTGGAAGGACTCTGTCATCAGTCTACACTGATAATTAGTTTGAATGTGTGAAGAAAAAGGAGAAGTGAAGCTTAGATGACAGGGTGCTGCATCAGTCCTGCCCTGCCAACATCTTTCTTCTAGGCGTATTAGGGGGCTTTAGCTTTAGTTCTTTTCTGGATTACACTGCAACAATATGGTACCTCTGCAAGTTAGCCTCCTCTGGAGATGTGTGGTCGGTAATTAACAATGCACGACAATGAGCAGTAATTTAGGAGACAAAGTTAAGAAGAACACCTCATTCAATTAAAACTTGGCAAGGCAATGCAATTATCCAGCCTGGAGTTTTGCCAGGATGCAGGAGCATGTATCTTATCACTTGGAGGAATAAAAAGAATAATGTAGGATGTATAATCAGTATAAAACTCTGTAAACTGTTGGGTTTTAATTATTACTTTTTTTAAAGCAATATGTGGCAAGTAGAGAAGCATCACAGGTCACAGGCCTCTAATGAAAACTAATCCATTTCTTTTTCCTAACCTTGCCAGTAATTTCAGGGAATCTTGTCCTTAGGTAAAAATAATAAGCCCACTATCAAAAGGTGCTGTCTGCTTTTCTAATTGTACACCTATTGGTTTAGGTGAAACACCTAAATATGCCTTGATATGAGGCTATTTCCTTGGAGACCACAGTACAGGATTTACCAGGGCATCACGTTACTTCATTTTACACTTACTCTAGCTCAGACAAGCTGAAACAAATTGGGACTGATGCATGGCTTTTAGGCTGCCACCACTGTCTTTACTGTAGTCCGGAACATGACAAGGGTTGAATAGCAAACAGTGATGTTCCTAGCTCATTGACATGGGGAGTACTTTTCCATTGTAAAGGTCTTCCTCTTTTAGTTCAGTCTGTCTTAAGACTGATACCATACATATGTGTATGATCCATCCCTCTTACCTCCCTGCTCATCCACGCAAATGAGTATGTACTGACAGGGCTATGCGTGTGCTCCTCGGAGCAGACAAAATCCCATTGCAATGAGCAGGAATTCACCTGAGTCTTTCTAGGATTCCTGATTAAAACTGATTATCCAAGCGGTACCCTGAACCCATACTTAAAAATTTTGTTCCCTTCCCTCCTCCTTTCCATTGCCAGGAAGAGTTTGAACTGCTGCTGTTTCTTGTGAATTACCCTTGAACTTTGCCAGGGGAGGAACTACTTTATCTCATGCCTAGGTGGATTTTCCCTAAGGGCTGAAGAAACAGTTATGTTTCACCTATCTACTTTTTCCTTTCCAGTGACTTTTGGGCACTTAGGGGTAAAATCTGAAAGCAGGGATCAATCTGTGCATAAGTCTTATGATTTCTTGATGAAATGTATGTTCAGTTCTCTGGCTCACTTGAAATGTATGATCACATAAAAGGGGAAAACCTTAAGTTAAATATATATTAACTAGCATGAAGGCAGCTTGATGAAACATGAATTTACACAAGGAAATGAATTATACATCTAATTCTTGTGACTGGATTCTGCAGATTCAGAGCCAGTTCATGGTCACTAGTTGTCTTCCAGACAAAAAAGACTCTTGGGCAAAAGAGTGTGAAAACTACCATAGATGAATTTGAAGGTAACAATTTGAAGTTCTGGTGTTAAGTGGTGTGTGTAAGTTGGCCTGCCTTATATCTCACAAGAATATATGGTTGGAGAGGGGTTATAGAGTGAAGGAATCAGTGAAGGGAGCAGGGATAGAAGAAGAGGCTGAAATGTCTTCAAGAGAGATTTTAATGTTAAGCGCACCCATGGGAAAGCTAAACTCCATAGGACCATCAGAGAACTGCTGAGTTTTATGTAGGTCTAACATAAAATTTACTTTCTAACTGATGGGCTTCAATCCTTCTCTCTGTAGGATCCCAATCATTTATTGTGGAGATTTTTGAGGCCAGGCTGTGATCTTTGATATTTCTTACTGGCAGCAGTGCAGGCCAGAAGCCGTTTAGAACTTTCTGGAAAAGAGTGTTGTTTCAAAGGAGACAGTGCTAACACAGCCTTTTGCTGACAGCCAAAGGGAAAGGGAGTGCCACTTCCAGAAGTTATGAACTTCCTTTTGTCTAGGTTTTCCAGTGGTCAGTGGATACTCTCAGGGTCTAGAAGGCTCACCAATAAGTTGCTCACTTCTCATCTTTAAAGGATAAGACCTAAAGCTGCAATAATTCTGCACGGAAGACCTTTACAGCCTTCTCTGATTTAGCATAGACAAAACAAGAGTGTCTGGGCTAGAGATGACAGAATTATGTGGCAATCAATGGTATTGTCCTAGCTGTTGCTAACTGTGTGCTATAGTCTTATGCTTCTTGCAGAACATCTATTGTTACAAGAGTGGAAATCCAGGTAGTAATAATGTTAGTAGGATGCAAGAGAATTGCAGCCCTGAATTCTCAGAATAGCTATTAAGCTATTTAGATTTGTATTTCTTTATAACAAGATAATACAGACCTCAAGACTGCAAGTATGGGTGAGGGATCTGTGGTGTTTTGTGTGTTTTTTTTTTTTTTTCACTGATTCAAATGAAAAAAAGATCACAACTTCCCTCTGAGAAACTACAAAGGAAGTATGATCTGTGGCCTTCCAGAGGATGTTGGGTAACTGGATCAATGAGGAAATAAGAAAAAATAGTTTACGACCTCGACAAAGGAAATGAGCCCTGGTGAAAGCTTTCACTAATGCTCACTAATACTCAGGGAGTACAAGAAACCTGATATCAAAACTGATGAGAGTTTTGATGGTATAGAAAGATGGAGTGAACATTTTATGCTGTGGAAGACTCTGAGAACTGATTTTTGCAGGCAGAATCGAAGATTTCACACAGTACTGCTTTGCAATTTTGTTCAGAACAGTCTTTGAGGCAGATCTAAGCTTATCATATCACTCTTAATTCCAGGGAAAACACACCTTATTTATCTTAATATTTGTTGTTTATCCATAGCCAAAATATTATGCTGGAAAAAAAAAAGGGATCTAAATAAAGCAGAATTATTGCAGCTTTAGGTCTTATCCTTTAAAGCTGTTTGGGTGGGTTGGATTGGTTGATGGGTTGGACATGATGACCTTGAAGGTCTCTTCCAACCTGGTTTGGTTTATTCTAATTCTAAAGGAATTCTAAAGGAATTCTAAAGGAAGTGAGCAACTTTTTGTTGAGCCTTCTAGACCCTGAGAGTATCCACTGGCTGATTTCATTAATCTTCATTATTAAATTATTAATCTTCATTATTAAAGGGCAATATTTTAGAACAAATTAATGTTCTGGAGCACTTCTTTACATGAGCTCTATGCAAACAGACTTTCTTTTTCCACTCTTTAGTTTCAATAAACTATTCTAAAGAAGGGAGAAGGAGGGAGTAGCCTAACCTTAATTGTGCTATGGCTTGTCAAAGTTAAGAAATATCCCCTTCTTTACTGCCTTTCTGTGAAATGAAAACATGTGAAAGGCAAGTCATTAAAAGCTTTTCCCTTGTTTTCCTCTGAAGTAAATTGGGAGAAGGAGAAGTTGGAACAACTGTCTTAAAGTTTTGAAATATCACTTGTTTCCTTTCCCAAGGACTTACGTACTTGCCTTCAAATTCCAGGCCCAGACTTTGCTTTGCCTTATAGTTTGTAATAATTCATGACAGCGTTGGTTTGACTTTGTGATCACGAACGCTGGCTACCTACGCAAAAGGTTACAATCATGCAGCAAGTCAATGACAAAGCAGTGCCACTGCATTATGTGCTCAGTGGCCTTAAAACATCAGTATTTCATTTGTTTTCTTCCTGTGTGGCTTTTGTTTGATAAAATGACTGGTTCAGCTAGATCTCGTATAGTTAGGAGCCAAATAGCGGAACTAAATAAGGTGGTGAAGGTAGTGCTGAGGCCAAAGAGATAAATAGGAGATAATCTGAATTTTAGGAGTGGTAAATTATTCACTTCCAACACTACCTGTCAGACACCCCAAGGACAGGTTTAGCAATAAATGATAGGAATTTCTTTCAGCTGGTGAAGTTGGGAGCTCTGCTTTAGGCCACACTTCAGGACTGTGAAATGAAATGGAGGAGCTCACCCATAAAAGTAGAGGGGCCTGCATGGATTTGTTCCTCTCATCCTTTACCCTGCTGCAAAGTGGAAACACATTATCTCTGCTGTCTGGGCCTTTGACTCTTAAAGGCTTGTGTGTCAGGATTTGTTGCACAGTATGAAAATCAGCCATTAAACCAGCATACTTGTTTGTCAGAAAGCTGATACTAATTAAACTTGCTCAATTTACAGTAATAAAATTAAATATTTTTTTTCCAAGTGTCAGAGTTCTAAACACAGCCTAGCATCTGAAAAGCATCTTGTTGTTTTTGGACTTGCATATCCGCACCGTGGAGCTGGGATTTTGCTAACAGCTCCTGATACGTGAGCCAGAAGGGAGTGAAACTCAGCTCTGGTTGCCTTGCTTTTTTTCTGGTGCGAACAAATGATTGAAGACATAACGGTGCACGTATCAGTAAGTCAAACAGACTTTAAACCCTCACCTGGGGCTGGTGAATACGAAGATGCCATATTTCATAGGCTTTCTGATCAGAACTATGGTTTCAGGCAAAGTTTGTATTTTATGTAACATTTAATACCTTAGTTTCTGCCAACTGCAACGGGGTGAAGCAGTGTGTACCAACTGTCAGCCTCATGCAAACATTTAAAAAACAGATGCTAAATCTTTGAAGTCATTGTTAAGTTTAATAGCTTCAGAAAATCATTACTCAAATCAATTCCCCAAGGTATTTTTGTCAAGTTCCAGAGGACTTAAACTTAAAACAAAACAAAACAACCCTCCAAGAATTTATCTGGCAATTAAGAGGATTTTTGCTGAAGGAATTAGAATGCGATGATACCAAGTGTAGCTAAACTATCGGGGCACTCTGAATGCTCGCTGAATAGTTTCCAAACTGCCTACCGGTTGCCTCATAAAAATGCCAACTGCTATAGTTTGCATTTTGTGCACATTTCCTCTAGACTACAGCAAAAGCACAATGTGGTAACACGTAGGGAAAACCTGTGTGGTGGCTTTGGTCTGCTATTGCTGATCTTGCTGAAGCTGCAAACCCGGAGGGGGAAAAGAAAAAAAAAGGAACCTGAAATGATTGATCAGTGACTTCTAATGGCATTTTGGTCAATATCCAGCTGATTTTCCTGTTGCTCTTTCTTACATATTTTTACTATTCAGAATCTGGCAAAAATTTACAAAAAAGTATCCAAGTGATGGTTTCACAGCAGGTGCTGGATCAAACAGGTCTTGTTCTTTGCCCCCTTGGGAGGCCTGCATGGATCACAGGAATCCTGATACTGCCCTTTAGATGACCTGTGGTAAAACTGCGGAAGATATGCTCAGTTTCTTCCAATGAATAAACAAAGTGTACATGAAATATTTGTGTAAGTATGAATAGGGGATTTATTTTTCTATATACACTGCTTGCCTATGTAGTTGATTGAAAATGGCATGAAGTAAATCTTGCCTAATAGATACTTATGTAAGAATTTTATTTGAATGTCCAGCAGTGTAAATGTCAACATTTGCACTTTGATCGTACCATGAATATACTGGTTTCAACTGGATAGGGAGGGAAAATAGTTACAAGAAATTACGTGAGTTTTACAAGGAAAAATATATAGTGGGCTTATAAAATGCAGATTGAGAAAGCCCTAGTAAGCTTCAAAGAACCAGACCAAAAAGCACTCTGTAGACTTTGGATTCCATCCACTACTCTTAGCTTCAAGCTGCAAGTTAGGAACTAAGACAGACTGTTTGTAACATATTCATGAAACGTTTAGGCAATGCCAGATTATTTCTCATCACAGCTGAGATTTGTTTGAGCTGGATTATAAGCTTTTGATTGTGCAAAAAGTGGGATCGAGGTGGCTGTCCTTTCCAGTGCTATGAAAGGCATTGTCATGAATCACAAGAATCAGAAATCTGGAGACAGACACAGATAAATATTTAACGTGCAGCAGAGTGAAATGAGCAAACTGGAGCACATTTGTAAAGCTCACAGAAGTTAACCATCTGAGCAGAATGCCTGAGCCTTGCAAGAAAAAGGGTTGGAGAATCATAAAATGGACCATTAATCCATCTTAGTGATAAAAAATAAATGTAAAACAATAATTAGAAATAGTACTGCAGTCAAGAATTATTATTAAAGTGTTAAGTATGCTGCCATACATTAACTTTAGCAGTAACTATCTTTTATGTTTGCTCCAAGTGTAGCCATCCAAGTTTCAAGTAAAAGTGGTGTGAGTTATGTGAAACCCCAATTTTCCTCCCTCAAAGATGGCACCGGTTTTGGCATAGTTTGGGAGACTGACAGGTATTGTAATCAATTCCAACACACTACAAGTAGCACAGAACTCTTCTTTCCTGGAAATGCAACAAAATTAGTCAGTCCTCCTTAATTTATCCTGATTAAGCTCAGACACCTCAACTAGGTGATTAAATCAGGCTCCTTTCCTCTGCAGTTAGGCTTGCCCTTTGGAGCTGTTTATCTCCTTGCAGCAGCTATGAAGTGAATAACTGCAGGTATGCTTCTAACAGAGATGGGATGAAGCTAAGGCAAGGCCAGCAGAAATGTACAAACTGGAATGATTTAAAACTAATAGCAACTGAACTGGTGCAGGCAAACACAAAAATCCTGGTGCTGTTTCTTCTACCTCAGATTGCATTTGCTATGGAATGTTCCTGTGTTGACTGTCTGTTAGGCCTGAATTATCTTTACCTAATATGAAGGCACATTTTGAGTTGTTTATATTTTTTAAATGATTATTTAACTATGCTTTACAAAAAACCTTCCAAAACCTTAAGTGTCACCTTTTCCAAACAGAGATGGTAAAGCCAACCCCTCAGGCTGCCTCTGATGTTAGCCTTGCAATTGCTGGTGTTAAACAAGTAGTCCATACACAACAGATGATGCTGATCTAAAATCAGGCTTGGTATACTGGCTGTAGCTCCATTATTTCCACATGGAAAGATATAACCATAGAATTCTCAGGCTTGGAAGGCACCTCAAGGATCATCTAGTTCCAATGTGTTTGTTTTTTTTCCTGTTGTATCCAGCAAGTTTCTCTTTCCTTTGAGGCAGAATGTTTTCTTCTCCCTTTCTCTCAGTTTTTATTTCTCAAACATATTTTTAATAAACAGTGGAAATAAGAAGGGAAAAGTCAGTGTTTGTTGCTGTCCAGTTTTCCCTGTGTCTAAAATAGATACATGCAGATACAACAATCAGAAATAAATGACTAATTTTTACTTACTGAATGATATAGTTTTTTACATGACAGCTGATTGTGGTGGTGATCAGTGTATTAATTTTTCAGATTTATTATTACTGAGATCTGATACTGGATTTTCTTGGCTGTTTGCCACAGAACACATCTGACTTAATGTCTACATTTGCACATTTGAGAGCCCAGTGTTGCCATCACAAAGTAAATGGAAACCTTTTCAGGATGCTCAAATTTAAATCAGCTCCTAGTATTAAGCAGAGATTAGAATTCTAGCCCAGTTGCCCTGATTTTTTTTCCCCTCCAGTGAAATAATGCAGTTTGCAAGATGAACATTTTCACTCTTTCAAAGTATTCCCAACAGTAAACAACAACTTAAGAAACTATTCCCTTTCTTGTCATGGAAAAAAAGTAATATTTCTTTTGGACCTACCATTTTCTGATCATCTTGTCTGTAGAGAATGTCCATATCCATAGTGCTTGTTTTCTAGTATAAGTGCTCTTAATTTAGTTGTTCTTCCCCTGACGATCACTGTTTGAGTGGCGCTGCTCTCCCTGGGCTGGCTGTATTGATGAAGAGCCAGAATTCGATGGTTATACACACCAGGATGAAGCTTTGTTTTGCAGGATCTGGCTGATAAATCTGGCTGATGCCAAGCCCGAAAGTAAAAGTAGCCAGGATTGGACTGCATAAAGAATAATTCTTCTGAAAGTCCCCTCTAAATTCTCTGATGCTTTTCATATGGGGAAAAGTTTATAAATGGCAATAAAAGAAATGAAATGTCTCACTTTAATTTCCTCACGTAACTGAATAATGTTTCCTTAAGGCAGTAATTACTGTATTGAATTCACAAAGTTATTTTCATGGCCCTGGACGCAAATGTCAACAATGAAATAATAAAGCTAAACACTGTGAACACCTTGCTAACCATCTGTAAACCAATTTTCAAAGAGAAAATCACATCAGCAGAATATTTGACCCATACAGGATCTTGCAGATGTTTTGCTATAGGCTTCGGGATCTACCTCATTTCAAGGTCTATATAGTAGAAACAAATTGTGCATTTACACAGCAAAAGTCTAACTGAATTCCCATAAGAAGCTTCAAAGGCTTTTATGTTTGACCAGGCACTGTGTTCTGCTACTTTGGCAAAGAGGTATTAACAGCGACTTGTTAATGGTAATGGAGCCATACCTTCTCCATATGGATTCCAACACTTAGAGCTGTATCATCTGTCCATATTTAAAAGCTCCACCTTAAAAAGATGATAAATGAGACCAACTTGACCTGGCCTTAGACCAAGCCATGGATTAAACAATTTCTTTCAGCTTGATTGGTGCTTTATTGAGGAAACCTGCTAAGTAAAAGCTATTCAGTCACAGTGCTTAAGTATCAAAAGAGTGCATGGAATCTGAAAATCACTGCCAATGTGCTAGCCAGACCCCGAGTTACCAAGAAAACAGAGACTGGCAGCACAGGGCTCAAACAATGTCAAACTTTTTCTGGGTTCCCTGGTTCCTACAGTATTTGCATCTCTAGTATATGAAATATTGTGCTCTTTTTTGTTTTTCTGGAGTAGAAATGGCAGTGTTCCTGTGTCTGTGTGTATGTAAATGCGTGCAGAGAGTGGACTTTTTCCATAGATTTGTGTCCCTACTGTACATGATTGCTAAACATAAGCCTTAAAGGAAGAGGAGTAGATAAGTATCATAGTATCATAGTATCACTCAGGGTTGGAAGGGACCACAAGGATCATCTAGTTCCAACCCCCCTGCCATGGGCAGGGACAAATGCCAGTTTTGAGATGAAGAATCCAACACAAAAACTTTGATTCAGTTATTAATGAATTGTTCTGCAATTCTCTCTTTAAGGATTCTCTGAGTTAGTTGTGAAGTTTCCATTGTTGGCGTGCATTAACCTTCTTTTAGAAGGTTATACACCACTTCAGGTCAGTGCTGCAAATACCCTGTGCCTGCTTATGACAACAGGTTCAAAAGAAAGTTAAAAACCCCTAAACACAGTGATGAATATTAATGTGTTAATGTAAGTGCAGAGAGGTTTTATCCAGTTTTTGGCTCTGCCTTGACACATGAGGATTTATCACACATACAAAGTGTATTTTCCTTTTTAATTGCTGCTAGATTTTTGCCTTGATGGTAGGTTCTGCTATCCAGTGATTTTATTGTTTCACACATTATTATTATATATGTTCAGAGCAAACAATCTGTCTTGCTATTTCAATAATAATAATAAAAAACCAACAACAAAAGAAAGAGCAAAGTAGGGACTCGGAGAGCACACAGCATGTCTCTCTTTACAGCTGGTCTAATCTGATGCTCAGTATTGCCATAGCAACAACACCAGGGAGAGTAAGGGTCGGCTGGAGCCTCCTGCTTCTCCTGTTGATCATGACCAATGGGTTCCTGATGCAAAAGCAACACTTCCAGGATGTGATTCTCATTTTTTTTTTTTTTTTAAATAAGACCCCAGACCTTACTGCTCTGTAATGTTATAAGCACCAGGGGTGGTTTAGACTGGGTGTTAGGAAGAAATTCTTCACAGAGAGAGTGATTGCCCATTGGAATATGCTGCCCGGGGAGGTGGTGGAGTCGCCATCATTGGAGGTGTTTAGGAGGAGACTTGATAGGGTGCTTGGTGCCATGGTTTAGTTGATTAGATGGTGTTGGTTGATGGGTTGGAGGTGATGATCTTGAAGGTCTCTTCCAACCTGGTCTGGTCTGGTCTGGTCTATTCTATTCTATTCTATTCTATTCTATTCTATTCTATTCTATTCTATTCTATTCTATTCTATTCTGTTCTGTTCTGTTCTGTTCTGTTCTGTTCTATTCTATTCTACTGTGCAAATGAAAGCGCAAAATTTTTGATTAGAACATTTCTTTTGGTAAAAGAAGTTTCTTCACTGTTCAAATTTGTACCATTTAATGGTTTATTGGACAATTTTACTTTGTTCCTTTAAAAAAAAAAATATTAATGAATTCACTATATATATATATATATATAATCTTCTGTTTAAACACAAACCAAAGGCAAAATAGTTCTGGAAAATTTGTTGTGAAAAGAGTATGATCATTCTCTTGCACAATGGAAATCAAGTCAACATTAAAAAAAATAAATTAGAGTCTACATGTCCTTTTATAATTTCTCTCAGAATTCACATTTCCATTATAAATATGTGTGCTGCACTTTGGCCATGGCAATCCCATGCAGAGCTACAGGCTGGAGTCAGAGTGGTTGGAGAGCTCCCAAACAGAGAGAGGGACCTGGGGGTACTGATTGACAGCTGCTTAAACATGAGCCAGCAGTGTGCCCAGGTGGCCAAGAAGGCCAATGGCATCCTGGCCTGCATTAGGAATAGTGTGGCCAGCAGGAGCAGGGAAGTCATTGTGCCCCTGGACTCTGCTTTGGTTAGGCCTCACCTTGAGTACTGTGTCCAGTTCTGGGCCCCTCAGTTTAAGAAGGACATTGGAACACTTGAACGTGTCCAGAGAAGGGCAACAAGGCTGGGGAGAGGCCTTGAACACAAGTCCTATGAGGAGAGGCTGAGGGAGCTGGCATTGTTTAGCCTGGAGAAGAGGAGGCTCAGGGGTGACCTCATTGCCCTCTACAATTATCTGAAAGGTGGTTGTAACCAGGAAGGGGTTGGTCTCTTCTCCCAGGCAACCAGCACCAGAACAAGGGGACGCAGTCTCAAGCTGCGCCAGGGGAGGTTTAGACTCGAGGTGAGGAGAAAGTTCTTTGCTGAGCGAGTCATTCGTCATTGGAATGTGCTGCCCAGGGAGGTGGTGGAGTCCCCATCCCTGGAGGCGTTCAAGGGGAGATTGGACGTGGCACTTGGTGCCATGGTCTAGTCATGGGGTCTGTGTTGATAGGTTGGACTCGATGATCCTCGAGGTCTCTTCCAACCTTAGTTATACTGTGATACTGTAATTAAGAGAACTATAATTTATCTTAGCCTAGACTTCTGCCCTATCTCAGAAGTTCTGAACCAGGAACATTTCACAACTTGTCCTTACTCTTTATTGTTTTCAGGGATGCACCAGCATTAATACCAGATTCTTTTTCCTTAAATCTATAAAAAAACCATTGAGGTGAATGTGAGATGCCTCATCAATATTACCACCACCACCAAAATAGTCACTGCTGAATGGAAATAGTTTCTAAAGATATGAAGAACAAGAAGGTAACTTAGCGTAATTTGTATTGGTTTGTAAAGGAGAAATATTTTTTTCACCAACCTGACAGCCTTCTACAATGAAATGACTTGTTTGGTGGATGAGGGAAAAGCAGTCAGTGCTGTGTATGGTGAATTTAGCAAGGCTTTTGCCACTTATTTCCACATAATTCTCATAGGTGTATGAAGAAGTATGGTCTAGGTAGATGGACAGAGAGGTAGACATAAATTTAGCTCAGCTGCAGTGTGATGGTCAGACGAAGGCCAGCGGTGTACTCCACTGGTCAACAATGAGGCCAGTAGTGTTTGATATTGAGATGAGTGCAGCTTCAACAAATTCATGGGTGATACAAAACTTGTTGGGGTGGTTGATACACCACATGACTGTGTTGCTATTCACATGGGCATCCCTAGCCTGGAGAAATGGGCTGCAGGAATCTCATGGAGTTCAATGAAAAAGAAATGTGAAGTCCTGCTGCTGGGGAGGAATAATTTTGGGTACCAGCACAAGCTAAGTAAAGCCATCTGGAAAGCAGCTTTACAGAGAAGACCCTAGAGAGCCTGGTGCACATCAAATTGAACATCAGCCAGCAACGCATTAGAGAGGGTATTGCCAGAGGATGGAGGGAGGTGATTCTTCCTCTTTACTTGGTACTTGTGGGGACTCACCTTGGCTGCTTTCTCCAGTTGGGAGTTCCCTTATTCAGAAGGTAGCATTATAAAGTGAAAAACTACACAGCCTTTAAAAAGATGTTATGTGTGTTGAGATGACTTGAATGGTTTATTTTTTGATTAATGCAAATAAGGTTAGTCAAAAAAGGAAGGTGGCTAACTGTTTCTCACTTGTGCCATTGAAAATATGTTCCCACAGCAGTTTTCTTCCAAAATACAAACATTCAGATGTCCACTTCATGCCACTTAAATGTCATTACTTAAAGTAATTGCTGCAAAGATTCCATCAAATGCCCTCAAACTGTAAAGCATCATTTAACCCTGCTGTGCTATGAATATTGCCTGGCAATGAAAAAATACAACTTGCAGCCTAAAGATTGACCCATCTGCTATTTATTTAGCCTTGGAAAGAGTAATTCTATATCACACAAACACAACAAAAGAAGAGAAAAGGAAATAGGTATTTAAAACCGTAGCACTTGTAGGATGATTTGAAGTTATATTTAATTTACTTAATTATCAGCGGCTTCACTTCACATTTGAAAAGTACTACTGTAGTACGAGGGAGAGCAGAAGTTTTTTTAGCTTCTATGATATTTAGGGAATCCCTTTTGTACCTTTGTAAACTGAAAATGTAAAAGGCTGACTATGAAATATAGAAAGATATTAAGATATTAAATTTATGGTGATCACTGTCTGCATAATGGCAGTCCTTGTGTCTGGCAAGTGAAGGGATTCATAGCTGTTAACTTACATATGTATCAGCTGCAATCTAGGGTTGACAAGCCGTGTTCTGGTCCATAAGTAACTGTGTCCAGAAGTATCCCATACTGATCTGTATTCTGTTAGTGAAGGTCAATCAAGGCAAAGCCAGTTCCCAGATTTCTGGATCTGGGAAACTGAAGGAAGATCTCTGTCAGTCTGAAACTAAGCCTTCAGAATTTCTTCTGTGTTTGGTATCCCTGTCCAAATCACTTTTGGTTTAGCAAACAAAAACTTGCTGCTTCTTTCTGCTTTGGGAAACACCTTAGAATCTCTTAAAAAGGGAAATGTTCTTAGCAAAGTTGTTGGAATATGTGTGTGTAAGGATTTTCAAGACGTTAATATCTCTTCTCCTTCTCTTATTAGTGAGACTCATACTCTTTGGTTTGATGAAATCCCTAGGAAACCTCACTTTTCATGATGTCTGGCATATCTCCAAAAGTTTTCAGCTTCTTTACAACAAGAAATAAGCTTTCTGATGAAACCCATCTTTTTGGATGTAGAAGGGAGTTTCTGT
This sequence comes from Melanerpes formicivorus, assembly GCF_026170545.1. NCBI lineage: Eukaryota > Metazoa > Chordata > Aves > Piciformes > Picidae > Melanerpes > Melanerpes formicivorus. Next base: position 19,522,274 of record NW_027142364.1, on the reverse strand, counting down.
GGAAAAAATCTGCTCTTTCCTCCAAGACAGGAAATACAGGAATATTCTGTTCCCTCCAAGATAGATTAATTCCATAGTTATTACTTCCAGTTTTATTACTAATAAGGCACGATGTTAATCATCTTCTTTTCTCTTATTTAAACAAGATGGTCATACTGTTCTTTCTAGTACAGGATTGTGCTCTTTTTAGTATGTGGAATCTGTTTCCTGAATTCTTAGTTATTTAAATACTCAAGCACTGCATTCAATTTTGAGCTGTTTCCATGTACCATTCCTTGGGAGAATTTTTGCTAGAGCTCTGTTCCATTCTATCACCTGAAAGAAGTAACAGAAAAAAACCCAACCCAAACAACAAAAAAAAACCCCTCAGGACTGGAAAAACATCACTTCAAATGGCTGCATAGCTGGGAACACAAACATCTTTAAAAGATGTCTGGAAATTGAATTAATTCAGTTCTTCTCTAGATTTTTAAGGGATCCATTTTGCCTGTGAGGCACAGTCTAGTGAAACACAAACACAAAGTTCAAAATGCAGTGCCACAGCAGGAGCAAATGACAGTGCATCTGGATTTGGAGGAGTGCAGATGAAAGCTATTGTTTCTACTATTTGAGCAGTGATGTGAGGCCTGTAGAGTTTTGGACTCTAACGATCCAGATGATAAGTTGGAGTCTGTTTCAGCACAATCTGGAGATGAGAGAAGAAGGTCTCAGATTGAAAATTCCTGGTGTTGGGTATTGCTGCAGAACTGCTGCTTCCCTGGATTTGGGAAGTGTGTCAGACTCCAGTGAGATACATTCTTCCTTGTCATCTGTACTGATCTACATGAAATCAATCTCATTGTGCTCACATATTGTATCAGTGGTTATAATGTTGTAAGTAGTTTAACTTTTATTAAGTAAGTTCAGGTACTGTAAGGTTTTATGTACAGATTTGATCTGGTAGTATGAATCTGCTTCTTTCTTCTCCAGTGTAAGCAAAGGGCTCTTCCTCTCTTAGTAAATGTTGTCATACTGCATCTAGCAATATTCTGAGCTATAGGTGATACGTGTTTAGATAAACAATATGGGTTGGTTACTCTTGCACTTGACACCGTGCACAGGGCAACTTTTCAAAGGATTAGAGATTACTCTTGAGTTGCCACTTACACAGGATTACATTTCACCTTGGACTCCAGTATCCTAAGCCTCTTTCTGAAGGTCAAATTAAGGTTTTTTTTTTTCCTTTCTTTTTTTTTCCTGTCAGAAAGATTTAATAGCAACTGTGTCCAAAAGGGATTTTTTCTTCTTTTTGAAAAATCAAGCCTGAATGAAGTGTTTCTAACTGTCCAACTTTCAAATACTTTCTCAAGTTCTCTTAGGAAGCATACGGTTCCAGTGTGAGGTAATTGTTTTCCATCTGGACACTGTCTGGTGGTGGTATTTGCTGTAGTCATAAGTAAATAAATGGAAGAGTCAAATAAATGAACACATCTGTAAATAATTTATTTGCTGATTGATGGGTGGTAAATAAACTCTAGCTTCTTTCTGTGGCTAGATTCACAATCAAAATTGTGGAACAAGATATACGCCAGCATGCTAGAAGCCTGAAGTTCAAAGGTAGGATATGAGAAAGCCTCTAGGGATACCCAGAAACACCAAAGAAGTGACAGACAAATTCCAGTTAATGCTGCCTCTGACCCCAGCAAGCCCCTAGCTGAAACACTTTAAAGCACGCTAAAGCCTTTCTTGAAATCCTGCTCTAGTTGTCTACTTGCCCTCTGTTTTGATCAGCTCTCTGCATCCAGTCTTTCAAGGAGAAGAGTTATATGGAGACCCAGAAGAAGTTCACTTTTAAAAGTGATATTGTCAAGGACAGAAATAAAGCAGAGAAGAAAGAAAGAATGAGAAATGACTGCGGTTCTGGCTCTTGTGTAGACTTGCCAGACTCAACTCAGTGTTTTCACTCATTCAAGGTGATATTTTTCTTTTTCCTTTCCCTTCTTTGTCTGTGTAAGCTCTCAGTAAAGCAAAAACTATCACACAAACCTTCTGATTAGTCTTCCTAATGTGCACTTTCGCAGTAAGTCAAATGTTTCTGCTCCTGAATAAGTAAATTTATTTATTGCTAAGGTTCATTAGAAGAAAAAGGGACTATCAGAACTGTGTGAATGGGCACCCTTATATACTTCAAATACTTCAAACCCATCTTTGGGGCACTTGCACTGAAGTAGGGAAAATGCCTGTGAAAAATGACTTTTTAGCTTGAGCATTTGTACACTTACTGAACTGAATTTCAAACAGGACTCATTCAGATGTCAGACTCTTGCAATTAAAACCTGTGCTTGGCTAGCTAGTTAGTTCGTTATTACACACTTTATGGTGTGAGCTGCAAATTAGGTACTCAAAGTCCGCAGTTCAACGGCTTTGCAGGCCTAGAATTATTCACTGAACAAGATTGTGAATAATTTCAAATAATGAATAAATTCAATATACTTTTTGTTCTGTCTTTGCATAGCTTCTGAAGAGGGAAAGAATAAAAAGAGGAAATCAATCAGATAAATTATTCATTGAGAATTATTTGTTCAGCTCTAACGCTTATGTACTTAGACAATATTTTCATTGGAACAGACTCTGAAGAGCTCTTCATCCTGCATATATCTCAGCTACAATTCATCTGTGTAACGTTTTGAGGTTCTTGTTAAATGCAGATGCCTAGACCTACTTGCAGGCAGTAGGATTTGTCTGATTCTGTCTCTAAGTTCTTGACTAAGTTGAGCTACTCCAAGAATTATTTAACAGGGATTATTTTGTGGAAGAATTTCTTTGTCCTTACTCTGTCTGTATTAAGAAATAGTCTTTAGTGATCATCCCAGCTTTGCTTGCAAGGGATCTTAAAGATCATCTAGTTCTGACCAGCTTGCCATGAGCAGGAACACCTACCAATAGATGAGGTTACTCAAAGCCCCATCCAGCCTGGCTTTAAACACTTGCTTTTTCATCCACCACCACTCTCAAGTCCTTCTCTCCAGGGCTACTCTCAATCCACTCATTGCCCAGCCTGTATTTGTCCTTGACACTGCTGCAACCTGGGTGCAGGACCTTGCACTTTGTCTTGTTGAACTCCATGGAGTTTGCTTGGATGCACCTCTTAAGCTTACCAGGGTCCCTTTGGATGGCATTCTTTCCCTCCAGCATGTCAACTGCATCACACAGTTTGGTGTTGGCAGACTTGCTGGGGATGCACTCAATCCCACTGTCCATGTCACCAAGAAAGAGGTTTCCTTTCAGGAGTTAAACCTTTTTGTTATCTAGTCAAGGAAGATCATCAACAGGAAATCTTCTATTGTGAAGAGCTATCTTTCTGTACTAATTGTCCTTATTTTAAAAGAAATTAAGATGAAGGAATTCAGTGACATGTGCTGCTCTAATTAACACACTAGGCACTAAATACAGCTCCCCCTAAAAAGATGTAATAGTTGTTGAAATCTCTTGTCATGATAGTAACATATTCCACTATTTGTCTGCTACTGAGTGAGTGCTGTATTTCTTAAGAAACAGAGACTGAATCTGGAAAAGGATCTGTTTTTCCTTCTTAGAGTATCCACATTTCTTTCAATGTGAGTGTCTTTGTTGTTCCACTGGATCAGAGAAACCAAGGAGCCTCTGCCCCATCTTTAAAGTACAGTGGGAGAAACAAAACTGAACAACACAGTGGATCTTGGGCACTGAAAAGGGAAGAATGTTAGATACTGTAGAAGAGATAATTGCTGTCATAGTAATGACTTTTTAACTAACATAAAGAGGATTTGGGTTTTTTGCTCTTGTTAATAAGCATTCTGTTTAAAAATAATAAAGCTGTGAAGCTCTTTTCCTTCTTGCAAAAAAGAAGTTTTCTTATATTTTTACCATTGTTCTTTATACATGCTTGCTGATTGGGAAGAGGAGACTGGAGCTGGGAAGTTATTGTTGGTCTTGGCTCTGCCACTGACTTACCATTGGCCATTGATCAAGTCACATAAGTTCTTTTTATGCTATCATGCGATGTTATACTAACGTCTTTCACTTACGCTGATGTAAGAATTTGGAAGAAGGATTATCTCTTATTTTGTAATGTACAGAATTTAACACAGTGGGGGTATAATCTTGATTAGGTTCTCAATGTGGTACTATAATAGAGTTAATAAATAATACTTGACAGCACTCTGAAGATGGAGGTATGGAAGGAAATGAGGCATAACTTTTGAATAACCCTTAATTCAAATACCACAGATGCAAAGGAGATCATAAGGTAAAGTCAAACTTTGTTTCACAGGGCAATTCTACAGTATATGTGACAACAACAAATGCAGGAAAGTCTGTCTCCAGGGCTCTGCAGAGCAAAATGTGTGATGTAAAGATGTTTTCCCATAAAGTCTGATGTAAGTGTGAGGTGTGAGGTCTTTTATTTGATGACTTTGCATTGCTTCGATTCTCTATTGGCTCCTCATGAATCTTCGTTTCATGAAAGCCATGTTGGCAATCCAGACAGAGTGTCTGGATAATATATTATGAATCTGATTCTTCCCTATTTGCCCAAGGATATTTAGAGCAACAACAACAACAGCAACAAACTTTTTTATGAATCCCTTTTTCTGTTGTTTCTCTTTTCTAGTTTGTGTAGTTCAGTGTATCATGAGGGTTTATTGTATTCCATTTCAGAAATTCCCTAGGTTTTCGAAAGTTTAAACTGAAAGAAAGAGGAAAACCATTTTAATTGTATGATTTCCTGCAAACTGGAAAGTGGGTTAGTTTCCTATTAAATATAAAGGGAAAAAAAAGTATGTTTTTTTCTTACATGAATCACACAACTGATAGTACTCAGGTCATGCTAATATTTGTGTGAGGCTACTCTTGGAACCTGTATCTGTTTCAATGCAGCTGGCAAAACTGCAGTCATGCCCATTCATCAAACACTATGTTGTGTTACTAAGCAACTCTAATTATTGGCTGTTTTAAAACATTTCTGCTAATCTGGAGGCATTTACTAGGTTGATGGATGCAGACACTTTGCTTCCTGTGTCTCCATGTTGGTAGATTGTGCAGTGGATTGTTCTGCTAAAGGCAGTGACCATTTTAGACTTGGCCACTAGAGACAGTTTGGGTTTTTAAAATGAAAAGCCAGGGAATATCCCAAGTAAATACATCATGGCTTGCTTGGACACCTGCCAAGGAGCAACCCAGTCACTATTGCTCTGTTATTTGTTGGCACCCACTTGCGATCCTTCCTTTATTCTTTGTCATCTCTAAAAATGGAAAGTGTATCACTGGAAACCCCTGGAAACCACTGTGGAGGCAACATAAACTGGTGTCAATTTCAGCATATTCTGAGCTTTTAGGTTTTGTCATGCTGTTTCTTTCAGGCATATATTAGAGTCTACAAAACTATTAGCTACTGAAGAATGTGAAGCATAGTCACCAAACACTCAGTCATGTTACTAACTAATAGTCTGCACTTGGGTGAACAAGGATTTTGAAGGAAATCAGATCCAAAGTTCACTGACTGTCCACCAGGCATTTAAAAAACACTTTCTTGTTCCTTGTTCTTGTCAGAATGTTTTCCTCTTTTTGCATTACTAGCTTTTTCCAAATGGATTGGAAGTGTAGCCAGCTCCATGTGCAGACTGATGCATGGGAATCCTCTACACACATTTTGCTTGACTGTTTCACTCTGCTTCGCTGAGCCAATTTCACAGCAGGACCATCAAAAAAAAGTGCAGACAGAAGACAGAATTTAAACTAGAACAGGTCAATTAAAAAACTTACTAAAACTTACTAGGAAGTAGTTAAGTCTCTGTAGTTGCTGCATGCAACATTCAGCAAAGAGCTGGTGCTGGAATGGGTCTGTGTTCTCTTTCTCTGAGTGCCCAAAGAACACCATGATCAGCACAGACAACATCAAAAATACTTGAATAAATTTGAGTAATTTTGCCAAGTGTTGCAAATGCTTGAATTTACCAATTAGCTCTCTGTAACACTGTCATCTGTCAGCAGATAGACTGGGTGAGCAGGCTGACTTTAGTTTAGTACTGATCTGCAGGGTAAAGGAACAGGACATTAGTGGGGCAACCATGCTGGAAGAGGAGGTGACCTCAGATCTGGTGGGTCAGTCAGACCCCAGGCCATGCAGGGCCACTTGGGTCCATCCCATAGGACACTTCTCATGGAAAATTCATACTGAAGTGAACAGATGCCAAGAAGCTTGAAATTGGATTGTCCTCCAAAGGCCTCGTTGTCCTGCTGAAGCACCTGGGAAAAAAAGACACCAAATTTTACAAGAGCAGGATCAGATGCTAAAAGTAGACTTTGCAGTCCCATGGTGAGGAGGCTTAAACCAAGGGCCAGCTGCACAAAACTTGCACACAGATGGTTACCACCACATTCTGTGTGGTTCACAGGGAAGAGGGGAGTGCATAACATTTGCACCATTGCTTTGTAGCTACCCTTGACTGGTCTGTCATGCCCAAAGAGTGTTACTACTTCTGTTGTCAAGGTGGCTGCAGAAGATGTGGCAGGATTTGCCTGTGAGAAAGTGACTGCAAATGGTCCAGCTCCACAGCATACCTTTGGCCAATGCCAAGCGTGTCTTCTGCTGGAACTTAAATGCAAATCTGTTTCTTTAATTCTTGTTGGTATCTGGGGTGGAATCAGTGTTTTACCTGAACTGGACCAATTGGTTGGTGACATAAAATTGAAATCTCTAGGGCTCACTCATTCAAAGTATGGTTAAGAAAACTTAAAATACAGTCTGTCATTGCTTAATAATTTTGTGTTAAATTATATTCCAGCTGCTATGATACCACTGAAGCTTAGAAAAATGTTGGGGGGCTTTTGTGTGTGGCCCTGATATATAGGTCCTGTAATAATGGTTTCATACTAGAATTAGATATTTGCTGTGAAAAGGCTGTGAGGGTGTTTGGAGCTGAATGAAAAAGGCTATTTACAGTTTAATGCTTTGGCAGCTTGGTCAGCGTGTGCAACGCATGCCTCTCACCAACAGAAGGAAAAGATCAAATATTACACAACGTAAATCATTCAGGAATAAAATTCAAGAAACAAAAAAAAATCCCCTTACTTTGAAACAAAATGCAATAAAGGTGAAAATTTGTTTGTCAGAGACTCGAGAAAAAGACAACAAAAATATACTTTTAAATCTACCTTGGGAAATTAATACTGAGGTAATTTTCAGGTTAGGGCTGGAAATGTAGCACTTTGTCATCTTAGAATAAACACCAAAAACAGATGCCACAATTTCATAAAATAAACATGCAGTGAAAGGGTAACACAGACATTAGCAGCAAACTGAGACAGTAGCCAATACAGTATGATGAGAAGGAATACTCAGTATGGTGTGATGTGCGATAGAAGCCATTAGCCATATGGTACAGTGTGAAGAGGGCCTCTGTGACTAAGTAACAGTTGTATGTTATGTGGTTTATAAAATAATTATGCAATGGCAAGCAACTCTTTTATAATTATTGGCTGTTTCAAAATATTTCTGCTAATCTGGAGGCATTTACTAAGTTGATGGATGCAGACAGTCTGCTTCCTGCGTCTCCATGTTTGTAGATTGTGCAGTGCGTCGTCCTGCGAAAGACAGTGACCATCTTAGGCTTGGCCACTAGAGACTGCATTTTTTCTTTTCTTTTCTTTTTTTTTTAATGAAAAGCCAGGCAACATCTCACATAAATACATCATTGCTTGCTTGGACACCTGCCAGGGAACAACCCAGTCACTATTGCTCTGTTATTCATTGGCGCCCGCTTGCGACCCTTTCTTTATTCATTGTCATCTCTAAAAATGGGAAATGTATCCCTGGAAACCCCTGGTCCTCTACCACCATGGACAACATAAACTGGTGTCAATTTCAGCATATTCTGAGCTTTTAGGTTTTTTTTTATGCTGTTTCTTTCAGGCATTTATTAGCATGTATAAAACTATTAGCTACTGAAGAACATCAAACAAATATTCTTGATATAATCAACGAGATGACATTAATTTCCTTTTTCTTTTCTACTGCTCCTCAGGCAACCATATGGGAGGCAAGTGCCTGTAAAGCATTTAAGTGCAGCACTGTTGCTTCAAAATGGGAATAAAGTAATAAATAAATAAATAAATAAACTTTTGGGGAATCTATTCAACTGCAAAATATGCTTTCAAGTGAATCTTGGGCTCTAGGTCTGCTAGAGGTTCCCATCTCCTGTCCATCCACCTCTAACAGGAGAAGGCGAAAGGTTGCATAAATCCTCTATTGTGACCCTGCAGTACATGGGGTGGCTGAATGGCTGTAAAGTAGGAACGCTGGGCTGAACATCACCAGCTAGGACAACAGACCTAATCCCCAGGAGTCAAGCACACATGTACAGCTTGGAGAAGTCCACAAAACCATATCTTCTCTTTCTTTCCCTTTAACGTGTGCTGCAGGCCACAAAACAGTTCCCAGCTTCTTCCAGTAAACTTTAGATCTACTGTAAAAGACCAAAAGCTCTAATTGTAAAATATGACAGGAAGAGCACAGGAGAGATCAAGGGCATTGCCAGTATAAAGGTCTTTGAACATCTTCTGGCTGTTACACCCACATGGGTCAGCTCTAGCTCAGTCCTGGAGACAGTACAGATCAAAGGTGATTTTTATTATGTGCATCTGGTGTATTGCTGTTAGTGCTCTAGAATAGCACATGTATAATTTCACTGTAGTAGGTAAATCTGCCATCAAGGTTTTCGGTTTTGGAGTGGTTCGTCAACTGATGTTTTCATAGTGCAGGTAACTGATGTGAGCTACAACTATTGAACTAGTCTTACAATAAGGACATAGAAAATTAGAAATCATAGAATCTAAATCTACTATGAGGTTTCTGATGAGACTACACTGCACTGAAATAAACTTCTGGTTTGTCTATCTGTCTGAAAGGAATGCAGGTGTATGACTGAAAAATTTTTGCAAGGCTGCAATCCAATGACATGCTTTTCACCACATTTTAAGTACTGGAAAGGAATGTGTCATTAAGTATAATGCAAGGATATACATTAAGAAATTGGCAGTACATAGAATAGCACATGCACACACACATATGTACATATCTGTATGTAAGTCATTTTTCTTACAAGGAAAAAAGTGATTGTCCATTGATGGAAGCAGCTGGCCTGACTGCTAGACCAGTTGTTTTGTTTTGTTTTGTTTTGTTTTGTTTTGTTTTATTTTATTTTATTTTGTTTTATTTTGTTTTGTTTTATTTTATTTTGTTTTATTTTATTTTGTTTTATTTTATTTTGTTTTATTATTTTAGTTTAGTTTATGTTATTTTAGTTTATGTTATTTTATGTTACGTTATTTTATGTTACGTTATTATCTGGTCTTACTAGTGAAGATACCACTTTCATTTTTGCCTGCATTTGTAGTGTAAATGAGGAGCAACCTATTGTAAAATGATGCTACTGAGATCAAAGGAAGCAGTCCTTACTACCAAGCTAAAATCATTCCGGGGAAATGTTTTTGATTATGGTTAATGATGTAATCAAGCCAGTAAACTGCCTAGAAGTTGGAGTTGCAGAAGCTGTATAGCCTGCCCATTACAAAGCACCTAATCGACAATAATAGAATGGGGGAGCTGGGGGGGAAAGCGTGGTGTAGCAAACAAGATGCCAGTTAAATGTTTACTCTAATGGCACACAAAACTGGTCAGATTTGATTAGAATACTTATGCCTATCTTCCTAAAAGTGTAATACTGAATGGCTGAGGGTTTAGCACAGAAAAAAATCCCAAAAGCCAAGGGTGGAGAGGAAAGGACCAAAAAAAGGTAATTTTTTAACATCTTTGATTTCATTCTTTAAAGACCAATTACTTTCCTGTCCCCCGTGGGAGAAAAACATTCGTCTTCTTAATAGCAGAATCATTCTAAGACTTTTCTGATTCATTTTATATTTAGCAGATTACCGTTTTGGAGTCATCAGTAGGAGAGAACCCAGCAAACTGACAGACTTGAAATCATGTCCTTTGATTGTAATTGACAGGGAAAGCGTTTAAGGTAAAGAAAAAAAATATTTTATTCATCTTTGATTACACTGTGATGTGATTTGGTGACATAATACAACTGTGAACTAAGGCAAGAAAGGCAATAATTCCTACTTGAGGCTTTGACATGATGTAGCCCTTTAGTCTTCTTCAAACCAGTGCCTCCAGCTACAATAGTCCCCTTGATGGAGTCTAGACAAATAGATATATAGACTGTTACAATTTAAAAGGCAAACAGCTTTAAAATAACATTTCTCAAGGCCATGTATTTTCATATTAAGTGACTGATACGTATTTTTCTTTATCAAAATTAAATCTAGATAATATTTTTAAAGAATTGCACATTGGATAAAATGATTTACTTCAGAAGGCTCTTAAAGTGATCTGAAAAGTAACCATTTTTCACACCTAACAGCCAAGTGAATTGGAAGTGCCTACTAGAAATGAAAAGTACATTTATCCAAGTCATAAAGAGAGGCTTTATTTTAATGCTATATATAGTCTTATGTGTATGTTAACTTTTTTACTGTTTTCTTTGTATTCCATCACCACAACATGAGGGGAATAATGACGAGATCATCCATTTCAGCATTACAAAATGCGTTGCTCAGTTCCAAAACTAAATTGTACTTTCTTGATTGTGATCAGGTCTTGTAGGATTCCTGCAAGCCCACTGGGTTTTTTAGATGTCAGCAGTTAACCTAAGGCAATAAAGAAATGTTAGAAAATTCTGTCACATCTTCATGATGTGCATTACAGACATTTGTAAAACATATGAGTTGGTTGTCTTCGCAAATACTTTCCGAGGAAACTGCAAATTCAGCAGCTCCCACAGAGTCCAAAATTTTTTATTCATGCCACTTCACAATTGTTTTTTTTAAAGCCAGCTGTCTAAAATACTTTGCAAAAACCATTTCTGTTGTCTAATTTGAGCTACTATAATGTGGTTACAAAAGTGTGGTGTTCTAAAGGATATATTCAACAGAATAGTGTTATTTCATAAGAAGAAAAAGTGAAGTTCATCCTCAAACAAAGTTAATCATATTAGTTTATTTTGAATGTGTAAAAGACTGTTCTGCATCACTCTTCTTTTGCCTTTTGTAAAAAGTTAAATGGAGAAAAAGGCAAGCAATGACAGTTGTGTAGACTGAGGTTCCTGTTGCACAGAAGAGCTTCTTCGCAGAGCAATACCTGCAAAGCAGGGGACACAGTCTCAAGCTGCGTCAGGGGAAGTTTAGGCTCGAGGTGAGGAGAAAGTTCTTCACTGAGAGAGTCATTCGTCATTGGAATGTGCTGCCCAGGGAGGTGGTGGAGTCACCATTCCTGGGGGTGTTCAAGAGGGGATTGGATGTGGCACTTGGTGCCATGGTCTAGTCATGAGGTCTGTGGTGACAGGTTGGACTCAATGATCTTTGAGGTCTCTTCCAACCTTAGTGATACTGTGAAAGCCATCCTCCCATATCTCTTCCTTTTATAATTGTCGCTATGTCTAAACCACAGTGACTAGTTGCATGAATAAAACTGGTCATACTCCCTGCCCTCTCTGCAGAGACTGCCAAAACTTTCCAAGTTAGTTCAAACAGTGACGACGAAACAAAACAAGCATCACCACCTTAATCCATCAAAAAGTAATTGTGCCAGAATATTAATGGTTCTGTGTCTGATGACCCAGTTATACTAAATACTGATGTCTTTCCAAATGTGTTCCTTTGTGTTCTCCTGACACAGGGATTTCAGAACACCACATATATGATGCCATTAAGGTATGTAAAAAACAACACCCCAAACCCCTAAACGGATGCTGTAGCTTCACGTGGGCTGAAAACAGTAATCATAATTACCAACATATAATGATTCACCCAATTTAGTCATGATATTTCAGGATTATGAAAAGAAAGGTAATAGCTGTATTGTGGAATTAACCCTTCAATCATCCCAGATCTGGAAAAGGCAAAGTAGTATAGAGTCTCAGATCTCTGCTTAGTCCTTCTACATTCCCAGGTAGGATGACTGGCTGTGGGAGCTTTGGTTTGTCCTAGTCTTGAGCATATGTCCGTGCATCATAGGAATGATGTTTGTGGCCTGCAAAACAACAGAGGGACAGGAGATTGTTCATCTAGTTAGTTGTGCAAATCAAAGAAGTTTTTTTTCCTTTCTTTTCTGCTTGCCTTTTTATTCCCCCTGTTGTTTTTGTTTGGAAAACAAAACATTTTCACAATCCTGAGCCGGATCCCTCTGTGAGTGGACTTAGGGGTGAACACAAATATTAGGGTGATAAAAACCCCAATGAATGCTAACATTTAATGATCACTCCAGGTTTTATATTCACACAGAGGTGATGCTAATATTTTTTTGTGTGTGTGCAATGCTGCTGTCTGCCTTTTGCTAGGAACAGGCTTGGAGATTCCAGTTAGCACTCACGAAGGAAATTCCCCCCAAAACGATGTGTCATACTTCACTAATACTGCTGCAATATTTGGCAATTATATTTGCAAGTAAGAAGTGCTGATTAAACTGCATTAGTGTATTTATAATCTGTTGAAATAGTCACAGTACCTTTTGTGGTTCCTTTGCAGTACCATGGGAAGAAAAGAAACACCCTAAAAAAAAACCCAAATAAATTTCAGATGAAATTTGTAAAGTTATAGTTAAAGAAACATTATCCCTAAAATTACCATTTGAATGATAAGCAATTTTGGGAGTAATTATAGTGCACAGTCTACTTTCAATGCATTCTGATATATGGATAATTACTCCTGGTAATATGTGTTAGTTAGATTTTATAACAACAATAACAATTTATTGCAAAATTAATTCCTTGGCACAATTTAACATTTATTGATGTGAAGTCAAAGTGAATTGATTTTATTGCAGACCACTTGTGATAACGCTTTCCCTGTGCTCCTGCTCTAATTGGTTGTTATAGGTCATTTTGGTATTTAGTTTAAAAAATAAATTAATTTGGTAGCAAGGTGCATTTAGTAAAATGGCAAGATATTTACAGCTCATGTGGTTTTATTTAAATAAAAAAATGGTAAGGTAATGCAATCATCTTTGGTTATAAAGTGATGGATGAATTGAAAACATTTCTGAATCAGGTCAATGGTAGTGATGATTAGTGCATTGTTAATCAAGTTGCTGAGATTGCTATCAAAAGCTTTATCTCTTTCACTCAGACTGGTGAGAGGATCATGAATATTAAAGAGATTCAAATAGATCTGCACTCATGTAATATGGAGCACTACAAATGAAAAGGCTAAATGAACCCAGACTGTGACTTTATGCACCGATATATCTCTTAACTAAAGAGGAATGCCTAATCCATTTCTATACTTGTATTAGGCTACATACATTGCAAGCATACAAAGAATTTCATGTGCCATATTCATTTTATGGGCTAAGCACTTATTTACTGCCCTATGAGTGTGAAGAAAAAGTCTCTGTGGAGAAGTTTTTTTTTTCAGAATAGAAACAATAGTTCCTATAGGCCAGATTTTAATTTCTGCAACACCAGTAAAAATCCAAAGTAGTGTACTTGAAATCAGCAGCCTGATCTCAATTACACGGCTCTTATTTTATGCTGATTTACCTGAAATTAGGGTTTAGTCCAGTGTATAGTTTAATTATATGTCTGGAATGCACACCCCTTTATAAATCTTAGAGGAGATCTAACAAATAAGGTGTGTAATCACAAATGGATGGTGCAAATATGTGGACAGTGGAGGCCTGAAACCTGCAAACATGCAGGTATGTGCCTGTGTGTTCCTGAGAAACTCCACGGATGTTCAGCTGGATTAATCATGGAGACAAGGCTAAGCAGGTTCAAGGCCCCCTCATTAAAACCAGTTCTTCATAATTAGATACAAAGAACAAAAATCCCAGATGAACAAACCAGAGTGAACCGAAATCTAACTTCATGCTTATGACTATTTGACAATTCCTGTATTAGAAAGGAGTCAAAATGGTTCAGATGTCACCATCTGTCTTGCCTACAGAGATACTTTTGCGTTACAGCAGCGTATAGTGTAAACACTCCTCAATTTGTCTGCGATGTGCTGCTGTTCCAAGAGTAGTGGAGTAGGAGTTCAAACCTACTCATGACTGCTAAGAGGTAAATTCTTAGAAAATTCCCACTTTACAGGAAAATCATGAAACTAAGGCTCGGTGAGGGAATATCAGTGTGAGCTTAGTTGCCTGGGTACTTTTCTCTACTGTTACGTTAATACACTGTTTCTGGATATGTGCTGTTTAAATGATTTACACAGAATTTACTAAACTTCTACTAATTCCAGCATCAGAAATCTTGAAATGTCACAAGTTCCTGCAGATAGTTCTTGTTTTGCACATGCACATGAAAGGCAGCTCTTTTGGAATGGGTGAGTGTATACAGGCAAAATATATAGGGAGTGTATGGCTATGCTCAAAAGCGTACAGTGAGGCCAAATAAACACCATCATAAAACCATTGCTCATCCTTTGTATTTCACATGCAAGCATGGTTTCCTCTGCAGAGGGTGTGAGAAATAAAATAATATGGCACAGGAAATATCAATCACAGCTTATGAATTTGAAAACTTACCTTTTATCTGAGAGAGACAAAGAATGAAAAACTTCACTAGCCAAAGCCAGTCCTGCTAATTTATGTAGACCACCCTGAGTACAGTGCAAGACTGAGACCACCAAAGTAATTTGTTACAATTAAACCACAGTGAGACACACTCCCTCATCCCTGTGTGCCTCACTCCTGTTTAGACTCTTCCCAGGCAGAAACATGCCATTAATGAACTCCCTGCCTGCTGAAGCAGTTTCACCATGCTCAAACACTGTGCTTTGTGAACACTTTTCTAGATCCTCAAAGTAAACACATTATCAAGCCCCATAGCTCTCTTAGCAACTCCTCAACATCAGAATTTTTTGTCTTTTATTTAAAGGGAAGATCATGTTAAGAGGTGGATTTTATCCTTTGATCTGAAAAAGCTGGGATTCCCAGAAGAGCTCGTCTGTTTGAGGAGGGAGACATGGCATTGTGGGTGTGGTCCAGAGAGCTTTGTCTTCCATAGTTCTAACTTTACTTTTTTACCTTTGACTTTTGAGAGCTCAGTGGAATGGAGATATCTTGGGATGTGATCCGTTGTATCTTAGGCTAATCTGATGTATGGCTTGGAAGATGAGGAATAAGGGCCTTAGTGTAACTGTGTGGAGGACCTGGCAGCCATTGTGATTGCCTGTCTTGTACAGTAACCTCTTCATTTGCAAGGCTAGTGGAACACCAGAGCCTTCAATGATTTTTCCCTAATGTTTAACAGGGCTGGATGCAGCCCAATAGACATAAATTTTCTTTCCAGACATTTGAATTCTTTCCCATTCGGTAGGGCCTTGCTCGTCTGCATTGCCTTCCTGTCACCCGGCAGACTCAGCTGTAATTGTGTCAAAATTGTGTCAACTTGTACCTGAGCCCTGGAAAAAACAGGCACTAAAAAAGGAATCAATAAAAAGTTGACAATAAAAAAAATATGCACTCCCCTAGCAATTGCTTGGAAAATTGGCCATGCTGAAGTCCAGGGTTGTAATCCTGCTTGGTATTCTGTTCCTATCACACAAGATCCTGAACTCCACCATCTCATGGTTGCTGCAGCCAACGCTGCCCTCAACCTTCACCGCTTCAACCAGACCCTCCTTGTTAGTGAATATGAGATCCAGCAGCTCTCTTCTTCTACTTGGCTCATCCACCATTTGCATCAAGTAGTTATTGTCAGTGCAGTGTTCCTCAAGAGAATGGGCTTGAAAGAAAACATCTAAGTCTATGACCAGCAAGGTCATAGAACTGAAAAAAAACCCCTTATTCTGCCACTCTCAAAGCAATGCCAGTGTTAAACAAAGCATTTCACCGAATGTGGTGTCATTATAATTATTTCTTATAACCTATCATTAAGCAGCTTTGGACTAAAGGTATAAACTAGCATAAAATAAAACAACTCCATGGAAGAAATGGAACTTAACTGACAGATAGTGAGAGCTGAAGTTGTATATCTACTTTCTCGGATTGTATGTTTCTTGAATAAAACAGATTCATTCAACTTCTCAAGGACCAAGTTCTAATCACAGAAAAGGAGAGTCTGATTTGTTTATTTTTTCACAAAAGGCTTAACTAAAGAAACAAACAGCATAGCAACATAATCAGTTGCATCTACAAATCTACTGCCCTTGAATTTCATAAGGAGGACTTTCAGAGGAATCAGCCTTATGAAGGTAGAAGATTGGAGATGCTAAATGGCACTATCAAGCTTCAGAAGTTTAATGCCATATTATGATTCAAAACCCACATGTGAAAACCCTCAAATTCAGTGTAGATCTTACTGAAAAGAGGTGTATGTCCAACAGTGCAGCAAGACAAATGATTTTTAATAGTTCCTTTGAGTGGAAATGTCAAAAGATTATTTCAGATAATGTAGTTCTCAAATTGCTTAAAAACAGGCATTGAGTAAGTTCACAGCTTTATATAACCTACCATTTGGCCAAGTAATTTTCCTCTGGGAAAATGAACCACAGTTTTCTTCTAGTTCAATATAAATGCTTTTTTAGTTGCATCAAAAGGGAGGGATTCATTTAATTTGAAAGGAACTTTCAAAGGACAATCATAAGTATGACACAATGTCAAAGGAAGTATGTATTTTATTGTCCAATATGGAAAGGTTAGTGAGACCATAAAACTTGGTTTTATCTGGTGTTTGGGCTCACAGGTTGTGAGTTAGCTTCAAGACTGACAGAGTTGTGGGTCAGTCATCTTAATCTTTAATATATCCCTGCCCCAGATTTGATCATTTAGCAATAAAGCAGCATTTGGTGATGTTTTATTACTCAACCTACTTTGAAGACCGTAATTTTATGCTATATTTTGTCTTCTTGAACATTGTTCAGTATTTGTTCATCATTATCTGTATGTATAAGCATCAGCTGCTGGTCTTGTTCTGCTTGTCCATGTACATCTTTCATTTTTTGTGACTTCTAGTATGCTCTTCACAGGAGTTAGTGTAAGTACAACTTCAGTGGAAGTGTTAGTGACATGGTAGTCTCAAAACAGCTACTTATGCCCTTGACTTTGAGCTGATGTCTCCCTATACAATGTCTCACAGTAAAAGCAGTCATACTATTTTTCCTGTAGGACTTGCATGGCTCAAATCCATATAATGGCTCTTTTTGACAGCTGCTTCACTGATTAAGTTCCCTCCACTATGTTTCCATTAATTTCTCTGTGGCTTGCATTGCTAGTGATGTAGTGAATGGGCACTGGGGCCGGTAATGGCCCATAATGGTGGTCCTGTGAAGCCCTTCTGGGGTCTCCCCCCTACCTGGCCTATGGCCCAGGATGCTGTTTCAGTCCCTCTAGGACCATCTGTCCCGGCCTCAGTGATGCTGCCGCAGGTCTAGTCTCTAGCTCCTCACAGCTTTATTGCAAAGAGGTAGACATTGCAAAGGCTGAATGCTCAGTGGATGGGGATGAAAGAAAACACACTGTGCATGTGCTTCATGAAAAGTCAAGAAGTTGAAGTTTGGTTTTGAAGAAGTTGGTATTTTAGGAAGGCTTAGTGTTTGTCTGTATCTCAAAAGGTATATTTTTGCCTTATTGTATGTAGTCTACATGTGGAACTCACTGTCAGAGGACATAACTATAGGTGAGATTCAAAGTGGAATGGAATGTTTGGAGATGAGCAAGACTGTCCTGATGAACAATGACAAAAGGTGTTCAAGAGGGGATTGGCACTTGGTGCCATGTTTTAGTAGTCGTGAGGTCTTGGGTAATAGGTTGGACTTGATGATCTTTGAGGTCTCTTCCAACCTTATTGATTCTATGAAAAAATGTGTACAAAAATGTGATATGAGAAAGTCTATGCTTTACAAGTTGGTATGTTCTATTTGGCTCTCAACAGCAGCAGTCTCCATATCTTCAGATACTTTCTCTCTCTTTGGCATAGTACTGGTCACTTCGCAATTACTTCACCCAAAAGGACTCTGATACAGCCTAGTGACTTCACATAAACACCTGCAAGAAACTCCACAAAGGATATCTGATGGCTGCATTATTAGGCTACACCCTTGGTCCTTCTGAACCAAGATGTCATCAACAAACAGCAAAAACTATCATCATGAACAAATCTTTGATAGCCTCTCTGGCAAGTGCAAGACTAAAAGAGTAGCCCTAAGTTTTCTTGATAGGGAGAGAAAAATATAAACAATTATAGACTGGCTGCCTTTGTAAAAAATGGTTCAGATAGATCTTCAGAGGAGGAAACAGGACATAAGAAACAAGTGGGCACATAGTAGCCCTGATAATAGCGATGGAGTCACTGTACTGTACTTTTGGGCAATGATTATAGTGCCTTCCCAATTGACAGGAATAGAAATGATATTTTAAGTATTTGTTTGATCTCTCTGCTTTCTTTTTAAATTATCTCCTCCATTTAAAAATTTTTGCTGAAAGTTAAGGGATTACTAGGAGTGGAGTGCAGAAAATAGTTTCCTTTATGCATCACTCTAGCTCTGCTTCAAGCCACATAGGATGAAGTGATGGTTTTCATGTGACAGACGGTTTCTTTTCCTGTAGGTCTCTCAGAAAGCTGGAATTTTGTTTAACTCTCATTCTCTGCAGCTGATGGTTCTGTGACACATCCTTCTGTTTCCACAGGCCTCTTCCAACAATCCAAGGAGTTAGTAGAAATCTATTAAATACTTCTAAAATACATTTCACCTGTTGTTGTGGCTGTTTCCTGGTGCAAAACATGTCTTGCTATTTTACTGAGCCTTTTAGACATCAGCTGCTCTTCTTGTGCTGAGCATTTGTAATCCCTCTGATTTGCCTGTTTCACTGGCACAGCAGTTAGATTACTGATCCTTTGGCTTTGTGACTTGCTCTGTACATGACATAAAAATTCCAGAAGACTTTCAGTATTGCAGGTAGACCAAAATGGGCCTGATCTTGCTTTTGCTGGTATCCAAGACCCATTCCCCGCAGTGGCAGGAGGCTCAGGAAGGAAGAAGAGAATGTGTTTTTACAGAGCTGGTATCCAGAGCTGATTGTTGAATGGAGGTGATTCACTAAAAATGTTTTTCTTATTTTATTTTGATTCCATCTATTTTCTTTATTTGTTTGGCTTGAGGCTGTGTTCCCTTCCCTACACAACTACTCTTTCGTGCCCTCTAATGGCATTCTGCTGAACTTCACAATGAATGTTTATGAAGCAAAACTGACTTGTTCATCATAGACATGTGCTTTGTGTTTGTCATTTACATAAATTAAAAAGAAGCCCCAAACAACCCATACACCCCAGTGTACTATATTTTTACTCGATACAGGTCTTAAAACATGCTCTAAGAATCCTTTTGTGGCTAACACATCACAGCTTCAAACACAGTTTGGCTTTTGCCTTTACGCATGGCTGCGTGTCATGGAAAAAACAAGGCCTGTTTCAGTTTGGTGATGAAAGGATGCTTAGGATGTAGGAAGGGATAGCATGTAACCTGCTAAGATTAGAAAACCAATATTTATCAAGGAGAAGATTCAAAGAGGTTTTCCACTGAGTTTTCCTGTGTGTCTTGATATAGCCCTGTTTCTGAGCCGAATACATTAGATGTGATTTAACCCAAAACCCAGCACAAAATATGTATTTTCTATACCTTCAGTGTGCCTGAAAAAAATAATAATAATTTGAAAGCTTTTAAGGTCTTTGTACCCAAGTCTCTTCTCCCAGGCAGCCAGCACCGGAACAAGAGGACACAGTCTCAGGCTGCGCCAGGGGAAGTTCAGGCTGGAGGTCAGGAGGAAGTTTTACACAGAGAGAGTGATTGCCCATTGGAATGGACTGCCCGGGGAGGTGGTGGAGTCACCGTCACTGGAGGTGTTCAGGAGGAGACTTGACAGGGTGCTTGGTGCCATGGGTTAGTTGAATAGGTGGTGTTGGGTGATAGGTTGGACGTGATGATCTTGAAGGTCTCTTCCAACCTGGTCTGGTCTGGTCTGGTCTGGTCTGGTCTGGTCTATTCTATTCTATTCTATTCTATTCTATTCTAATATGCCAGGTCAGGAAGAAACCTTCAAGAACTGAGTTTATAGGATTTGTGTTTGTTTGTCTGTTTGTATGAAATCAGGAAATTACAGTAAAGCAGTAACCTTGAGAGGAAAGATAAATACAAAGGGTCAGACTGATGAGTGACCACATGGCCATGAAGTGGCAAAGAGTCTCAGCTCAGAGAACATTCCACCATGGAGAGCCAGGTGACATAATGCCCTTAGTGGCTGGGATAGTGTGCTCCAGATGATCACAATACTAGTGCACAAAAGGCTTAGCGGTATGGTCTTTTGCCTCTAAGTAATTAACACTGAAATGGGAAGCTCCTCTGTTATCACAGAAAAAAATACTTATTTCCACAGATTTTTTTAACCAAGTCTTTTGTTCCAAGTGAATTATTTTGCTTCATTGTAGTCCCCCAAAATCTTGATCTTCTCCAAGATCAAGACACAGTGTAGTTCTGGGCCTCTCAGTTTAGGAAAGATGTTGAGTTGCTGGAATGTGGCCAGAGAAGGACAACAAAGCTGGGGAGGGGTTTGGAGCACAAGCCCTATGAGGAGAGGCTGAAGGAGCTAGGGTTACTTAGCCTGGAGAAGAGGAAGCTCAGGGGAGACCTTATTGCCATCTACAACTTCCTGAAGGTAGGCTGTAGCCAGGTGGGGGTCTCCCAGACAACCTGTGACAGAACAAGAGGACACAGTCTCAAGCTGCACCAGGGGAGGTTTAGGCTGAATGTTAGGAAGAAGTTCTTCACAGAAAGAGAGATTGGCCCCTGGAATGGGCTTCCTGGGGAGGTGGTGGAGTCACCATCACTGGAAGTGTTTAAAAAGAGACTGGATGAGGCATGGTTTAGTTGATTAGATGGTGTTGGGTGATAGGTTGGACTTGATGATCTCAAAGGTCTTTTCCAACCTGGTTAATTCTGTATTCTGATACACAAAGACTATACACATAGACTGTAAGACCATACTCACTAAAAAGACAGTGTTTCATTTATGAATTGGTCCAGGCATCTGAGTTATTCTCAGGAATCCATAAAGTTTATTTCCCTCAATGTAGTTAGGTACTGTTTTTCTTAGGGAACCAGTGCTACATAAACAGCTTACAAACAAGGACAAAAATAATCAGCAACATATCTTTTTACATATGTCTTTAGCTGGAACTGCAAAAGGGCAGGCTTACAAATAGAATGTCTTGTAAAATGATTGTGTTGATTCTTTCTGCATGCCCAGAAGTTTTCATTCCTAGGTCCTTTAAGTTGATACCACTGTGCCCCTGTGAAGTGAATGCTGTAGCTCATTATCTAGTTCCTGAACCCTCTTTAATGTACAGAAAATCCCCATATGTTACGAATATATGGGTAGTGTAAATAAGTTTGATCATTGTGTTTTTTTTCTACTGTTACCAAATCCATTTGCAGAACATCAAGATCTGGAGTGCAAACTCAGCAGGTGTCTTGTCACTGACGTTAGTGGGCTCTCACCCAAAGCATTTCACTCTTGTTTAAGCTACCTAAAGGATTCTGTTTCTGATCTTGATTTTCTAAGGCTACTATTAAGACTGTGCTTTTCTGCTCCTCCTGTTGTCTATGGCTTTTGTAGAGGGAGTTCATGCCCTCTCTTTGCTGTATTTGGACCAGTTTTTCTTTGGATGGTTAATTTTTGACCAGGGCAAAGGTTGTCTGTCTTGTCCAATATTCCCAGAAGTCAGGTACTTTCATAAGGCTCATTCTGCTTCACATGATGCTTCCAACCTTCACTGTTATATTTTCTGACTTTTAACATAAAGAGTTAAGAGTATAGCAGTAATTTTGCAAGGAGCATGCCAAAACATTTCATGAGATCTGTATTACTTGAAGTTCTGTCTGTCTGAACCCATTAAATGAAAAATGTGTTGCACTGGAGGATGCATAGAAATAACACAGGAGTCGTCCTGTCCTGGCAGTCCCAGAATAAGCGTGGTCTTGTAGTAAGGAAGGGAAATGTGTGTTCCCCTATCTTGTCACATGGTGGCAGAGATGGAGGATGTCAGTTCAACCAACTTCTCTGATTGCTGGGGTATGTCAACTGGCCCAGTGACAGTCATACCACCTTCCTGACTAACAAAGCATCTCGGTCTGTGTTGACTGATCAAAGTGCTGTCTTTGTATGTAAGGCTGAACAGGAAACCTAAGTGTATTTCACATACAACCCTAGCCTTTCTACAATGCCTACCTGCTGCAACTGGCTTTCCAAAAACATGAAGACTCTCCTGATTTCCAGGACAGTTTATCAGCTGGGGGAAGACAACAAGTCAAAGGTCTTCCCAAATTTCACTTAAGACACTCACACTCATTTCTGTCATTTCCTTTGGTACTTGTGTCCCTGTGACCAGGGTCACCTCCCAGTACTTATTCCCTTCCAGTCATGCCTGAGCCATGGCTTGCCACTATTCACTTAAAAACAACCCCAACAAAAATAAGCAGCCCTTGAACACACCAATCTTATGTGTTGCCTCAAGGGAGCACTTACAGCCTTGTGGTAATTTAGATAGCATGGTGTGTGATGATGGTAGCAGAGAAGATGTTGTGTATAGCCCATTTTAAGTATGTTTGGGAGAGCAGAAGGCACATTGCCTCTCATTAACTTTGACTTTGTAAATGAAGGCTTGATAAAAAAATAATATTTTGACATGCAGTAGGTGCTTCAATTAAAGTCTGACAGAATCAATTGCTATTCTTGTGCTAGAGTAATGAAAACAGGATTTTCATTTGAAATTCCTGATAAGAATGTGAAGGCACTGCTCTGAGTTTGTTCCTTAAAAGCCTTATTTTAGAAAACAATTAATAAAATCAAAGTCTATCTTTTCCTTCAAATCCATTGAGGTTAAAATAGATTAGCATTCACTTAGTTCTCATTGTATACCAGAAAGCTAAACACATTCTCTCTCAAACAGCAGGGGAAAAGTGAAGAAAGCACAATTTAATTACAGTGTTAGTGTTAAACTGAGACTAGTTAGGAATGAATAAGAATTTTGGTTGAAATTCTCTGAGTTCAGAGATTTATAACTTGGTGATGAGATTCTCCTAGGGCAGAATCTTACTGTACAAGCATAGCTTGGAAAAGAAAGATAGGTATTTTTCAGAAACTGAGATGTAATACCTGATAAAAAAGGAAGGGAGAATCATACTAATTTTATTGGAGTTTCAGGAGCTCAGATTCATTTTATTATCAGGATTTTTAATGCTTTACAATTTTTGTGTGGCACTGGGCATTGACTCAGCTGCTGTAATTTGCATTGCACCACACAAGTCAGTAGGCCAATAGCTTTTCAGCTGTAAATTTAGCACAGATTTCCAGAGCTGCTTCACTCCCAGAACTTCAACTGGCTTCTGAAAATCCCAGCTATTGCAGTGACCTACTGATGATTTGGCCTTCACATTTTATCAGACAAGAACTCATTCTTGAGGGGTCTGTAATGTGGAATTTCTCAAAAAGAATCTTCAAATCTGTTCTGATTTGGTTTTGTTCTTTTCTCTGGGACAGGGAGGACAACCTTACCTAGGATATCCTTGTTGCTGAGGAGGCCTGTCTAGTGTGTGAAGGGTTTGAATACTGTCCAACATAGAAAGGAACTGAACACGTTTATTACAGTACTTCAGGAGGAGCTCTACCCAGCCAAGCAGTGTTGTCTTGATCTTTCTTACTTTAGAAGCTAGATCCTGAAATAACATTTAGACAGACAAGAGTAGACTCTTGTCTTGGTCCAGAGAGGGAAAGAGACTCAGTTCTTTTGAATATTCCTGTGTCATGAAATTAGAGGCACAAATGAGGCCAAACTATCAACAGCTAGACTATTTATTACACAAATAAAGGGGATGGATCAGAAGGGGACAGAGAGAAAATAGAGAGAGGGAGAATAGGGAGAACCAAGAGGAAAGGAATTATATTACTACATCCCTCACCCCCCAAGACAGTTTGAGTCTGTGGAGGAAGGCTGCTGCAGCCTTGGAAGTGAGGATATGTTGGGTCTGTGAAGAAAGGCTACTGCAGCTTTGGCATCCAGGAGGTGTTGTCCTTGTTGGCTGTGCTGTCCTCTGAGCAGCCTTTTCAGCTCCATGAGTTGTAGCAGGCAGAACTTAAGACATGGAGAGAGCGTTCCTCTTGGCCTGCTTCTTCCAGGCTACATGGTGATGTCTGTCATTTTTCTCTCCTGGTATCCTCTCCGTTTTTCTTGAGAGCAGCATTGTCCAGGTCTTTTCCTTCTACTGTGTTTTCCTTCTACTGTGCTTTCCTTCTCCCAAGCCAATAGTTGCTCAGATCTTTTATACAGTTTTTTAGGTATGTATATTCCAGAGAGTATGGATAGCAGTGGCTTCTGTCCATTATTTTCAGAGCAGCTGCAGTCTGGTGAGCAGTCTTCATCTATGCACCTTCCAGAGTTGTTATCCAGTGACAACTGCCCACTACGCACCAGCTATTGTCTGGGCAAGCAGCAAAGGTGGTTTTATCTTTGTTGAGTCACGTCGAGAGAGACAAGATTTAGTCTCTCACAACTCTGAAGTAGACAGGTCACTATTAAGATTTATGTATCTAAAGGAGATTGACATCAGATGTGTGCATATCATATTTTTAAATGATGGGCCTCTCCCATTTTCCACAATGTGCAGATATTGGCCCAGTTTCCAAACTTGTAGTTTTGAATTATGTAACTACCAAAGCACCAGCAGAAACCACCACTTTCCAAAAAAAACTGGCAGGATACTTTGAGGCATTATGGTTCTCTTACATAGGAAAGACATTTTTCAGCAGTCCAAATGTACTGGTAATCTGTGCCACTTTTGCATTCCCTACTTAAATAAATAATGAACCTGGAATAAAAGAAATAAGTTTTGGCTCCCTGGACTCATCTAGTTAAGCTGTAGTACAGAGAAATAAAGATTAGATGATTAGACTCTTATTATTTTAAGAGTTATTAACATTTTAAACAGTAACATCAGCATGGGTCATCAGGAGCTGATGAGCTAATTTTGACTCTGGCAACTGCAGAGACAGAGCAGAAAGAAACAAGCCAAAGATTGTACCCTTCAGTTCCTTCTTTATCTAGAGGGTCTAGAAGTCTACATTCTCCTTATCCAGGTCATTTTTGTGCAAGTCTCTGCAAACTAAAAGGACAGGAGAGGAGAGCAGTAACCTAAACTAGGTTCCCTCCTTTTAGGCTATTGGACTAGACTGAAAACTGTCCAAACAACTTTCCTTTGTTTCCTTCCTTGGAGTTTCCTTCCTTGGAGTGTTGAGTGGGAGGGATGACACCCATTCTACTGTGAGATCAGCTAGACTTGTCATTCCCTAACAAGTCTATTTAGGCTTGTCAGAAGTTGATGAGATAATTACGGCTCATTAGATGTGGAGGAGTCTATATTTAAGCTCATTTGGGGTTGGGGTGGGAAAGTTAATAACATAGTTAGAAGTAGAGGGAAACCACTAAGGCTGCAGAGAATCTCTTCCTAAATTCTGTGCGATTTCCAAGTGCTCCCTGGAGCACAGTAGGAGCTCAAAAGAAGGTAAATTTTCAGGACAAAGCTGGGAAAATTCCCCCCCCTTTCCAGAATTTATATGAGAAATAGTCTGTAAAGGAGATAAAGAGCATAAAACTAAGACCATCCTCAGAAAATACAATGGCAGTTCTGTTTGGATGCATTTCACACTGGGTGAAAATGGGCAGGTCCCCTCAGAAACACAAGTTATTAGAACTCTTCAGAATTACAACAAAAATCCTCCCATTCAAATTACCAGTAGTCTGGTTCAGAGAAGCTTGGAGCAAATTAGAATCTTGTATAACTGTGTAACTTCCCAAACATTTCATCTTATCAGTACATACAACAAAAGCAATATTTTAATGTTTTTCTTCTAAAAGGGGTTGTGCTGAGTTTGGCCTTTTATGGTCTTTCATCTTCCATGGGAAAAACCCCTCTCTCCTTTTTAATTTCCATAGCAGGCAAGTTGTCTGTGGAAGCAACCACATAACTGTTTGATCTTGTGTGCATGCCTGCATTGCAAGTTCTCAAGCCTTTCTGAGAGCTATGATTGTTAAGTTTTTAGCAAAGACCTCCCTCCTCCAAAATGCTCACTAAACATTCACATTTCATAAGTAGTATCAAAGACAAAGAGAAACAAAACAAAGAGTGGAAAGTGATTTCACTGAATGCTGGCAAATCACCCTGTTTCTCAGTTGGTTGTGGTGGCTGAAACACAGGTCAATACACTTAGGTAGTCAGGATGAGTTAATTTAAGAAGGGCTGTGATGGTCTTACAGTCATAGAAGCATAGAATTGTCAGGGTTGGAAGGGATCTCAAGGATCATCTAGTTCCAACCCCACTGCCATGGGCAGGGACAGCTCACACTAGATCAGGATGCTCAGAGCCACGTTCAGCCTGGCCTTAAAAACCTTCAGGGATGGGGCTTCCACCTCCTCCCTGGGCAACCTGTTCTAGTGTCACAGTGTCTCAGAAATTCTTGTGGTGAAGAATTTCTTCCTAACATCCAATCTGAATCTGCCCATTTCTATTTTTGTTCCATTCCCCCTAGTCCTATCACTCCCTGACACCCTAAAAAATCCCTCACCAGCTTTCTTTTAGGCCCACTTCAGATACTGGAAGGCCACAATAAGGTTCCTCGGAGCTTTCTCCTCTCCAGACTAAGTAGCCCCAACTCTCTCTGTCTGTCCCCATAGGAGAGGAGCTCCAGCCCTCTGATCAACCTTGTGGCCCTTCTTTGGATACGTTCCAACACATCGAGATCTTTCTTGTAATAGGGACTCCATAGTCCTTGTGCACCTAATCCATGGTAGCCACTGCACCCTCCACCCAGGATCCTCTGCAAGACACCCTGAAACAGCATGCATTTTACCTCATTTGGCAGAATGGCTTCACACAGTGCTGCATTGATGGCACAGATGACAAAAAACTGCAAAATTTTAACAAAGAATCTGGCTTTGATTTACCCCATGCTCTATTGTGTCCTTCTAGGGATGTCTGAGCGTTAGCTTCTAAGTAATTTTCATTTCAAGATGAATCATTTCAACAGATATATTTTATCAATTGACTCTTGAATGAGATAAGACAGCCTATAAGTACAACATATGTACAGGCATTTGTGCTCCTGCTTTCCCTTGAGTACTGCACATTTAGGGGCTTTTTCTTTTTTTAGCATCTTCCATTGTTTTGATGATGACTGCTGTACCACTGTATTTGATGTTGATGTCCTCAAACCGATTCATTTAAACTGGTAGAAGTCTATAAGCATAAAAAGCAATATTACTTCATGAGTAATAATGGCACTGTGTCAGGGTTATTGCATCATTTCTTGTGGAATTGTTTTTCTTAATGCACAAGTTAAGAGAGTGCCACTGTAGATGATTGCTGTTGCTTGCGGTTTTAACCCTTTACAAAAGTGTATTAATTTAAAGCTGTATGAGGAAGATTCAGAGCTTTGTAGAGAATTCTCTTTCATGTTATTTTTTTAGTGTATCTTTACTTGTGTCCCTCTTACAGACTTATTTTCCTTAAGCAAGTGAGGAAGGTGTAAGTTTGAATTCGGTCACAAATCCACCATTGCACTGTAATTTCAATGAGCATCTCAAGTGGTTAACTTAGCTTACAAGCTTGCATGAAAAGGAAAAAAATCAGATAGCTACAACTATGAAGACATGCAGGTTTTGCTACTAAGTGTGTTTGGTGTACATAACAAATAAAGTACTCCTGCATTCAGGCTGATTTCCACTTCCTTTCTTATAAATCTGTACATTGCCTATAACACTGCAAACAGTTTCCTTAAACGTATAGAATAAACTAAACCAAAAATGCATAGCAAAGCGTGAGTATTTTTTCTGAATCAATGATTTTTACTGCTAAAATGTTCACTTTATTGTGTATTTCTCCCTCTTCCCACAAGTGTGATTCAGTTGGTGTGTGAGTAAATTAAGAGCAAAATGGATGGCTTTCTGTTTTAGTTCTGAATGTCTGGTTCTGAATTTTGAGGGAAAGGCTTTTTTAAACTGTATGATGTTGTTGTGGATATTCTGTAATCTGGTCGATGTATAAATGATATAATTAGGAGCTCAGTATTTTGAAGGTGCCTTATGATATGAAAAATAGCCATCTTTTGCAATTATGGGATGTATTATCACAATGCCAGACTCTAATCTGCTACCAATTTGTGTCAGCTTTCTGCATTAGAAAAGGACTCAAATCCTCTCTAAAAGTCGGAATCAGCTGAAGGTTTGTCTTGGCTTCAGGAGCCCACTGCAATTAGGCAGCATGTGAATGTGTGCCATATGCATTTATTGCTCTTCTAAGCATGTGTTACTTTGATGTGTTAGGTTAGAAATCTAACTCTTTTTCTTGGGCAGCCTTCCTCCTGGGTCTTTATGCTGCTTAGCAGTTGAGTCCAGACTTTGAAACACAGCCTAATTTAGAGGCGGATGCTGCAGCTGCTGCTGTCATTTCAGCTGATTTTTTTTCTGCTTTGATGTCAGCTTAGAGTCTTGGTCGCTGCATCGGTCCTGCAGCCGCCGCAATTCGCCTAACGGACACCACCTTGTTTTAAGTGTGTCTCTCTCTGCCTTTAAATCTAATTTGGGGAGCTTGACTCATTCACAATGCACCATTGGTTTAGTGAGACGTTGTGTTCTCAGAGAATATATCCTTCCTGATCGGGAGGAGACACTGAAATCACTTGGAGTTGTTACGTTTAATGCCTGATTCAATGCTGATGATACATGAAGATGGATTATTACTGTTTTTTGACAGAAGGTGGATGGGGTGCCCTGACAGTCCTGCCCCCATGCTTTGCATTAGCAGCTGTACACAGCAAAATGGGCTTTGTCCTGTGAAAGCTGCCCTGTTCTTTTTGAAAGACCATATATTAACCATATTTTTCCTACTCTTCATAGTAATTTCTGCAATGATCTATGTGCAAAGACAATCCACCTCAATTCCTCTTGTACTTGGCCATCCTTTGCTTTTCTTTCTGCTCTCTCTTTCTGCGGCTGACGTGAACTCAAGGATTGCAGGAGCCTTGATCCTTTCTGATGCCTTTGCAGAATGATTTGTCTCAGTGAGGTTCCCTTACTGAGGCCAAACCCTGCCTTCAGATATGCATGCATCTTCCCATTGATTACAGTGAGACTCACAGCCTTCTGAGGCCCCTATATGGCTTTTAATCTTTTCTGGTTTAAAGAATACATACAGAGAGCAGTTGTCTGACCCTTTTTAGTAACTGAGGTCCTTCTGTCCTCTACTGTTGTGGCCACTTTCCCTGTAGTACAATGGTGTCTATATCACACTACAAAAAGAGGAAAAAAAAACCTCATCCAGCTATACTCCTTTAGACATTACTTCTATGCATTTATTTCCTGGCTTTACTCCTGTTGCAGATACCTTAGCAGCACTTTTCTCTGGTACTAATTCTATTTTCTCAAAGGTGCATTGGTTTGGGGTATGATGACTATATTTTGTCAAAGCAAATTTTTTGTCAGATGAACATTTTGGGTAGAGTATGTTTTGCAAGTAGCACATTTCTTAAACTTCTGCAGTAACAGGAGAGAGTATTTTTCGTGGTTAGCCACTATTAGTGAATATGAGATACAAAATGGGCTAGAAAGAAATAACTTGGAAGGAGCAGGAGGTTTATAGTAAAGTGAAAATATTCAATGTCTGAGTTCATAAATTTTGAACATACTTAATGATAGTACAAAGTGATACCAAGGAAAGAAGATAAAATCACAATGTTTTTCAATAAAGGACAATTTTTAGAGCAGAAAATTCACTCTTAACATTACTGGTAAAATACTACAGATTATTCAAACAAACCCCAAAATTCTCATGGCCTGACATCACATAATTACAGCTATGAAGGGCTTTATGCATACATATTAAACTCTGGGAACTATGCCTTTGTTTAGGAGTTTTTCATCCTTTGGTTGCTGAAATCTTGTTGTAGCTGTGGGCTTGACAGCAGAGCAGGTGATTTGGAATGTTTTCTGTATAGTGACAGAAGTTTCTTGCTGCTTAGTCTGTTAAAGGGAGAATCATGTGGAAGCCAAAAAGTCCTCAATCAAAACTTCAGGAAACGTGTTTCAAAAGTTAAGAAATGAAACAAAAAATGTGCTCTGCAGGTCAAAAGTCAGCTTGGTCTGATTTAATTTAAAAAGAAATGTATCCTTTTTGACTTCACAATCAGAGGGCTGTTCACACCAATGTCTGAGCTGTCTGTAATGCTTTTGGAAGAGCAGCTATATTCTTAATTCCTGTAAACTTCTTCACAATGATAAGAAACTGAGCTGCTGATACATACTGTAGCTGTAAATGGGTTATATGAGGTCTGGATGAACTGTGAGTTCTTAGGTAGATAAAACTTCCACCCTATTGTGCAGTCTGTTGCAACAAGACAGATGAAGAATAAAAACATATGGAGGGAAAAACATATTGTGCAAGTTTCTTTTGTTACACTTGAGAACAGCTGTTTGATTCTGATATACTTTGTTTTGACAAAAGATACCATGAAGAGGGATGAAGGATCCAGCACAGGATGAGCATTATGAATTTGGAATTGTCAAATGATGCTGTCCTCAGCAGCCTGACTTGAGGATGGGGTAAGTGTTTATCACACCATGGCAATACCCAAATGACTGAGACAGAAGATTGTGAAAATGCATTTCTGTGCTGGTGCTGAAGCTTTGGCTCTGAGCAGAGCTACAAAACATACTAGGAAACTTCTTTGCAAAGAGTCTGGTGCTCACAAATGTGTGATGCAGAGATAGTGTGCCACTGAGTACCAAACAGGCAGAGGGAGTGCCCAGACCAGAAAAGCATCATTGGAATACTGATGTTAGCTCCAGAAAAAGTAAACAATACACAGCTGCTGATGCATGACAAAAATTGTTAGAGAAATGACAATAGGATTCTCTTCAGAGTCTGCTGTTTCATTGATAATTAAATGCCTTATAATAAGTCTGGTTTCAATATTTTTAGAGCCTAACTATGTCTATTTCAAGAACATACATGATTAAGATTAAGTATGCAAATCATGGGTTGCAGTCAAGACAATTGCTGGGAAAAATCCAAATGTTCATGTCCTGAAATCCTATATGAAATAAAATGTCTGTGTTTTATTCTGCTGCAATCTCAAGGAAAATTGCCTGTAGTTCCTGAAGCTGGAACATAAAAAACCATCAGGAATTGGTCTCAGCAAGGTGTGGAATAATTTCCATTCTTGATGATGTACCAGGAGTCACCTAGAGCCTTGAGAGATCAGCCCTAACGAGAAAGAATATGACCTTACCATATCAGGGCTTCACAACAGTCAAAATCTAGCTTGACCTTCACAGTAAAGCATGTCCCTCAGGCTAAATCCTAACAAGTCTTGCCTTCAAACCAAGGCAAAAGGCCAAAAATGCTTATCCAGGGAACAGCAATAGAGTGGGAAAATGAGAGGATCTTTTTTGGATGGCAAACATCATAGTTTGACCTCTGTGTTCTTGCTGTGCCAAGCCATCTAATCTCCAGGAGGCAGTCCTTTTTAATCTGCCAAGTGGCAAGCTGGCTCAGTACCTGTCAAGACCGGTATGCTCTGCCAGGCATTTGGATTAAGGTTTAGATGTGTGAGATGACATACCTCTCTCCTAAAGCAGGACTGATTTCAGTGAATCAAAACCAATGATCTGATGCTCCAAGACCCTTGGGACCCACCCCGCTTTCTAGATGCTCACCGAGTGCAGGTGCAGCAGGTTGTCAATTTCCCAGTCTGTGAGTGTGTTTGAAGGGTGCAGGGAGGCTATGCTCTATATAACAACAACAAAGGGAAATATAAGCAACGATACATCAGACAATATTAAGCAAAGAAATTAAAGAGTCATAGTTTCTGTTAGATTTATTTTTTTTTAAAGAGAAAATCTGATGTTGAAAAACATAAAGACTCATTAACAAGTGATTTGGGGAAGGCTGCACTAAGAAGGACAGCTTTTTGTTCAGTCAAAAATTCTTCAGTCATAAATTATCAGGAACTGTATAAATGTCTTGTAATTACTTCAAAACAATCTTTGCTTGCCCCTAAGTACAAAAAAACTTATTGCAGGTAGAGATTGCTTGTTTCTGAAGAATCTTTCTTCTCCTCTGGACTGTTGTTTTTTTTTCTTCTATTCACATAGTTGTTTAAATTTTATGTTTCACTGAATGTGGATTTTTTTTCATGAATTCATAACAAAAAAAAGCAAATCATGACAAAAACTATTAGCCTGTGGAGGAAGAAAGAAAAAACATTGCTATTATTATTATTACTACTACTACTCTTCTACTATTACTACTACTACTGTTATTGCAATTATTATTATTACTATTATATTAACTCAAATAATTTTTGTTTGCAACCCCCCCCCAAAATTTATTTAAATATGTATATATTTTGTAGAAAATTAAAGTATAAAGACTTTTTTTCCTCAATGTTATTCTCCTTTGAGAGCTGGCATTGACCTGTGTGTAAGAACAAGAGCACACCCCTTGTGAAGAATTAAACGTTAGCTTTGTCGTTACACTGGTCTGAACGAGGCATCCAGTCCCTCTTTCTCACTTTCCTTCATTTACTTTTTACTAAGGTCAGCTTCTGTGTGGTAAATAAGCAGCCAGATCATCAGTCACTTCAAAGTGCTTTCGCATTCCATAGTTTGTTTTTTCTGCAGTGAGCAAATGGAGAGATGATCTGGCAGAAATCAGTTACATTATAACTCATCTTTTATGCCACCTCCTTAAGAGGCACATGGGCTTTCCATGAAATTCCATGTAGCAGTTGGCTGGCAAAATAACCATTCCTACACCATTTCTCAGTAATGCTGAAATGCAGTTAAGGACTTTGTGTAAAGAGTGTCTCAAACTCGGAGAACTAAAGTTTTTCCCAGTCAATGCTTTCTTTTCATTTGGGATAAAGACAGGTTATTTTGTATCTAGACTGATGTCTTCCTGAGGAATAGCTGCTGACTTCAGATATGGTTGTGGTATGATGAAGACTTTGCTTTCTTCTGTCAATCAAAAAAGTCTGAATGATAAAATTAAGGCCAGACAACTAAAAGGTAAAGGACTTCTTCCTCCTTGATGTTACACATCACATCTGCTTTCACTGACCCCAAAAATACACAGCCGTTGTGTTTTGCTGGTGGTAATCTGGAATCTCTTGAGCTGATCAAGACTTTGCACATTACTAAACCAAGAAGCAATCCTGTGTAAAAAGCACCCAAAGTATCCTGATCCTACTAGGCAGAATTGCCAATATATCCCCTGAAGAATGCCATTTCTTGAAACTAACACTCCTTGCTTGACTTCAGTCAATGAGTGTAATTTGTTTTCTTCTTCATAAGTACAAAGAGTACTCCCTTGCTCCCTCACAAGGGTGACAAAATATTTTTCCCCTCAGACTCACAAGATGCTAGATTTTCTTGAAAGTACCATTGACATTTCCTTGTCGTTCTGACAAGTTGCTCTGTCCAACACTGCTTGTGTATTTCTTTCTGTTCCCACCTCTTCCCTGAAGCACTAGTGGTGGTCTTGCTGCATGTTTCACAGATGTTTCTTCCACTCAGCTCCTTGGTTGTTTTTCAAGTGGCTTCTTACAGCAAATGTTTCCATGTGTGTATGCTCCTTCCTTTCTGCTGACACCTTTTCTTTCAATAAAAACAATCTGCTGCTGGCTTTCAGATCTAGAGAGAGACCATTCAATACCACAGATGCTGATTTTTTTAGATTCTTTGGCATTGGTACACATGGTCAGCAGGCAATACCTCCCTCCTGTCTGTTTGACTAACAATGTTGATGTTTTGTTCTTTCAATCTTATTTCCCTCTGTTGCCCTTACACACTTTTTTCCCCTTCTTTTCCTGTTACTGTCTGCTTGCTTTGTACTAGTGGCCCATATGGGATTTCTTCATCTTTCACTACAGCTTGGAAGAAAAAACCCTTGCACATTAACTGCTTTACCCCAGTAACCGCAGGCAACTTGTGTGCCAACTTTTTCTGGTGCTCAGGAACTAAAGAAAAAAAGAAATAAAATTCAGCTTCCCATTTGCTTTATACACACACACACACATACAAGCAAAATTAAATTCACTTTCTACAGCTGCTCACAGTACTGGTTACTGACTGACTCCAAAGAGACATGCAGAGATCAGACACTACCATTCAGATGATTGCCTTTTTAGTTTGCATGTGATAAAAGTTAAGCCAAGGTTGTCTAGTCATTTCCATTCTGAAAGGTATTCTCATTTGCCTATAGTAATCTTTGCAATCAAAATTTTTCACATCCAATTATGACTGCTGTCAGCAAAAGGTGACCATAATCCAGCTCCCTTTTGCACTTTTTGATTCAAAGACAAATGAAGAAAAACCCCCAAACGTCTCCTTCCCTCCTTGTAACATCATTATTGTGGACTAAGTTTATTTGCAATGGCTGTTCTTTTCTTTCCTGAATATACTCAAGGCCTTACAAAATATAGTATGAAAAATAGTGCAATAGTGCATAGTCAAGAATGTATTACTATTATTATATAGATACACATTTGTGCATATCTCTATATATGTATTACACGCACACATATATATACATAGATATGTATGTATGTGTCTATGTTTTATGGGTATGACAGCATAATTCCCTTTGCCAGTTTTATCTTCCCAAAGAATTAAAACAGGCTATCCACTCAGCTGTTCTTTACTTTCCTAAAAATCCTAGGTATATTCCGAGAGAAAAATGAGAATATCTTTACTTTGCCACTTGAAGTAGATTTAGGTTTGGATAGCAGATCAGTGATGGTCCTTGACAGTCTTACCTATAAATGCAGGACAATTTTCATTCTTTCCTGGTATATGTATCTCCATGGAGATGCATGAATACTGCCAACTACATTAACAGATTTACATTTCTCACCCCTCTTATTCTCTCTCCAGGATCAATTGCTTGAGCAGATTTTCACACAAAAGTGTTCTCTGACACTCTTTAGGCACCTTTTCTATTTTTTTTTTTAATGTGGATAATGGAAAACATATTTTATGATTTTATGATGTCACAAAAGGCAGAGTCAATTATATGTAGAGCCTGCATTAAAATTTCATGTCTTCAGACATGTGGACCAAAAAGGCCTAATAAGCAGGACCAAGTTGTGCGACTTAATGTTGGGTGTCTTTGCTTTATGCTGTAATATTCTTTAGGATTCATGTATATTTTCTCAGCTTCAGTGGATGAGAAGCTACTGACTGCTCCTAAAAGGTGGTAGCATTTGGGAGGTGCAGGAATCATTCTGTATTAGCCTGAAGTTTAGGGAAGTCCACATGGTGCAAAGTGTTAAGATATTTATATGGGATTTCCATACTTTTAAATAATTACAAGGAAAAATATGCTTCTGCTTTTAATGGAGGAGAGGGAGTGACACATGATTGATGGCTGAATCAACACTTTCCTTGCTCCCTTCCCTCCTTCAAGTGTACCATGGATGTTTCTTACATGGAAACATGTGTAGATGCAGGGGAAACGCTGCCTCAAAGCTTTTCCTTTTCTGATTCTGCTTTGTCAATTCTGGGCCACAGTCTTTAGTGTATAGAAGACCAGTAAGTCCTGGATGGTCATCCAGTGCCTTTACTAATATATGCATTCTGATATACTAATCACTTCATATTAGACTTAGGTCTTAATTTGTCTAGGATGATTCAAAGCATTAGTGTTCAAATTTGGATTATAAATTATGGGCATTTCTATTCTAAGACTGTTTAGATGAAAAGTGTGTGATTCTCTCACGCCTGTTTTTATTATGTACGTGTAAAAAAGATACAGCTGTTATCTCTGTGATTATGATAGCTTTTAGGAGCCTTTCAAAGAAATGTGGAAAAGTCATACGACAAACACTCTTATCTAGAAACAGCCCAGCAGTAAAAACATTGCCCAGCTTAAAGCTAGCTGTAAAACCTTGATGGATTTCTCCAGCCACAGGATGAGCACAATGAGCCAGGTGGGTGTTGCAAGGGATGTCGATGTGCTTTCAGGAGAGGGGACTAACAATAGCAATGAAAATAAACCCAGTTCCAGCAAAGTGAAGAATGGCAATGAAAACAAACAGGGATCCAACAAAACGAACGGAACTGACAGCATGTTATTTGCCGAGCTAGAGATATTTGCATCAATATATAAAATATGTAAATGCAGATCTACAAGTCTTAGGCAAACATTTGCAGCTGTGGAGAACATTAAGATTTGTGTTGCATTCGATGGGATGAGAGAACAGTGTGCAGAAAATAAAACCAACTGAATTGCAAGAAGTGCCTTGGCAGCATTCAAACACTAGCAGTTATCATCATAATAAGAGAGAGAGAAAACTGTTTGGGTTTTTTGTTTTTCTTTTTTTTCCCCTTATTTATTTATTTATTCATTTCCAGTCAGAACTGTCATTCCATAAAGGCATCTTTTTTTTTGACTGATATCTTTCAAATAAAGCAAATGATGTTTCACAACATAGGCAGATTTGTAATTTTATGGGTATTATGGATTATGTATTTTTATGGATTTATGGGTAATACAGTTTTCCTAATAACCTTTCCAAGTGAAAGATTTTGTGTGATTGGGAGAAGCAGGGCTCTTTTTTTCTCGAAGTTGATTAGGCACCTATACTCATCAGTCCATCTCTGAGCCGTGTACCTGATTACGCATAGGTATATGCAATGTGTTATATGAAAGCATTTTAGCTGGGATCATATTGTGGCTGTAACCAAAATGGATTTAGAGATAATGAGCTTGCATCCCCGAATACTTAGGATCGCAGTCTACTCTCAAACTGATGATGCAGCAGCTGCATAATGCAACAATGTAATTTATTCATGTAATATGTACAATATTGCTGTAATAAAAAGCCCATTGGCGGTTCCTCTAATTCTCTGTATGAGCACCATCTTATTAGTGGCTGTGCAAGTCACTATTTCAGCATCTTCGAATTCTGACTGTTTATAAATTTCAAGTCACAATATTTTGAAAAGGACCCCCCTCCCCCCCCCCCAACCAAACCACCCCAAACAGTGTGAATTGTGAATCTGCTCACACTGAACTTAAGCCTGCAGCTTTTTTTTTTGAGCAATACAATCTGTAAACATATCAGAAAAAAAGCCTAATGTGTCAAAGAGACCCTCGCTATTGAACTTCTTTCTTTTTGCCACAAATGCTTATGAATTGCACTCCCAACAGATGGAACAATTGAAGAAAAACCCCAGCTATTCCAGATTTTCATGAGAAAAGCTGCAAGTCCACTGATTTGGCCAGCTTTCAGTCAGTGGTGAGTGTTGTTTATCATATGACTGTTTATATTCAGTGTAGATTTCTCTGAAGTAAATTTCAGTGGGAACATATTAACTTTCAACAGGAGTCTACATGTAAAGACAGTGATAAAGAGCATTACAACAGAAGGCTTGGAAATTAATCTGCCAGTTTAACCCAGTAACCGACATGCATACTAAAACACTGATGTGAATTGAAAATAAAATAACCACGCTTGACAGATATAATAGTTTAAGTGATTTCAAATTAACCACATCCCACTGACCGCAAGTAAAGAATGTGTTCATTCTCCTGCAATGAAACATGCTCTAGGGACTCATTATACAGAGTGGAGTAAGTAAAACCAGAGTGGAGTAATTGATGCTGAGGAGTAAGGAAGAGTGACAGCTATTTAATGATTCTCAAACTTATACATAAAGATATCACAAGCACTTAATATATTATTTTTTCTCTCTCCCATCCAGAAATATTATAGGCTTAAATCTGCATTGTGCAGTAATTGCAACACTTGATATAGCTGTTAAGAATAATGAATGATGGCAAAGATGCATCAGGCAGTACATGGAAAGAGTGAGTAACAAGCAACCCCGAGTCAACATGTGTGCATGCGTTACGGGTGTTGTATTTCAGTAGGACAGGTAAGATGAAGTCAGGGCTTATCTATTGTCCTAATTCCTCTGCCTAAAATTGCTTTTCACGTAGCAAGGATCTCTTAAACAGTTTGAAAACTGTGAAAACCCAATTTACCTGATTTGGGCCCTTCTGTTCATATACACTAAGGCCTTTATTTGCAGACATCTACAGAACAGAAGATGTACATGAATGCAGTGATCCCTGTGCCTTGCTGTTTCACAGCTGAATAGTCTGTGAGCCATCTTTATGCTCTGTGGTAATTTTGGTTTAACTCTCTAATCTTCTGTATCTATGTCTGACAGACAACGTGATGCCTGCAAATTAAGAATAACTGATTAATAGCTATGCAGTTAGCTGGCTGTTAGTGTTTATCAGTAGTGATACTGTGGTTGCTAGCACTGAAGGTCGTAGCATCCTCTGACACAAAATCAACAGAGACAGAAATGCACAGAAATCCCTCCCAGAAGACCCTCCCAACCTGAGTGATTTGATTTTATGTAACAAAGATGAGGAGTCCAGAAGGAGCCAGGGCACAGGCACTACAAAATTTTTGGCCTATCTCCCTTTGTTGGTTAATAGAGTCACAGACAAACTGTGACTTCTTCACTGATATGCCACTGCCATTGATAACTTCACCCTTTTTACTTATTTTTGCCATGTTGGCTGCACGCTGTACAAGGCAATGTGTTCAGAAAACACTGTGTTTAAAAAGATGGTGATTATGTGGTGTCTTTGATGGCAGAAAGACTGAATGGTGTTGGAAACATTAAGAAAGGTTTTATCAGTATTCACAAAAATTGTCCTGACTGATCTCTAAGAGAGGAACAAGAAAGAATTTGTACTGCAGGGCTGTGGTGTTCCTTGCTGTCACATCCACATGCAGCCTGCTGAGCCTTCCTTGGCTTTAGAAAAGGAGAAGTTTGTGATCAGAGCTGGATTGATCTGCACGAGGATGTGTCTGTGTAACTGCACAGTCAGGACTGTATGAAGGCATTCACTTTTAAGGGCTGGGCTTCTGGGTTATGATCCAGCAAGGCAACTAATTTCAACTAATACCTCCAAAACTGAGTGCAGATTCCTAGCTGAAATCCACTTCCGACATGAGAGTCCTCTTCCTTTTGTGGCCACAACTGGAATAATGTGCAGGAACAGAGAGAGAGCAGAGAAACCCATCTCACATTGATCCTTGAGGATTTTGGAACCCACCTAAGAAGGGCAATAACCAAGAGATAGAGTATTTGCAAATTGCAGCAGGACACAGATTCCAGCTGATTAAGGCCTTGATTTTTCCATTCTCTGAATATTGCACAACGCTTCCTTGTTGCTAGGTTGCTTCCTTATCCAAAGATAGCATCTCCATAATGGTATCCTCACCATACATCAAGTTTAGCACATACTCAACAACCAATTCAGAGGGAGTAGGTCCAGTCATATTAGGCATTGTCTATTCTGGGATATAAGCGAGTGAAAGAATCCAGTGGCATGCTATTTATTATGGGAAATTCATACCTTCTCTGACTTCTGTGAGTTGCCTAAAGGCATTAAACTATCATTGTAAAAGGACCAAGTCCCCCACTGGCACTTTGTTTCCCTCTCATGTTTCTAATCAGTAAAGTTAAGACAGGAATTCTCCTTTTGAAAGAATCACTTGTTGCTGTGTCTACCTGCAAGTTGGAGATCTTTCATGGAAGCGCTTATGAGACCTGGGCACTTGTGTGCTGCTGTGAACTGACGAAGTAATACCGTGTGGGAGACCAATTTTTCATCAAGAACTTTCATTATTAGCAAGGAAAAAAAAGGAGGTGGCAAAGAAAGAAAAGTGTGCCTGTGGGAATTGTACTTGTTCCTGAAGTTCCCAGAACAGACCAAATTTATAGTAGATGATGGTTTCTTCTGCTGTTCCCTGCCTGTGATGTTCTGCAAGTTTCTTGCATTAAATCTTTTATGACTTGCTTCAGCTTCTCAAGAGGCAGCACAAACATATTTAAGGATATTCCTGATGGTGATAAACTTAGGCTTATGATAATCAATTTGGAAATGAAGTAGCTTTCCTAAATGTCACAAAGAGGCGAAGGTTTTATTTACCTTTCAGAATTGCAATGATTTTTTTTTTTCCTGATTAGAGAAATCTGAAGTCATAAACCAGCAAAATAACAAAATGCAAATAGTCCTTCTAGGTATCATTTAATGCATGTAGAAGAGTGTGATGGAAGTTGGTGGAAAGGCTAAACTGAAGGTAGACACAGCCATGACTGCTCCTGAAGGCAAAATTATCATAGAGATAACTTCAGACTGGTCAAACAGAAGCACCATGTGAGCAAACTCAGGCATTACTAAGTCTCTCTGCTTAAAAATCTCAGTACCAGGGGGTGGTTTTAGGTGTCTGTCTCCAGCCTTGCTTAGCAGCCTCTTAGCAGAGGAATCTGGAAGGGAAAATGAAGACACAGTTGATGGATTGTACTACCCTTACGAGTATCTTTGCATCTTGCTCACTGTGTATTTTCAACCTTTTTGTAAAGCCTATTACAACAATTCAGCAGTTATTTTATTATCCAGCTACATGCCTGTCTGAGGAAGGAGGTTGACAACGCAGATGCTGCATCTGCTAGAGAGTTTATGGGCAAATTTCTTCATTATACATGAAGGAGACACTCATCTTCTCTACATTTGACCCAATCCCGAGTGACACCACAGAAGACTCAATATATTTGGACATGAATACCACACTGCAAACAAACTAGTTCTATTAAAACAGCATATTATAGAATCATTATCTGTGCCAGTGTCTGCAGGTAAAACAAATGCAATTTTGAAATTTAATTAAGCCACAACCCCCCCTCCCCCTGCCTTTATTTAGAACTAAGACTTCACTCCTGATCCCTCTCATTATTTGCCCGTTCCACCAGTGCTGCACACCTTTAGGCCAAACATGAGTTGTGATAGGCTGTCATGCCGTTCCAGTATTATAGATGAAATCCTTCCAGAAGCAGCATCTGGCTTGTTTTGTAAGCTCTGCAGTCATTTGTAGTGATGGGGCTACATCTGCCCTAGGCTTTTGTCAGATGGTTTGGCTGCTTTTCTCCAGGTTTTAAAAAAAAAAATATATTAATTGTTGATTGTGAGGAATTTGTGCTCTGCAATATATCCTTAGCTCACCAGCAATTTGCATGTTTAAATAAAAACACACTTTATTTTGAAGCTTGAGCTACTAACATGTTTTGGTTAGATGTGTTAGTATAAAGTATAAAGTGACTTTCTTGTTCCTGGTAGTTTGCCCCTGAGAAAGGTGTTGTCTTGTTAGTCTGTTCCATTTTTACTGTGGAATTTCAGGATTATAAATGGATTTGACTACTTTGTTGATAAGCCTAATTTAGATCGTTATTATACTTCACTTCAGTATCAGCATACCAGATTATGTTAATTGTTTAAGTAGTTTACAGTCATTTTCACTAAACATGAAGATAATCTATGCATGATACAGTATGAAGTTGGTGAAGCATGATGAAACACAATGATTCCTAGTAGTTTGCTTTAAAGAATTGCTTTAAATGTTTACAGGTAATCAAAGGTAAAGAATTCAAGGGTTGTGGGTCTCATGTAGCTGTGTAGAATAGAGGCCAGCAAGATTTAAATATATACCAGTACTCAGAGAAATATCCCCTACTGCCTATATACTGTT
Source organism: Melanerpes formicivorus (assembly GCF_026170545.1). Classification (NCBI taxonomy): domain Eukaryota; kingdom Metazoa; phylum Chordata; class Aves; order Piciformes; family Picidae; genus Melanerpes; species Melanerpes formicivorus. The sequence continues at coordinate 19,480,536 of NW_027142364.1, read as the reverse complement.
CTTCAGATTCTTATTATATCCTTTACTGCATCTTTCCCTCTCATTTGTGCTAATTTTGTGCTCTGAAAATAAGTGGTTCACATAGGAGTTAGCCTATTCTTAACAAGTATTTCCACTAAAGACATACCTCTCGTTCTTCTTGATTCTGTCATTCTGTCTTTATTCTTTATGTCAGGTGACAAGAAGACTATAATGAACTTTAGTTGACATACTACGCTAAATAAAGAACACTGACATAAAGCGGAGCTTTGAGGAATAAACCCCGCACATTACATGACATCCAGGTTGGATGGGGCTTTGAGCAACCTCATCTAGTAGATGTCCCTGCCCATGGCAGGGAGTTTGGAACTCTGTGATCTTTAAGGGTCCTTCCAGTACAAACTGTTCTAATAATTCTACGATTCCATGACATTTGTTCACAAAAGTTATTTGTTTCTCCATAGTAGTGGAAGAAGAACAAATTAAAGCAATTCAGACTTGATTTCTGACCCATATCAAGAAGAGGGTTAATGTCACTCTATTTACTGACTAGCATTCAGCCATATTCACTGCTGATTGAAAAGTAATGAGTGTTACTAACATTTTTTTTTTGCAGGCAATGACTACAAGAAGAAACCCATTTGGAAGGCTGCTTTAAACAAGTTGCAGAGTGATTTTGGCAACAACTCATTGAATTTTGCTTCTCTTCCTTCAGTGTTTGGAACACTATCCAAAAGTGCTGTTAGAGGCTACTTGAAGAAGGAAGAAAGGATTAAGTGAAAGTTTTCCACAGAGACTTCTATTATCCTGCAGTTGGTTTCTAGCAATTCATGCTACAGAGGTGTGAGAAGCGTGACTTGGGATAAACAATAGACTGAAATAAATTTCCATAATTAGTTTGTTCAATATTTACAAATAAACTCAGTTGAAGAAATCATTTGTTTGTAAGTGATTTACAGTCAGAAATCAGAATTTACAATCAGAATCTGTTGGAAAACATTATCTCTAACAATCAGCTCAGTCAACTGCAGTTTCAAGCCATGTCACTTAACTACTGCAAATTCTTCTCCCAGAGTTTCTCCAAGATTTGAGCTTTTAACTCATGTATGCACATTCAAACTAGGCCAAGCTCATCATTGCAGTAAAATCATTCTATCAATTAAATGTGAAATTTACCTGGATCTGAAATGTGATTGGTTTTGAAATCTGAGGTTTTGATCACTATCTCATCAGCAGCACTCATCTGATAGTCAAAGTTTTCTTTCAGGTCTAAGTCTTTGAAATCATTTGCCTTACTTTTTCTTTTGAAATACATTCATTTAATATATCTAATGTCACTACCTCCTGCTCTCTTTCATTCTCCATGTGGTTCAACTTATTATGGAGTTTGCTAGATTTAAAAGCAAACTTAAACTATGCTCTGCATCTGAATTATCTCTGGCTTGGCATCTCACATCAGGTCTGTATTTAAAGAAAGAAAATCATAACAAGAAGATTTAAAGCTTGCTTAATTTAGTTGTATGACTTGCTGCAGTGATGGTTTTGACCACTTCAGATCACTCAGCTTTCATTTCAGTACCTTACAAACCAATGGTAAATAATGTCAGAACTCTTCTGAAGCTTCATCAGCCAGTTGCCAAGAACAGCTGCTTTGGAATCAGACCAGTGAGGAGTAGATCTCAGTGTACAGGGGGGGCTTTCTGAAGTTTTCCTTTTGTAGTGAAGTGCAGATAGATGCAGTAGGAGCTCTGAGCTCTTATGGGAGAGACTAACCAGGTGTGGGCATTGCCAGGACAACAGTGACCACACCCATACCTATAAAAGAAGCCTTGAGAGAGTGCAACAGCCAGGTCTGGGCAGGTAAGCAGAGTGTGGGACATCAGTTAGAGTATGGCATGGTAGTTTGTGAAGAAGAGTGTGGAAGGAGGGTGCTGAAGCTTGCCCAGGGAGTGATGCTATCCATTTGGCAGAAGGCCAGAGAAGTGCTCACCAGCACACTCTTCATTTATCAGTCATCCTGGCTAACCAAGGAGATCCCAGCTGACTGGAGATTGGCAAAAGTGACACTCTTCTACAAGAAGGGCTGGAAGGAGGATCCAGGAAACTAAAGAGGGTGAGTCAGATCTGTTAGTCTAACCTCAGTGCCAGTGAAGGTCATGGAGCAGATCATCTTGAGTGTCATTATGCAGGATGTGCAAGGCAGACAGGTGATCAGCCCAGCTGACACAGGTTCATGAAGGGCAGGTCCTGCTTAGTGGGTGAGGGAAAGGTAATGGATGTTGTTTACTTGGCATTTAGCACTGCCTCTAACAGCATTCTCCTGGAGAAACTGGCTGCTCAGGACTTGGATGGGTGGATTCTTTGCTGGGTAAAAAACTGTGTTGATGGCCAGGCCCAAAGAATGGTGGTGAATGCAGTTAAATCTAGTTGGTGGCCAGTCACAAGTGGTGTTCCCCAGAGCTCAGTATTAGGGCCAGGTCTCTTTAATATCGTTGTCTGTGATGTGGACAAAGGGATTGAATGCACCCTCAGTAAGTCTGCAGATGACAGTAAGGTGGGAGGCGATGTTGACCTGCTTGAGGTTAGGAAGTCTCTACAGAGGATGCTGGACAAGCTGGATTGATGGGTCAAGGCCAATTGTATGACTTGGTAAAGTTAGATAATGGTTGGACTCAATGATGTTAAAGGTCTTTTTGAACCAAAATCATTCTATGGTTTGTACATCACAGATGGTTTAATACTATGTCTTCTTGAAGAGACAAAGTCAGCCCTGCCAATGTGGGAATATGAAATCATATTGCCATATAAGGTTTTCGTTTTCTAAAGTTAAAATGGTCTCAAGTTGTGGTCTGGAGTTGCCCAGATATTTACAGTTTATGTTCACATAGCCAAAATAGTAATTTGTGCTTACAAATAGCATACATAAAAACATCTGTTTGTGAAGTCAAGCTTTTTCATAAGTGAACTAATGAGTTATTCTCCTCAAGTAATGTTTTACTGGGGTTAAGCAGATATAAAGGGAGATCGCTCTAGAATAGGAGAGGAAATGACTGCAGAAAGTTTTAGTTGGGTAGTTTTTTAACTTTACAAAAGACCACTGAGATGGGTGATCAGGAAGGGTGAGGGAGAAAGAAAGAATGGACTGAAAGCAGAGAAAAGCTAATGATAACCAATATCAAAGAACTAGCCTTGGTAGTACCCTAGTGTTAGCGAGAGAACAATTTGGTGTTCCACTGAGGACAGTCATTTCTTAAACCCCTGGAAGGGATGGATGAAGGGAGATGGCTGATTGGGCTGTTATCACAGAGGATAAAAATCCCACAGGACAACTCTGCTCTTGCTTATATCCTAGTACCCCTTGAGTTCATTTCAGCTAAGCGCTACTATATGGTTAGCAACAGGGAAATAGGACAGAAGGAGTCCAATGCTTAAACAGAGCTTTTACCCTTTGTTTTGCTATAAGTAAGTTGGCTCTAAATGGATGTCTCTGACTTTTTGCAACTTGTTCTATGTGGTAATGACTGATGGCTGAACAGGATTTGATTTTTTTTCTATGAAGAAAATGATCAGGAAAGTTGAACATAATGATTTCATGCCGTGACTATAATGCAAACACGTACTTAACCATCATTGTCTCCTCTTCTTGTAATAACTGAAAACATCTGTATTGTGCACTGAAACATTACACGCTGCATTACAATTAGAAATGTGCTGAAGTGTTGGATTGAGTGTTTATTTATGGGCCATGAAAAGTAAGATTTTCTGCGCTTCTCATGTGCAGCTAAATAGCCATAGGTAGAGTGCTGAAAATTTTGGAACCCAGCAGTCACTGTGGGAATGACTTCATTATTCACCAACGGAGGTTTTTCCAGCAGAGCTGAGTTGCTGACAAACAATAATAAACATTACTGAAAGTTGGAAACAAGAACTCAGGCATGTTGATTTTGACTGTAAAAAATGCTCACAGGGCACGGAGGGCAAGGCGCTCTCGAAATGACAAGGTACTACAATAAAGGGATCCCCATTAGAGCTGTGCACATATATTTTCTCTATTGACACAAAAGTGTTCTGACAGGCTCAGCAAACAAGCAGCTCCTCCTAGCCATAAATGTCTTTACCTGTTGCCACAAGTTGTCTAGAAACAGAAATGTATTTTTAATAGGCACACGAATGTCTCAATGATGAAACACACTCAGGTGGGGACACAGCGAATGTCTTGTTGGTATGGCTTCTGAGAGCTTTTGTAGCACAAAAGGTATCACTGTGTCTTTTTGCTGAAATGCTTGACAGTTCATGACCATAGCACAATATTATCTGAGATCAGATTATATAGGATGTGCTTTATCTGACTGATATTTTGCTCCTATGTGAAGCAATATGGTCATTTGAAAGAGCTCACCTACAGTTAATTAATTTGCAAATAGCTGCCATTTTCCTCCAAACTGAGCAGATGCACAATGCTCAGGAAGGTTTTCTCTAGAGCTTTCTTTTTTTTCTCTCCCCAGTGACTCTGGCTCAGAGTATAAAACCAAGGAAGCAGAAAGTCCTTGCCTGTGCTTATGATGGTTGCATTCACAAAGAAGGACACAAACAAAGAGTTTGTGAAGTCAGTTTCTCAGCGAGCAGCAAAATGAAACACAACCTATGCCATCTGCAGATTTAGTCTGCCATTGTTACATGATCCTTGCTGATATATTCACAACAAAGAATGAATTTTACCAATCAATATTTGAACCAAATGTAATTTAGTATTTTCTTTGCCATAGCTTTACAGGAGCTGAAGCAGTTCTAATGGCTCATGTTTTCTCAAGCCATTGAGTATGTTACTTATTTACTCTCATGGGCTTGAATGTCTTTGGCTCTGCCAGAAACTGTTGGTTGACTTTCAAAGTGGATTCAAATTTCTCTTAGAGAGGTTGGCAGATATGCAGGATTTCTGGTAGTGCCCCAATTAAACATGCATCATTTGCACTGATTTTCCACATGACTGTCTCCAATAGCCATGGAAAAGCACATTTATCAATCAAGATACTGAAAGGTTCAGGTCTCTACAGTAGTAAAAGTTGAGGACAGGAACAGAAAGCTCATTTTCCTTTTCTTTCCAAGTGTTTACTGGGATATGTAGTTGTGATGGTAAGCTAGGTGTAGCCATGAAGTAAGGCTGGTTGTATCATTCTTTATGTTGAGGACACCAAAAGGCTTTCAGCCTCTAATGCTGGACTTCTTTTGAGCACAGTGTAGAGGAAAAGAACTTTTAAAACAGAAGAATTCAGATTAGCTGTCTGTAGTTAAAATAACAGCCTAAAAACCATATGCCCTGCCCCTAGTGTCTTTTTTGCAGGTCGGATTCTTTTCTCTAATCTAATTCTCAAGCTGTTCTCCAGAACTTCATTTTCTTCCCCCTCCTTAGCAGTGAAGGAGGTCTAAATTTCTGTTTGGGCACCAAGAAAGATGCATCATAAATTGCTGGGAAGTGACCAAAAAATGACTGGTTTACTTTATATTTAGTGTTGTAGTATTTGAGTTATTTTGTAACACCAAAGTTACAACAAAGTTGGTGAGGGGTTTGGAACACAAGCCCTATGAGGAGAGGCTGAGGGAGCTGGGGTTGCTCAGCCTGGAGAAGAGGAGACTCAGGGGTGACCTTATCACTCTCTACAACTACCTGAAGGGAGGTTGTAGACAGGCGGATGATGGTCTCTTCTCCCAGGCACCCAGTACCAGAACAAGAGGACACAGTCTCAGGCTGCACCAGGGGAGGTTCAGGTTGGATGTTAGGAAGAAGTTCTATACAGAAAGAGTGATTGCGCTATGGAATGGGTTGCCTGGGGAGGTGGTGGAGTCGCCGTCATTGAAGGTGTTCAGAAGGAGACTTGATGGGGTGCTTGGTGCCATGGGTTAGCTGTTTGGGTGGGTTGGATTGGTTGATGGGTTGGACACGATGATCTTGAAGGTCTCTTCCAACCTGGTTTGGTTTATTCTAATAAAGTTTATTCTAACCACAAAAACTTCAGCTGGAGCTGGAAAATGGCATTTTTATGCCAATAATATGCCGATAAAGGATTACACTGATTTAGCTGAATCTGAATGCTGCATGATTTATAGCATGTGAGACACAAATATTAAAGTTAGAGATGTCATCTTTGGAGCTGTTGTCACCCCTTAAGAAACACGTTCCCATTCCTGCAAAGCAGCAAGGCTTTATTTGCCTCTCCAGAATATTATAACAGAAACCTAAAATTAATCTCTGGTGGTGTATACTCAACCCATGTGTTCACAGGAATCACGTACACAATCCATAGTTTAATTGGTAGTTCTAATCATCTAGTGCACTTTAGTCTATGTAACAAATCCAAGCTGCCCTGTAATTTCTTGCTAGTGTGGGCTAGAATAGCTGCCTTGAACTCAATAGACCTACATCAGTTTATACCAGCGAGGAATTTAGCCTTGTGTTCCAAAGTACAATACGGCACACGGTTCACTTTGTTTCACATTTTTTCCCAAGATTTTATGTAAAATCATTTTATTTTTAGTTCAGAAGCAGCAAAATGTTTGTACAGACAGAATTGCATATTTGTACAGACGTTGCCAGAATGTAAGCATTAGATCCAAAAAGCATTTTTTTTTGGTCTTCATAGAAGTAAAATACAAAATAAACATCCTCAAAAGGGAAAACAGAAGGGCAATTGCTGTCCTTGATCCAAGATGCTTTGTGTTGTTGCAGCTGGCCCAGTATCTTCAGCTACTGTAGAAGTCAGTGTCCAGAAGAAAAGGAGTTCTGGCTATTCTGTGATGCAATCTTATCTTAGTTTACAGAAGAAAAAGAATTTTGAAGGCAGAAAATGTGAAGAGTGGGGTTGAGGCAGATTTTTATACAGAAAACTTCTACTAAACTATAATCCACTTCTTTAATGCTTATTGTTTGCTTGTCTAAATTCTCAACCCACTGTCTCTCATTCAGACAATATTTAGATGGTGCTTTCATTGAGCCAGTGGGTTGAGAATTTAGACAAGCAAACAATAAGCATTAAAGTGGATTATAGCTTGTCACAGATTTAATGAGTGGGACTCCAGAAATTTTGTCAAAGAGTATGAGCTATAGATTAACATGCATAAAATATTCCTGAAATTGCAGTGTGGGAGGAGTTGTTTAGAAACTGTTCAAGAGCACAATATTTCTTAAGTAGTCATCGTTGATAGAATAGAATAGAATAAACCAGGTTGGAAGAGACCTTCAAGATCATCGCGTCCAACACATCAACCAATCCAACCCACCTAAACAACTAACCCATGGCACCAAGCACCCCATCAAGTCTCCTCCTGAACACCTCCAGTGATGGTGACTTCACCACCTCCCCAGGCAACCCATTCCAATGGGCAATCACTCTCTCTGTATAGAACTTCTTCCTAACATACAGCCTAAACCTCCCCTGGCGCAGCCTGAGACTGTGTCCTCTTGTTCTGGTACTGGCTGCCTGGGAGAAGAGACCAACATCCGGCTGTCTACAACCTCCCTTCAGGTAGTTGTAGAGAGCAATAAGGTCACCCCTGAGTCTCCTCCTCTCCAGGCTAAGCAACCCCAGCTCCCTCAGTCTTTCCTCATAGGGCTTGTGTTCCAAAACCCTCACCAACTTTGTTGCCCTTCTCTGAACTCGTTCCAGCAAGTCAACATCAACTAACAGTCCTGAAATGAAGATGTGGCAATGGTGGAAGCCGTGAGCTCAAGTTTGCAGAAGAAATATTTATGTAATTCTGAGGTTGAACTGCATGTAAACACTTATATATATCTATATCTCCATGCTTTTCTCCCTGTAGCTTGACATGAAAGCTCAATTTTAATTTTGTTTTGGCTTTACTTTTAAAGTTCATTCTTTAAAAACAAAGTGGTTTTCAGCAAAGAAATTGCAAAGGAAGTGAAACTTGCAGATTGGAGTAATTGGATACAAAATTGGAATTAATTAGTGGTGTGCTGTGGAGAATAGCTTTATAATTCGTGGAATTGCAGGACAGATTTCAGTTTTTATTATCATGGAAATATTTACATTGCCGCTGGCTATGAATTTGTTTAGAATAATGGCTTTAATTTCTATAAATACAGGCAAACTTTTCAATTCTCATTTTCCTTTTACCCTAACTAATTTTAGAGGAAGTGTGTGCTGCAGTTTGTAAAGAAAAGAAACGAAGAAAATAAATTTGTATTGTTATCTGTGGTCAGCATTTCATTATGCTGGTCAGATACCAATGCTGGGTATCTTGAGAAACAGCAAGCAGTATTTTCTTTGAAGTCGACCAAATAGGGAAATAGCATTCAAGGCTCAGAATGCACCAGCTGTAAACATGCTGCATACCCACAGGCAATTACTGTACATTTGGTGTGGCAGCATAGCTCTCTGTATTATTAAATAACTCGCTGAAAACCTAATTTGCAGGGTAGTTTTATGATCTGAAAGTCAGAGGAAGATTAGGGTAAGACTTAGCTTCATTCACCACTGATGGCTGTAGCTTTCAATATCCATAAATATCTAGACAAGCGTCTTTCTCCCCCACGCACGCACGCAACTAATGTGTACAACATCACAATGGTCACGATACTGAACTCCAGCCCATTAGGACACTAATTTGATCTCTAATGTTCTGGTATTATACAGCATCGCAGTATGTATTCCTCTGACAGGAAGCTACTACACCTCGTTTCCCATCTGATGAGAAGTTCAGTGAGAATACCTTTAAAAACGTCAATTGATCTATTGCATGTAGTACAGATTGTAACACAAATGGAAGTCTCCAAACTTCTTAGCTTGTTAGTGCTAAAAAAGCCATGTTGACTCCAGTGAGGTGTTATGAAATAGTCAGTGTATCTGTATTGTCATATTTTTGAGGATCAATTAAGTATTAGAATCACAGAACTGCTGAGGTTGGAAGAGACCTGTGAGATCAAGTCCAACCTCTTGGGTGGTTATTTATTACACTTCTCCAAATATTGCTTGGATGTAGCTGCCTGGCCCTAGAAAATACATTAGATTGCACTTGCTCAGAATTGCACAACAGAGGTTATTGCCAGAGGGAAATCTGGTGAATGTGGCATTGCCTGGCTGAGAAAGCCAAAAAAGGACCATCAGGGTAGAGTCAAAGATTCTGAAGAGCTGTGTTTGCTAGTTTTGCATCTCAGCTTTACTTACAGTAGTGCAGGTTAATGATGACCTAAATGAACAGCACTGGCATACTGCCACAAATCAGAGGAAAACCTGATAGTTGGAGGCACGCTAAAACCACTCTGGGCTTGAATCCATGTTGTGTTAGCGCACTGCTTGGATGAATGGAGGCTTGGGTCTCCATAGGATGGTTAAGGATCCTGTATTCAGCACTCCCTAGTCCTCATGCATGCAGCTTTAATTTACAGTGTTGGCATGAGATCCTGCAATGACCTCATGGCTGTAAAATACCTGCTGTAACAGAGTGCCTCTGCCACAGATCTCCCCACATCACCCCAGCAAGCTCTTTTCCTCAGGGACAAGGGATGGGGTGGCAGCTGACTGACTCTAACAGGAGAAATCCCTAGCTGGTGTTAACCTTTGCTTTATGGTGGTCAGAGTGAATCATATGGTGAAAAATTTCCACAGCAAAGCAGAGGATGTTCTCCTTTGTGCTATATAAAGGGCTGTTGCCCAATCCTGTATTTACTTACATATCTGTTATCTATCATTTTGCATGTATATTCATGCATGAAAAAAATTGCAGGGTTTCTATTGCATGCAAATAAGTATCAGCTGTTTTAGCAAATGCACCTCCATCCCCCCCTCTACCTTTGACAGAATAATGTAATTTTATTCATTCTCTCCTACCCTGGGCATGAAAAAGTAAATGCTGTATTACCCCAACTTAGGTAACCCTTAGGATAATTTTTTAAGCAGCAGGAAACTAGGCTATCTGGCTGGGTCGATAATGATATCAGCTGCTTCCTTCCAAAACAACAGGTGCTTTGGCATAAAAATGTATATCATCATACTGAGATGATGACATCAGTTCATACTTCAGCTTAATTATAAACTACCTCCATTAATCCTCAAATAATTAAACATTTTGTGTATGGTGCAAGGTGAAACAGAAAAGCAAAAGGTGCCGAGCTGTTCAACACAGGGTTAAAGTGGCAGTGTCTGAATTGTTTGTGCTTGTGTCTGCCTATTTAAATGTAAACCTCAAGCTGATTTCAAGCATTTGTTTCTATTTAATTGTTCCAGCCATGAAGAGGGCAAAAAGCAATACTGCTAAAAATCAGTGAAGGCATGATGAAATGACTTGAAGTCACATGGAGTATATATATGTGCATAAATATGCAGAAATAGCAAAGGTGCTCAGGATCAGGCTTTGTATGTACAAGAATAATTGAGGGAGAAGCCGTGGTTCATGGCCTAATAGCAAAACAAACATTGTAGCATTCAGTGTTGGCAGGTTTTATACATGAAGTGTAAGCAGTACTCTGAATAAAACAAACTCTGGGCATGCAAGTACCATTTATTGAAATAAAGAGATGGAGTAACCTTTGTAGGAAAGAAGTATTAATAAAAAGAGATACCCAAAGAATGGAACCGAGATCCTTTTATAATACTTTTTGTTCATAAAGTGCACAGCCACTTGAAACCTATGCATCCTCCTCTTGTGTTCTGTGATAGCTGTGTTTGCCTACACGTTCATCACTGTTTAAAGACTCAATGGCAGACTGCTCGATTTTTTATTTGATGTAAAAATCAGTAGACAGAGTTGAGTGAGAGCTAAATTTGTAAGATAAAAGAGCAGAGGAGCACGGCAGATAAAAGATTATGTTCTTCTGTCTTTAACTTTAAAATATAGCACTGACCTTCTTTAAAACAGATGCTATCTTCAGGAGCCAGATGTGTCTCCAAGCAAATTAGTTATAAGAAATACATCCAAGGACACAGCCATTTAAGAATCAATAAATTATGCATTTGTCATTTGTTATTGTGTGAGCCTTATGCTGACATCTTTGACATGAATGAAGGAGTCTCTGTCCACAGTCGTAGCATTAACAATTTAACAGAGGTGGTTTTATACCAAAAGGGAAGTGGTTTGATGAAATTACTGTTTATCACCACATACACACACACCTTAATTATTCATTGCATGGCCACTTACCAGCCTACTTTGTGTTATGTAAGTTTTGCTAGATTAAAAAGTTAGAGGTCAGGCACGTGTCCTGTACTGCTGCTATTTCTACCTACGTGATCTTGAAACAAAGAGTCTTAACTCTAATGACGATTTTCTTTTCAGACAATCGATTGAAGAAAGTTTTGTTTATTGATGACACTTCTGAAAAATTCCTGCAAAGAAGAGTTTTATTTTTCCCAAAGCAAAAGCCGTGGTGGAATTTTTTTCCGTGGGTTTAGTTGAAACATTTGGATGACCATATGGAACTCTTAGTGGTGCCATGGGACCATGCAGCTATGAAATCTGATCACTATCTCCCTAGTGACAGCTGGAGCCTTTACACCATCAGAAAATTTTCAGTCTTCTAATTTGTCATAACTACCTCCTGTGGAAAGAAAATATGTTATGTAGTTAGATACAAGAATCTGAGGCTGCAGAACTACACATATTGGCTTCTTTTCCTTTTGGTTTTTGAGCTTCAAATTAATTCCTTGACTGCATTTTATGACTCATTGATGCAAGAAATAAAACACACACACACACAAAAAGAATACAAAAAACATATGGGCTCTTGTGAAATCAAGGTTGGCTCCTCTGGATAGTTATTATGGAGGATGACTTAGTTTGAAAATCTTTCTTATTGATCCATGCAATTCAAAGTTTCTATTTAAGACTTCTCTTAAGTTTTTTTTTTTTCCCCTCTCTTTTCCACTTTATTGACGATAAAAATATTAAAATCTTTACCAACCTAAAGTGTCACTTTTCAATGTTTTCCATTATTTTTTAAGTTTTAACAGGTGCATTCTTTTGTCACCAAATCAGGCCTGAGTGGCCACAAAATTCAGTCCCTTTCTATTAGAGGAGCTCAAGGGAGAAGGGGAGGACAGCTCTTTGCTCACTGCAATCACACACAATGGCTGTCAAAAAAAGAAGCATTCAGCTGTTCCCAGAAAATAAGAATCCTTTTGACACTCAGAAATACAGGTGTCCACCAGGCACTCGCTTCTGAAAATCACAGTGAATGTGCTTATGTACCTCCCTATACTTCTCTGTGGGGGCAGATAACCTTTCAGATCTGAGAATCACACATCTCCATATATGTTTGCTGTGCAGAAGTTTGTGAGACATAGCTCGGTGCCTGGGAGCAGGGCAAAATGTAAACATAGGTTATTGTTTGCTTTTATGTAGCCACTCTAAGATTCCAGGTAAGTAGGCACCAAAAGTAACCCTGCACTTTGAGCACGGATACCACTGCTGTTGATTGATTTTTTTGTGATGGGTATAGACAGTAGCTTGAGTGTTGTATAATCTTATGGACAAGAAGATGATTGATAGGTTAGCATCCTAATCCTAGTGCCGCTTATGATACTCGAGCTTCCAGCTCAAGTCAGTATTTCAAATAGCAATCTACCACAAAAGTATATAAAGGTTACAAGGTATATAAAGATATGTTGGAAAGTTGTTTATTGTAAAAATAAGTTAAAAAAAATGTAGTTGATGGCCATGATGTTGTACAGGAGATCAGATTAGATTAGCACAGCAATGTCGTTATTGCTTTGCAGTCTAGGATGACAGAACAAAATTGCCTTGCTAATTAGTGAGCAAACACGACAGTAAGCTTCTAGTAAAGAATCCAGCTGAATCTTTGTTTCAAGTCTTACAAACATCAGACTCTCACTAACATATATAACCATTTAGGACAGTATGCAAGAAACCTTGGAGTACAGATCAGAGGCAATGTAAAGAAATAATGATATTCTTTATGATTGTTGATTGAAGTTAGAAAGCAAAACTAAGGTAGATCCTAATTAAATTTATACTCATCTACTATAAAGAAGAACTGGAACAAGAAGGATTGTGCAGCCTGTGTGACAAAAAAGGCAGCACTAGATGAAAGGTGCTTACTGTTCCAGTACGAATAGTACAAGACAGTGAGAGGAAGATATTTGCTTACATTACCAGAAATGATAAAAGACTATCCATTAAAAAACGATGAGGAAAAACTGTGCATAACCCTAGGAGAAAGGGAAGAGACTGCAGGGATAGCATCATGCTATGTAACAACCTGCCACCAGCTCAGAAATGGACAATAATGACAAATGGACACAGGGGATAAACCCCCAAACACACTGCTAAGTGTTGTCTTGGACAGATGCATGATGACTTGTATCTATTGCTGACAGTTCCCCAAGGTTTCTGCTTTTTAACACCTTGACAGTGTTAGTACAGCATGAGGTGCTAATAAAATATTTTGATTTCAAGTTGAGCACTCATTGTTTTTGTCTTTCCTTAAGAAACTACCCATGACATGTAGGTTGACTTGGAAGCTCGTGTTTCTTTCCATCTTGTCCCTCTGCATCCTGTTATTGCAAAGCTTCCTTTTAGGACCAGTTTCATTCCCAGATGCCCTAGAGCCCTGATGCATATCATCTGTGCCATCTTTTAAGGCATATGAAGTACCAAGGCAGAAAGGATTTGCAAAAATGAGAGACTGCAGAACATGGACACTTGCAGCTAAACGTTTCCCATAGCTGGAACTATAGCTAAGCCTTTGGCATATTTAATCAATGCATTATTAAAGGAGTCTCAGGTTCAAACTGAGCTTAACTTGGGTGTGAAACATAGCAATTGTGGTCTCCCAAAGTCCTATGTGTTAATCACACAACTTTTTTGCCTTAGCTGGCTAGTTATTGGTGGTTTACTCTGCTTGTTCAGCTAACCACAATACCATGCAGCAGCAGCTCCAGGACTGAGTCTGCATGAAGATGCTCCCACCACAAATTCTGTGGGGTTTGCTGTTGACTTTTTTCTTGTCCCAGATGAATCCCTTATCCTACTTGCCTTTATGGCATTCATGGAGTGGAACCTTGTGGATACTCAAAGGAATGAGCATCCCCATATAAAATCAGTCTGTTATCTCTCTCTTGGTTTGCACCCTCTCCCATTGTCTCAGGCTTGGTTCTAAGTAGGCAGCACTATAATAATAATTTTTTTTGCAAATTATATACTGATTTTTGCTTGCCAACAAAGATCAAATAAGGGTCTATTTCATCATGTGGTGTTTCTTCCTATCCTTAGTATGTTAGGTTTTCTTAAATACTTAATAGGTTTAAATACTTAATAGGATTTTTATCCTAGCCTTATCCATATTTACATTGCCAGAGCCAGATTTTCAAGTGCTGTGACCTGATGCTCTGTCCCAAAGTGGACTTTGGTCATTTTATTGGAGTGATAGTTTGATCTGTCTCCCTTTTACCCAAACCTGTTTGACAATGTTAAAAACTGCCCAGCCCCAGTTCACCACTGCTTTTTCTGACTATGCACAGGTCAAAGTTTAAAATAGGACCCTGTTTAAATACTGTAGACTGGAAAAAGTCACTGAAAAGTGGTGCTGGTGCATCTGCTTGTAAGAAACAGTTTCCTTAATCCCAGACTGACTGTAATGGATGGACCTTCACTGATTTGTAGTATCCATATTGTCTGTTATGTCACCTTTTCTTTATGTGCCTATGTAATTGCTGAAAAGCACATGGACTGAGTTCCTTTATTCTCAATCATCCTTAAAAAGGGGAATCATCCAAATGAGTATGAACATTCACTGTTCTTCATCTTACAGAAATGAAAGGGAGTTTAATTTTGTAGTTATCAAGGGATTGAAGGGGTTTGATTACATGGAGCAAAAGATTACTGGAAAAGTAGTTAAAATCTATTATATCCATTCTGGGTAAATTTCTGGTGCACTTAGTGAGCTGAATGAAAACTGTTATAATATTGTTTAATTAATGCTGAATTGCTGATGATTGGCCATAGCTCTCTAATTACTATTGGTAGTAGCTCTTCAAATTTTGATTAGTGGAGAGGTGAATCACTATCTTTGATGTGGTGAGGTAGCTTCTGCCACAAATTAAAACCAGGTAGTGAGGCTATAGATTAATTGTGGGTGTGTGGAGCAATTAGGACAGTCTACCTCACTCCATCTTCTGTCTGAAGTTTATTGCCTGTGGTAAAGGTCATAGAAATCAAACTTGAATGTTGTCGTTTTTGGACGAGACCTGTATGTATTTAAATGCATTGTTTGGGGGAAAATCTTTAGTCATTCTAAGGCAAAACTGTTAGATCTCATTTTCTTCCTAGTCATCAGAAAGAGCAAGTACCAGAAAGCAATCTGCTGCTGGGAAGGGGCTGGGGAAGCTCTTTGGGCCACACAGCAAATAGCAGCATCCATCTGGATGGCAGTTGTTGGGCACTGTCGTGGGGTGATGTTAGTTTTGACTAACTTTATGTTCTTGCAAATGTGTAAAGCTGTTAGACAGGAAGTTAATCAATGACTTTCAGAAAATGCACTCCCCAAAACAATCGTTACAGGACTCAATGAGAACTTTGCTGGGTGGGGAGTTCCCAGTCACCTTCCCAAAGCTGCAAGGTGCTGCTGTCAGACTGTGTCTGAGAGGTGCTTTGAAGAGGTTTTATATTGTTCAGATATGAAGCTGAATTAAATCATAAGAAGAAATATGGTCCTCTACTGTAATATTTGAATAACTTTTGGTCATGACAAGTGATTTCTCCTAATCAAGTCTGTTCCTAGTCAGAGTATTGTGACTCTTGTAGTTTTCTCCTTATACTGTGTTACTATGAACTTGATCAACAACCTGGAACAATGGAAAAAAAGCTAATTAAAAAATAAGTAAATTATTGCCATGACTTTCTGTTCCTCTAATATGATTATGAATGCAAACAGTCTGATTTAAAGAGATTGTAATGCATGCATTCTTTTATTTTCTCCCATCTCATTCTCTGCTTCTTATACGCTGTTCAGATTTCCTCTGCTGCCTGAATTCAGGATTTGAGTTTGGTTTGTTTAGCCTATTTGTCTCATCCTCCCTTTATCAATTCTAATTTACTTCTTTCTCTGTGTACTTTGCTCCTATGCTGTGACTTACTGCTATTTCTTGCCCTGATTTATTAAAGGGAGCATGAGAAAATAGTTTCTACTGAAGCTGCTAAATATGTCTCTCATTTATTCAGCTGGTGGGAGAGAGAGAAGAAGGAATGAGGTTCAGCAAAGTAGCCTTTGTAACCACAAGATTGTTTGCACTTTACTGCTGGAACATGCTGAGACTTGAAGCCTTTGTATGATTTTTGTGAGTAGAGAGGCTGTAATGGAACTTTCTTGCTAGACATTAAGAAAATATAAAAGATTAAAATATTTATTTTCTTCTTTTTTTTTTATACACACAGACAAAACAGAGTTTTTGAAATCATGTCAGTGGGTGCAATTATATAAACCTCTCTGCAAATAATGAGACCCCGTGAACAATTTTAAAGAGGAAGCAAAAGCAGCCTTTTGCGTATTCATCTCAGGGCAAAGCAATCTGGCTGCAACTTTTGACTGGAAAGCTTCACTCACCTCTTGTCAAAACTTCTTTCTCAATGGTCATTTATGATGGAGAGAGAAAGCTGAAACTCAGGTCTAATACCACAAAATTTAGGCAAAACCGAGATACCTGGCTTCTGTGTCTTGAGCTTGTCTCTGCTTTTAATCAGTAAAAGGTAGAGATAACTGTTCAGATAAACAGGTATCAGCCCTTTTCCAAATAAAGGTGTCCTCTTTCAATCACAAAAAAAGGGGAAGAGAACTGCTTTGTTACTTATGTTAATGCACTTCCTTTTGCAAATAAAAATAAGGACTTCATAAACGCAGCAGCACCAATATAACCAGTGCACAGAGCTTTGCCTGAAACGAACTACCAGCTCAAAAATGACTGGAAAGGTGGCAAGACTATATGATAGAAGCAGCTGCCATCTCAGTGGTCCTAGAAACAGAAAGGAATGAAAGCAAGAGTAAACAGTTGCAAAGGAAAATATGAAGAAATGTATAGGTCTCTATGTTTACTCATAGAATGTATTTATACATGAAAGTAGAAAACACCATATGGCAGTAGGAAATGTGCCATCAAAGAAGTGAGAGAAGTGCTATTTCTGGATAGTTCTGCAAAGGTACCATGACCAGTGCCTGCAGATGAGCACAGGAAAGAGCAGCTCAGGTCTGTACCCATTAAGACCCTTGTTTTCTATTTAAAGAATCTATGACAGATGAGAGGCCGGCTATAAACGTTAATCTGGTTCAATTGTACGACGATTTATAGCCCATGAGAACAAAATCAGTCTGTTGAAGTACATGACAGCAGCAGTACATGAGTCCGTGCTTAAAAATATTATTCACAGCGTTGGGACATCTGGGCAGCCAGATCTAATCGTATTTCTTTACTCTGCCAGAGCTAGAGCATCTGACATTGGAGTTATTTGTTCAGACATTTCTAAATAGATAGTGCCAGATAACTAGCTGTAATCAAAACCTTTCCATTTTCTGTCAGTATTTGGATGGTCTCCAGTCCTAAAAATCTTGTCATTGTTAAAAAAAAAAAAAAAAAGGAGAGGGAAAAAAAGAGAGAAGGAAAATAAATAAAAACGAGAAAGATGTGTTAAGCGTGAACAAGAGCCTCCCTGCCAGACTTCCTGCCCAGCTTTTGATCCCTTTGTGTTGCCTTGAGAGGCACAAAGGAGCTGGAGACTGTTAACAGCTGCTTGATGGAGGATCCTCCACAGGCAAGGAGGTCTCAGCAAGGATAGAAGGATGGAGCTGGGTCCTACACCCTACCCTGCCACACTGCCAAGCAGCAATGGCCATGGCTTGGGTGAGGCAGGTTTCTGCTGACCAGAGCCTCATCTTACCTTCCACTCTCATTGGCAGTGCGATGTGCAGGGGCCTGAATCACCAATTGGCAGTGTGTACTTGCACACCTTTCCCCCTTGGTCCTCTGTGGTGAGGGCTGCCTGTAAATGGTGCTTGGTTTCACAGACTGCCTATTTGCTGTACCATTTACTCTTAGTCACTTTCTGGGTTTAGATAATTTTCTTCTGTCTGTTTGTCTTATCATACTTCATATTTTCCTGAGATAATTTAATAGAGTGTGGGAGTTGTAATAACCTCCCCAGTTTCACATTTATTTTCCTTAGTTTGTGGGAATATTAAGGCAAACAGAGGACTAAAATTTGATCTATTTAAATAATGCTTAGTATACCTCAAGTTTTGATGCATGTGGACAGGAAGGAGTAAAAAGCCATGTGAAACCCAAGCAAAATAAAGCCTTGCTGAGTACTGCCTGCTCCACAGCCTTGCCACATGCTGCAGATTAATAGATTCCACTGATACTTTATGGCCAGTTGGCCAACTCTAGTTTTCGCTTTTAGAAGGCCCATAAAAAAAGAGTTAATTTTGTGGCATTCTCTCTACTCTTAGAAGTTTATTGCCCTAACAGAATGGCATACAGGTTCAGAGTGATCTTCATCATTGATAACAGTATTCAAAATAGTTTCTGACTATTCTAGGATGGCCTGTTCACAGATATGTGAGCTAGCTCTTTAAAACCATTCTGCAATGTCATTCAAGGTGGACTTAGCAATTTTGGACTTCCCTTTTTCCAAGTTTGAGTAGTGCAAAACTTGTTTGAAAAGCTTCTTTGTCAGACATGCTCATTTTTCAACTCCTTCTAATATTTATTCACATTCAAAATGTCCATCTGTTTTGAAGAAAAGTGTAAAGTGAAAATGAAATGTTTTCCTTTTTGGAAAAGCTCCATTACCCTTAACTGTTTTTATTACTGGTGAGAATTTTTCAGTCAGCTTCCTACACTTTGGGTTGGACCCTTGCCAGAGCCCACTTCTACATGTAATACACATTGTGAGTATGCAGGATAGCCTGCTCATTAAGGAAGAATCAGGGAGATGTTGCAGTTTGACTTCCTTTATGGAAAAGAAGTTGGCAGCAGAGATGTCTCCTGAAGCTGGTTCAAAGAACTCTAGACTACAGAACTGGAAGGAGAAAGAGGCACCTTCATAGCTTTCATACTGAACAGAAGGTCTTGTGATGTATGGGGCTGTGTGTGATGGGGATGTTCCCTGTGGCTTGTTTTCTGGTTATAGATTAATTTGCTTTATGTTCATCTGTCTGGCATGTGACAGTTAATTCATTTTCTCCTCAAAGAGAGGCTAAAATTCTGCCATGTGACCTAGGGTGAAATCCTGAGCCAATGGAAGTAAAGAAGAGCCTCGCCCTTAGCCTCAGTGAAATCAAAGTCAACCTAGAATGCAATTTGCAAAGACTTGTGGTCTGCACTCACTTAATAATGGCTGTAGAAAAGTTCTAATCAGTTCCTGCAGATTTTGCAAAAGTGCAAATTTGTGATTTTGCAAATATATTATGAAATGGTATTTTCTCCTTTGGAGAGGGAAAACCAAGATAAGATTGATTTTAAAAGTAGTATGAAGGTACAAAAAACAGTGGAGAGTAGGGAGGAAGAAAAATAACTGTGTAAACTCAATCGATGCTTTTCAAGGTATTTTAATTAGGCCCAAAGATTTTGAGACTACTTTAATCAGATCACAACTAGGCTCTTTTCTATGAATAGCCTTTTTAGGTTAATTATGATCAAATCTCCCTGTTTTTTTTTTATAACTGAGGAGATAGCACATTCTGTAAATGAAGGTGGAAGGGTAATAATATAACCTTTTTTTTTTGGCATTAAGTAACCATGCCTATCTTAATTACAATAAAAACCTTCTTGCAGCTGAAGGCAGGTTGGCTTAACTAGCAAGCAATTAAAACAAGTGAAACCAGCTGATGGGTGGCCAGCTGACAAATGTCATAAAGCTGTGAGGGTTTTTTTTTCCCCCCCTTTGGTAGCCTTTTCTTCAGAAGCCTTGAAACATGGAGTGGAAGTAATGATAAATGGTAAGTGACTTTTTTTTTGTATAACACAGTATTTTTGGATTCATATTTTTTTAAGGAGTAAGAGGGAGTCCAGATAGAGATGGCTGAAAAGTGGTGTCCCTGAAGATTCTGTACTGGGACAAGTGCTGTTCAATATCTTCATCAATGATACAGACAGTGGGATTGAGTGCACCCTCAGAAAGTTTGCACATGATACTGAGATGAATGATGTGGTTGACACGACTGAAGGGCAGGATGCCATCCAGAGAGATGTGGAGAGGCTGGAAAGGTAGGCTGAGAAGGACCTCATAAGATTCAATAAGTTAAAGTGCAAGGTCCTGCACCTAGGTCTGGGCAACTCTCAGTATGTCTGTATTGAGAGTTGATGAAGTGGAGAGCAACCCTATTAAAAAAGAACTTGGGGATACTGGTGGGTGAGATGCTGCATGTGAGCCAACAGTGTGTGCTAATTGTGCAACTAGTGTGCCTAGGAGGCTGCATTAAAAAAAACACATGCCCAGCAGATTGAGAGGTGATTCTGCCACTCTGCTCTGCTGAGACCTCATCTGGAGTGTTGTGCCCAGCTATGGGACCCCCAACACGAGAGAAATAAGGACTTGCTGGAGCAGGTCCAGAGGTGAGCCACCAAGTTGACCAGAGGGCTGGAGCACCTCTCCTATGAAAGCAGGCTGAAAAAAATTTGGGCTGCTCAGCCTGGAGAAGAGAAGGCTCCAGGGAGACCTTGTTGCTACATTTCAATATCTGAAAGGGACCTACAGGACTGGGGAAGGACTGTTTAGAAGGGCTTGTAGTGATACAAGGAAGGCAGTGGTTTGAAACGGGAGCAGGGTAGATTATGTTTGGCCATAAGGAGGAAGCTCTTTACAATGAGAGTAGTGAAATACTGGAACAGGTTACCCAGGGATGTGGTTGAAGCCCCATCCCTGAAGACATTCAAAATCAGACTTGATGTGGCCCTGGGTAGCCTGATTTAGTTGGAGGTGTCCCTGCTCACTGCAGGGAGGGTGGACAAGATGACCTTTGAGGGTCAATGCAACCCAATGCAATTTGTGAATTTGTGTTTGCAGATGATGTGGAAGTGAAGGTTGAGAGACTTAGAGAACAGTTGGGCTTCTTTTGCTCCTGTTCTATATGTGCTGCTGGAGTAAGTCTGTTCTCTTGGAGCTATATTTTAATGAAAGGGAGAGTTCAGGCAGTTGGTGGAGCTGGTAAATCCCAATCAGAGTATAAAGCTCAGTGGTTGAAGCTTTTGGTTAATGCTAGTCCATTCCAGCATTCTGCAAATGAAGTATTCTTTGTTCAGGGTTTCCAACATGAAGTAAAGCAGCATGAACCAAAGCAGCAAAGGTATTCCAGATGACTTTTCTAAAAATGGAAAAAATAGCATGGTGAGCAAAGATGAGGCTATGACTAGACAAATTGGCTAGTGGAGATTCTTTCATACTGCATTAAGGATTGAAATGTACCAAAAGAAAGCTGACATGCCTAAATTAGTAAGAAGGAGTCATTTATCGAAACCCTCAGGATAAGGAGGTAAGGCAAAGGGCTAGAGGGTGAATGGAATATAAAAATCTTTGTGAAAGTGTTAATCTTAAGGCTGTAAAAGGACAGCAGAGCCTTCTGCTTTTAACTTCTCTTTTGCTACTATGGGACATTTATTCTAGATATGACATTATTCTAAATAGGAGAAGCATGAAGCAGGTCTCCCCAAATTATGCAAGTGGCTTTAAAATCTTGAAGTTTAAACAAGTGCTGTATTATTCTCTTGGTAGTTTTATGTTTTCTGATTTTTTGTCCTCTACAAATGTAATTTTCAAAGTGAGTGCTAATCCTGCCATCATGAACTCAAGAATCAAACTGAAGCTAGGAAGCTGAGAGTATTGAAGCAGTGGTGAACAAGCGATCAGTTAATTAACTTGTCTGATCTCTCTCTTAATTGTGATAATAATGGGCTCACAGTGAAAGACTGAATGAGTGAGTGATAAATAAATTTGCAGTAACATAAGTAGAGTGAAACATGACAATGACACCTTATGCAGTGTCCCTGGCACTGTGTGCAGGTGGAAAAGCTGCTTGTGCCCCTCTGGAGTCTGCATGCGCTAGTTCAAAGTAGCCCATTCTAAAACCTGTACAGTGGGGAGACTGAGCTCCTAGTGCTAACTAATGTGGTCTACAGGAATAATTTTAATGTGTTTTGATATTTGGTGATGCAGATGTAGGTACTGTCAGCTAAAAGGTTTTGGTGTTACTGAACTTGTGGGGATCTGGGTTATTTTCTCTCCAGGAAAGAGGATTGGTTGCTTCCACAAGTACTGCTGTGTACAACATTTCAGATTACTGTATTTTGTATCCTTGTCAGGAAGGGACTGAGAAATTAATACCTGGATGAGGTCTGCTGTCTGAGTACAGCACCCTACATCTTAAAAGCAGGCAGAACCAAGTACTTTTGAATAGGCAGCTTACGCTAGATAGTGATGGATCGTTCTCTGGATGGTTTTTTCCCCAAACCTAAGAATTTAATGAAACATGACGAAAAGGCATCAGTAAAACATACTTTTGATCTGCAGGTAAATGGATTGGAATTTTTGAAGGAAACCAGCTTAAGAACCTGGGCCCTATGCTGTAGGATGCTATTCTTTGATTCTCTGCCTGCTTCTAGTGCTTAAGGAAGCAAAACGTGGAAAGGCTTGAACTCCAGCCTGAGAGAGAGAACATACTTCATCCAATCTATCCTGTGCAACTCAATTAACAATATATTTCACCTGTCAGAAATGTTCATCTTCTTGCTAACTAGCAAATCAACACCACTTTTTGAAAGGAATTGTAGCTCACAGAAATATTTGCACCCACAGATGCCCTGTGCAGATTGCATTACTTAGTTTTGTTGGGGTAAGTGTAGGACATGGGAACACGATGATACTTTCTCTCTTCTGCTCTCATTGTCTCCTTTGCAGCAGTCTTTCTTTTGTTTCCAGTTGCTGGAAATTTGAGAGACTGGAGGGAACTGCTGGAGTAGGCCTTGCCCTTAGCCTCTTTGTTTCTGCTAGCCTTAATTAACCTCTCTGTAGGTTCACCAAATTTGTGATTAGATTTTTTTTTCCCCCCTTTAAGTTTGGCTTATGCTCACTAAGGAGGTTTTCTCATAGCTCTACTTGAAACCCCATTATTACCATTTTGAATGTTGCACTGTTTGTTGCAGAAACCCATCTTAGTAATTTATTCCATATCTCTATTTTCCCCTCATGGAAAATACATTTATTTTAATTCTTCTAATTGTTTTTCATTTCCTACACTCCAAATTTGTCTCTTTCCCCCAGGCATCTCTTCATCTTAGATCATTGACTGGAAAGGACTTTTTGGCTCTTTAGTTCCTTATCTCTATTCCAAATGGACTAATTGTACAGTGTTCAATAACATAATTTAATTTGTTATTTCTTTCAACATGCACTTACAAGCTTGGCAGGCACTTAAGATGATTCTTTGGTTTCAGGGTTGTTAAGTGTGTCTCAAATTGACATGTCAGTTTTAATGGATAGTTATGTGAAACTTTGGGTAAGAACTGAGAATTTGAACAGTAACACAGGTATAAACCTGCAATGTTTTTAGTCCCACATACAGCAGCAAATGTAGAGCCTTCCTTGCTTTGTGCAGGAATAACTATCCCGTTGCTTCACAGCTCCCATGGAGAATGATGCACAGTGAATCAGAGCATTATATTCTTTTTCTTTATCCTTTTAGTTATTTTGCTTAATCTCATGTAATAGCCAATTAATTTTATTTGTCTGTAGAGCTGGGGAAAAGTATAAATAAAGCTGACAGGAGAGTGAGGTGGGAAGAAACAAAGAGGTTGAATTCATGGCAACACCCCATGTGAGCAACAGGAAATCAGTTGCCATATGGTCAGTTATAAATAGGGCCATCATGCAGCCACATTGCCTTCGTGTCCAGGTTCTCTGCTCAAGGTTTCTATTTCCAGACATTTTTACCTTTACTCACCTCATCTAGCTTTTTTTCAGGCAGAATAAACAAAAGTTTTGTTGGAGGTTTTGGAGCTGGCTGCTCTACTCCTGTGGCTGGCACTAAAAGCAAGCTGTTTATAGCAAGGAGAGATGTTAAGCCTGGTGGTAGGGCAAGGCAGAAGAGGACCATCATCTGAAAAAGGGATAGAGGCCTTGGGGTAGAATCTCCCAGAAAGGCTATATTTCCTTACAAGCATCATATTTTGATTTCTGGAAATATTTCCAGTAAGAAATTTTGGGTTATGGTTGCCAAACTAGGTTTCTATCAACCCAGCTGGATTGCTGTGTCTGCAAGCATGTTTCTAACTGAAAAAATACAGTTGCTATTGGGCAAGGGATTTGGAAGGAGACAGTGTAAGTTATGTTCTCTCACAGGCCTGAGGACAGAGAAACTTGGCTAGCATTGATGTGTGAGGTGGTGGTCCCAGGCAGGGAGTTCTACCATCTTCCACATGCTTTCCCTGGCATCTTCTTTTGTTTCTTTTCAAGGTAGAGTGAGATGCAGAGATGAAGCATTGTGAGTCAAAGCAAATGGGGGAAAAAAAATGATAACACAAAGGTCAGAAATTATGATCTTGTTTTTGTCCTTAGAAACTCTCAGTGCTGTAAGGCAACTGATCAGAGGTCTTCAGGATTAAGGCACAGATTGAGTTAGCTGTATTCGCCTCAGTCCTTTGTGTATGTGCTGTTGGATTTGGCACTTGCGAGCACAAGTGACTAGCTTAATAGGCAGGACACTCAGAGGTGATTCTAGGTCATAGAAAAATGTAAGAGTTTATTACACCTTACAGCTCTTTTGTACATTCTCTTTATTTTCTACATAGTCCTGGTCTCATTATTTTTTCCCTTTGGCTGACACATGACTTCTGCTGATTGATTAACTGAATATCTGGATGTCAGAGAGGCTTTGGAGTGTCTTCACACAGATGGTCAGAGTCCTACTTTCTATCTGCCTGCAGAAGAGGCAAGCTCTGGCTTTGATTTTGTTGAGTATCTTGAAATACAATCCCTACTCAGAGACTTGAAATGGAATTACACCCATTATATCATCCAAATTTGTCATATATAAATATAGATGTTGAGATGATTAAACACATTAGCAATTTTCAGTGATTCTTTAATTCCATCGTTCATTATTTTTATTTGATGAACCTCTTTCATAAGAAACTTATTAAAATGTTGGTATAAATCTATTCCAAATTCCCTTGATGACTATGTTTATACAAAATTATATACATAATGATCTGCTTTTGAGACTGCATTAGAAATGTGCATTGGCTTTTCAGTTTGTAAGAGGCTGTGTATCACTCCCATAAGGAATAATGACTGAGATTTTATTTTTACATCAGGGAGCTGCAGGCACTCAGGCATGGTCTCTACCTTGCTCTGAGTCTCACCCAGTGCTTCCTAAAGGCTCCCATGGTGCCAGTTAGAGCTGGGTCAGATCCTGCAGAAGTACCTCCAGGAAACCCTTCCTTAAGCAGATCAGAAAGCACTAAACGTGAAAGAAGGCATAATGGACTGGACCTAATCACCGAATTCTTGTTGTCCAGAAGTTATAGCTTTAACTAAACCAATCATTTAAGCACCCATGTAATCAGCAGACAGGTACTTTTAGGAGCTGATCTTTAAGGTTTCTTTCAGTACAAGCTCCTTCTGAGGTTTCCTTACTCCTTCAACTGACTATAAAGAGAGCCTAGATAAGTATTTGAGACTGGATACCTAAGTAATTAGTCAATTAAAATTAGTTGGATTTCTCCCTGAGGGATTTTGCAGATCTGGTAACCTTCATCAGTTAAGCTCTGGCTTTTGGCAGAGATATGGACTCAAATGTAAACATGTAAAAACAAAAAGGTTAAAGGGGGGTGGGTGGGAAAGGCTTCTCTTACACATTTTCCGTCTCATGGAAAGCAGTTGGCTTTCAGATACTTGTTGAACAATGTGGTGAAGTGTGCAATTATCTCAGGTTTATATAATAAAAATCATTATTATCAATGGGTAAATTCTTCAGCTCCTATTTTATTTATAATCAAACCCTCATCTTTCCTAAAACAAACACAGAACTGCCTAAATGCTTCCTCTGAAGTGGAAGGTCATGGAAAATGTTTTATCTTTAATGGTACTTTCATTTTTTTTTGGGGGGGTGGAATCTAAATTCCTTCTTGGAGCCATAAAAACATCTGGCACCTGCAGCACAGTGTGGCGTGAAATTGTGTAATTTAATCTACTCCCACAATAAATGATTCTAACTATATCTTTGGCAGCCCCACTTTAACCAAGTCTATCAGAAAGCTGGTTCTGCAAGATGGAAATATCAGTCAAAGGGGACCACAAAAAGCAAAGCACAGGGCTGGTTGGATGTCTTTCTGTGGTTTATGGTTTGAGGCATTTTTCCTAAAGTTTAACTGTGGGCCAATATGCTTCAATTTCAGCTCATTTTGTTTTCACAACAAAACTAATGTTTTGACTCTTAACAAAATATTTATAGATGTTTTCATTGAAAGTATCCTTTAGTAATGCTGGGAAAAAGAAAAGTTTTAGATCATCAGGTTTTGAAGTGGAAGAGCGATGTCTTTGCTTTTGCTGTTATGT
This sequence comes from Melanerpes formicivorus, assembly GCF_026170545.1. Lineage (NCBI taxonomy): Eukaryota > Metazoa > Chordata > Aves > Piciformes > Picidae > Melanerpes > Melanerpes formicivorus. Next base: position 19,453,992 of record NW_027142364.1, on the reverse strand, counting down.
CAGCTATTAGTCACGCTGATAACTCACATGGCCTGGCTGGCCACATATGCTTCAGAATAAGGAATAGAATAGAATAAACCAGGTTGGAAGAGACCTTCAAGAGCATCACGTCCAACCTATCACCCAACACCACCTAATCAACCAACCCATGTAACCAAGCACCCTGTCAAGTCTCCTCCTGAACACCTCCAGTGACGGCTACTCCACCACCTCCCCGGGCAGCCCATTCCAATGGGCAATCACTCTCTCTGTGTAAAACTTCCTCCTGACCTCCAGCCTGAACTTCCCCTGGTGCAGCCTGAGACTGTGTCCTCTATGTTTTCTTTCTCAATGTTTGTGTTACTAATTTCATGTCTCTCTGCTGTAAAATTGCTAATGAGTATCCAGGAAATATATATATATTATTTTTTCCCAGTAATGAATTGTTTGCCTCTGCTAGTTCTTTCTCTCCCTCTCTTCTTTCCCCTTCCTTCTGGCTATGAGGTACAAAAAAGAGAAAAATCCTTGTTGCAGTGTCTAAGCTCTGTAGAGATTTGTGTTTGGTTGGTTTTATTTTTCTTTCCTGTCTTGTAAAGGAGTGTAGATGAGGAGTCAATTCATAACAAACTCAAAGAGTACCTTAAATCGTTGCTACCACCACTACATCAATATAGCTGAAAAAAACTTGTAAAGGTTCTATTTTGATAATAGCTTTCCTAAATCCATGTAATGAAAATGGAGCAAAAGCTATAGGTTTCCTTGAGGCCATGAGTGCTATGGAGGAATTAGGGAAAAATAAATGCCAATCAGACTTTAATAAAAGCCTATATTTTCATTTTACTGCTTGGATTATAGTGTAACTGATTCCTAGGTGGAAAAGAATATTTTTCTTTCTTGAGCTGAAACGTCTTGTGTATTGTTAGCCTTCTAAATGAACCTCCACAGGCAGTTACAAACATGCCCAAGCTTTGGGTGACAATGGGATGGATGAGGATTCCATAGTGGGTCTTACATAAGAATGAAGGTTCTTAAAATGTCCAGCATACAAAAACTAACAAAAAGCACTCTTTCTCCTGGGAGTGTCCTCTCTAATTATTCATAATTAATAAATAAACAAAGAACTATGTAGTTCTACAGCAAGTAGTCATTAAAAGGCTCTTAGAAGTAAAAGGACTTTCTGGTTGGAAAGCAGATACCCAGCTGGGCTACAGGAATGTAGGACTGAATCCAGAAACAATTCTACAGAGCCTATTTTGGTGTTTGAGTTCAAGAGACATCATTTGGGACTGGAACATTGCTGTTTAAAAATGCTTTGAAGTACACAGTTTTACACGAGCAATCCATCTTGAACCTGAACTTTTTGGTTGGTGTTCCTGATTTTAAGGCATCTAGTGGAAGATGTCTTGGCATAGACTCTGATTAATAACAAACATTATGGTTTGAGGGGAGATCATGCATGGCTGGGGCTGTGGGTAGCAGTGTAGGTTGGAGGAATTCACTGGGTGGGTATTAATGAAATTAGATTTCCAGAGGGAATTTTCCAGAACACAGATGAGGGTGTCTAGTGATCATGTGCCAAGAAAAAGTCTTCTATACTTTGGCTGGAAGTGTGTCACAGTAGTATGTAGTAAGTGGGCTTATGCGCTCCCTGTGAGACTCTGCCCAATCCTGGGGCATTACTGTTGTGGTGTGGCTCACCAGTTCCCCCTCTCCCTGAGGCTGACACTGGCTCAGGCTGTCCTAGCCTCTTCCAACAGACCCTCTGGGAAGTCCAAGTTTTCTATGTGCTTTCATGACTTGCTGTAAATGTGTCCTGCTTTGTTATAGTCCCCTCATCTTGTCCAACCATCCCTCAGCTATAATCAATTCAGTAATGCCAAGTTACTGGAATAAGGGTTTATTCAGACTCCTGTCCCTGCGGAGTAATAGCTGTTAGTTTATTTGCTTCTGTTACTGGACCTTCCAACCCCTACACAGTGTCACAGAGGACAAAGTTTTTCTTTATTCATTCGTGTACTACTCTCTTCTCTTTTTTTTGGATTGATATGTTGAACACTCCCTTGACATTCTTTGTTCTATTTCTGATTTCCACAATAAATAACCCCTTGGGATTTCTGTAAAAACAGACCATGTAGCAGGCAAAGTACAGCCTTTACAAGTAAAAGACATAGGAATGATCTAGTTAAGCATCATACCTTTTGACCTGATGATCTTGCTTTCCTTAGATCATCTTTATTCTTTTGCCTGGGTTCTGCCCAAACCAGAACACTGAACTTTGTGTCCTTGAGTTCAGGTGCCAAGGAAAGTTTATCCCAGCTTTGTATTGTTACAAAGAATATTAAGGATGCCAAACAAAGAATATCAAGCATGTATCACGTCAAGTACTTAAAGGAAAAATGCAGTTGACTACTCTGAAGGAAGAGCCCTGAGGTACTGCAGCCAAACCCCACTCTTGTTTTTTCTTTTCCTTGTCCTAGACTTCATATATTCCCCTTCCCTGAGTAGTCATTTAATCAGGAAGAGTGGAGATTGATGCATTTCTGAGGGGCACTAGCAATTAAATAGTGCTTTCTGGCAGGAATAAGGTCAGGTATCCATTGACTAAACTAAATGGAGGAATTAAATTTCATGCTGCTTAAGGTCAGGATTTAGAACTGGTCAAGGTTTAGAACTGCTGGACAAGAATCTGTAGCAAATCCAGAAAAGACTTTTATTCCTGGAGATGTACTAAGCTGTGTGTGGTGCTGCTTCCAGTTTGATACCCATAAACAGTCATGACATGGAAAATATAACATGAAAAGAGAATCGTGGAGGAAGTCAGGGATGACATTTCAAACACTGGGAGTTTTTTCCTCTTCTTTTAAAAGAGATCTTTAACGTAGGTCTATTAGACTTTTGCTTGTGAACAATGTGATTATGCGTCCTAGATCCACACCTGTTGAGAGGAATGTCTTAGTACTTACAGAAAGAAAAATGAGCTGAAAGTGTTGACCTCTCTTATTAAAATTGACTTACTAGTGTTTGCACCACCTGTTGCTACAGTGTTTAATCAGTCCTTGTAGATTGGAGTAGGTATTTGATTAGTACCAGATGTTTCCAAGCTTTGTGGCTATTCCAGTCTTTAAATCAGGGCTCTTCTAGAAATCATTAAATTGCATCGCTCAGTACCTTCATGTCTGCTAAGTTTTGAGGAGAAGAAAATTTACAAGTTACTCTCTTATGATCTAATCAAGGAAGACATTGTCAAATAGATCAGAAGGCTCTTCTTTTGAGCTTGGCTATTTATATACCATAGTCATCCTCAGGAAAGCAGTGACACGGTAGGATGATGAGTCTTTAAAACTCAATAGAGGAAATGCATGTAAGCTCAAAAGGTCAACTTCTTTTATAGTTTCAAAGAGAAAAACCTTGTCACAGATGGTGAAGAAAGAGAGACAAGATTTAAGTGTGGTTTAACTGGACTGCATGTGTTAAGTTAACATCTCTGAGAATTGAACTTGTTTGTTCAAGACAAGTGTGCTTTCACAATCTGTCCTGCATGAGGGAGGTCTCTCTTCCCAGCCCTAAAGTGGTCCCAGAATCACTGCTGTGAGTCCAGATGCTTTCTCCTGTGGAGAGTGAGGGGATAGCATGGCTCTGACACACGTACACCCTTCTCTTGTCATCCTCAGCTGTTGATTAACAAATCAAGAGCACTGGAAAACTATGGACTGAAAACACAAAGCAGTACTGGGGCAAACCTATCACACTACATGTGGTGGATGATGATGGAAGATCTTTCTGGAAGGAAGGAAAAGAGGAAAAAGGTTTTGCAAGGATACATTTGACAGTAAAGGAAAAACTGCCTCACTTTCCCATAAAAGCAGCAAAAAATGCAACTGCATGTTGCAATTCAGTCAGTTCAGGGTCCCTCATCATCCACAGCACTCCTAATGAGGGCTAGCTAAAAAGAGGGCGAACAGGAGAGATTGCAAACCCTTGTGACTCTGCAGTCCTTGTGCTGCTGGCCCAAAGTCAACCTTCCTCATCTTGTAGCCACTTTGATGTGTGAAGGGCTGGAGTGGGTTCTGCAGTCTCACAAGAGAACACTATCTGGTCCAGTCTTTGATCCTAGGGTCCCTAAAGGTAACTATTAATAATGAATGATCAGTAACAACTCCTATGAGATGCAGATGTCTACAGGCTTTGAATGCTCCCCATACTTGTAGCACAAAGGACAGGAACACTTACCCCTCTGTTTTAGCTGGAGGCATGCCTGTCAGATTGGACTGGCAAGACTCATCTAAGGTTCATTGTGGTGTAGATTCTTTAGCAAGCTTTACAGAACGAATTTTTTCTCTAAGGTTTGAGAGGCACATGGGACATTATTTTCCTTCAGATTGAGATGCCTTCACATTGCCAGGGAGGCCAAAAAAATCTATGCCTAAAACTCATTTGTATTTTGGGTCTTCCTGCTTGTTCTTTATCTGTCCTTTCCTACAGCTTTTAGAGTGGACTTTGAATTTCCATTTCTAAGCATACACCAACAATATCGCAATGTGTCAGGATTAAAATAGGAAACAGTGTATCTTCACTGGGAAGCTAGAGACAGAAATGTGAAATGCCTGAATAAATGTGTAAAAATACAAGAACAATTATTTTCCTTTTTAGGTTAAAAGAAAAAAAACCCTCAACTTTGCTCATTACCCTGCAAGACTAACTGGCAGTGGGCAGGGATGTGTTCTGCACGGGAGCGCTGCTAGGGATCTATACCATGTAGGCAATTGCTTGTCTCTTCATGTTTTACAAACACTTTCTTTCTTTCTTTATTTTTAATGTTGAGGAGCAGTGTTTTAAAGAAAATTATTTAAATCAGATTCTTTCTCTTGTATACCTTTTTGGTTTTTTCTCAGTTGTTTTGCCTTTTCCTCGGTAAGGGTTGAAACATTAGAGACAACGTCACAGAAGGGTGTCATGAAACCACCATGACAATTCTTGTTTAGATCCTGAGTCAAAGCTGACTGGAGCTACTAGGAAGACTTCATGCTGTCAGTGTACACAGAAAAATTTTGCTTGCGTAAAGCACCCATGGATTTTGTTGCCTAACTGGGCAAATTACTCGCAACAAAGAATTAATTTGCTTTTAGGTTCAGTGTGCAGAATTGTCTAGACCATTTGATGACTTGTATTTCTCCTGAGTGCAAGAATTTCTCTTTGTCTTGTGGATTAGCTCTTCTTGTAGCTGAACAACATGTATGTGAATGAAACTGTGTTTTACTTGGAGAAAATTCTCTGCCTGAACGTTTTTATTTGGTACATCCTTAAAGTTTTCTTCAGGCAAACTTTTCTGATATGCTGAAAATCACAGAGAGAGTGATTGCCCATTGGAATGGACTGCCCGGGGAGGTGGTGGAGTCGCTGTCACTGGAGGTGTTCAGGAGGAGACTTGACAGGGTGCTTGGTTACATGGGTTAGTTGATTAGGTGGTGTTGGGTGATAGGTTGGATGTGATGATCTTGAAGGTCTCTTCCAACCTGGTTTATTCTATTCTATATTATATGACTTAAAGAGACTCAACTGAAACTTGTTGGGAAATTCAGTCCTCCCCACCATTGTCATTCAAGCATTTCTGCTTGGCTTGTTGGGGACACTGACATATAGAAGTCAGTAACATGATCCTCCAGACACTAGGCTTTGTCTTTACTGTATTGATAATATTAACTACTTAACAGACCTTCTAAATTCAATTAAATTTATTGGAATATTTTTGTTACAGAGGAGGTTTCTACTAAGAATGTAACTAGTGCTGCTAGACACTGACAAACTTGTAAGACAGTCTATTTTGAGAGACCTCAGTGTGATAAATTATATATTTCCACTTAGGGAATTGTTCAAGAGAGCAGTAATAGTGTAAGCCCATAGGTGTTATGGTAAGTACACTCATCGTGTCAGAACAGTTGTATTAAATAAAGCTTTATTCCCAACTTCAGAGAGCTTTTAAGACATTTTCTGCTTGGATAACTGTTTTGTTTTGTGAGTTTTAAAGATTTGGCTATTAGTTTAGGGAATTTAAAACTAATGTTAACCCCCAAACTGTAAAATATTGTATCAAATATTTAGACTGGTGTGAGCTGAGTTACATGGAGACATGTAGTAATAATTTTTTTTACACAACACAGAACAACTCTTATGGCACCACTATTCAATGGGAGGTCAAAATATTTAGCACAACATGAGGAGTTTTTAGGGACATGTTTCACAGTTTTGGGAAATGTTGCACATTGTATAATATTGTACATTGTCTCATTTTAACAAAGCCTGATTTCAAGCCATGCAACATCCCTTACAAAAGAAAGATATACAGTTGAACAAAGTTTAATTGAATTTCTTAAAAACTGAATTGATTGGAAATGTAGAGAAATCAGTTTAGTTGACTCCTGAGGATGCTGGACAGCAGCTCCAATGTATTACATACAGAAAGATAAACTTCGGTCTATTTTTCCCCTTAAGTGTATGTCAGAAGTGGCAATTAATGTGAAAGCAGAATACAAATGACAGGGCAGTGATCTCTTGCCTAATAAGCTTCTTATCAAAACCATTGAGGGTGGGTTTTTTTTCTTGTTTTGCCAAATAACATGGACTTAAATAATTTGAGAAGTTGGAGAAGAAAGTACTGAGATGAAAATGTAGCAATAGCTGCAGATTACACTACTTGGCTCGATTTGAGCATAGGTGTTCTGACATCAGTTACCACAGAGAGCATGCGTGTTTGTTGCTACTAGTAGGTAATTTTTGATCTATTTTGTAGGTCTAGGTCCCCACAGGTGCAATATCAACTGCCTAAATTCTATGGTTTCTATGGTGTTGTTGCTTAACCCCAGCAGACAACTAAGCTCAACACAGGTTTCTCGCTCCCCAGTGGCAGAATGAATAAGAGAATTGGAAAGGTAAAAGTGAGAAAAATCATGGTTTGACATAGAGAGTTTAATAGGTAAAGGTAAAGCTGTACGCACAAGCAAAGCAAAATAAGGAATTAGTTCACCACTTGCCATCAGCAACCAGGTGTTCAGCCATCTCCAGGAGAGCAGGGTTCCATCACGTGTAACGGTTACTTGGGAAGATAAAACACCATACTCCAAATGTACCCCCACTCTTCTTCTCTCAGCTTTATATGCTGAGCATGACATCATATGGTTTGGAAATATCTCTTTGGATGGTATGGGGACAACTCTCCTAGCTGTGTTCCCTCCCAGTTTCTTGTGTGCCCCCAGCCTGGCCACTGGTAGAGCAGTGTGTGATGCAGAAAAGGTCCTGACCGTGTAAGTACTGCTCAGCAGCAAGGAAAATGCCTGTTATCAACACTGTTTCCAGCACAACTCCAAAACACAGCCACATGATAAACACTATGAAGAAAATTAACTCTATCCCAGAAAAAGCCTGCTCATATAGCAAAATATTTTGTTGGGTGGTACCTCTAGAGATTTAGGGCCAGTTGCTGGTGAATCTGCTATGCAGGTACTGTAGGTCATCTAACAGGAAAGGTATGATCTGGCCACCCCAGCTCAGAGTCCTCCTTTGCTGTAGAGCAAGTAGCAGTCACAGGAAAACTGCTCTCTGCAACATCTTCAGAGGACTGAGATAAAATGTTCACAAAAACCTAGCAGGAAATTTCTGTCAGTAGAGAAAATTTCTCTGGTGGACAGCACCTCTGTGTGTTGTCCTTCCCCTGCCTTGCAGCTAATGCAGCTCTGTGTCAATACATCCTGAGCCTTACACTGGGTGTTATGAAAAGAAAATGCATATCACAGGTCTTTGTTTGCTTTTATCCTTTTTCTCTAATTACTTTCCATCCTTTCAGGTACAATTGATATTGGACCAAATTATCTTTTTCCTCTGTAGTATGAGGCAAACCAGAAAAGGGCAGCTATGCCACAGCCAGCCGTTGCTGAGTCAAAAGAGTTGTCTTAATTTGAGTGTGGCCAGAAGTAGTGAGAGAGACTACATTTGTAGTGACCTTTAATTGTCTTTCTCTACACAAATGCTGCATGGAAAACTTTCATCTACCAAGCCTTTTATAAAGCAAACAACAAACAAAATAGCTACACAATCTGTCATTTAGAAACAAGGATTTTGTTGTTTTCTTTCCTCATTCTAGTTCACATTTGTCAGATCAGCTCATCTGTGTTTATGATTTTCTTGGTTGTTATATTTTTTATTAATGTTTTTTTTCAATTATTAAAGGCATGAATAAAATGAAGACTAAGTAATTGGATGCTTTTTACAGGGGAAAAAATAATCAAAGGAGTAAGACAGAAGCAGACTATGTTTACAGTATTTTTCTCTGGTTTCCTCAACAATATAATTTTTCATTATAGGGAGGGAAAGAGATTAAAATGCTTTTTGCATTGTTTTGGGTAAAAGCGAATTTAAGACTTTAAAATGGGTTTATTAGGAAGTGGGTTCAGTTTCCTTTAGGCAATGGCATCTTATTTTAGTACTGAATGCAGATTTCATCTGAACTTAATAAAGGATAGATCTGTTAAAAGCTTTCTTCTCATCTCCATATCAAAGTACAAAATGAGTATTGAGAGCACAATGAAAACATATTTGTGAGTTGATTATATAGCTCAGTATCTTTATAGATACTTTCAGAGGTTTCATGATACTGAGACAAAACTGGAACCTCAAATGAAGTGTCAATGGAGATAAATTTGCAGATGTATCAAATTATTTTCAGATTTCACATATTTCCCCCCCCCCACTGAATGAGTATAAATTCCTCTAGAAACCTGGATGTGAAATATCTAAGGCAGATTTGTCTCCAGAATTTCAGGTTACAGCAGTCAGGATGTGGGGTGACTACATACAAATCCCTTCCAGTTTGCATATCTGAGGCCAGAATGTCTAACCCCTGGACTACTGCCTAGTTCTTCCAAATAACTTCTGCTTTTTATCCCAAATAATCAGATACTCAGTGGGGAAAGGAGCCTGAATTTGCCTGCTCTGCTATTGAGCTGCCATCCTCCCATGAACAGAAATTAATGTAACGTGGGAGAAAACAGTTTAGATGAATGTCAGAGGCTGGCTGTGCAGACTGAATTTGGACACTTCTGAAATGTAAAAAAAAGATAGATTCAGGTCACTTCCGTCTCAAGTCCTGTCCTCCATCCCAGATGAGCCCTATTTATCAAGCTATATTTTATGCAAGGGCCTGTATACTGTGGTACTTAACTTTCTTTGTCTTCTTTACCAGATATCCTTTTTTATGAAAACTTGAGAAGGTTCTAGTGCTGTTAAATAGCATTTTTCAACCACAAAAGTATTTTTGGGGAGGTCTCTTTTGGAGGGCTTTTCTGCTGTATTGGATATAAAAATCTATTCCAGTGAAAATTCTTTCAGCTATTTCACTAGCAGAATTCTGGGGAATAGAAAAGTTACCTGGAAGCCTCTGTTCCTACTGTGTAACAAAAGGGATAACATTAAAGGATCACCCACCTTATAGATCCACCATAAAAGGACTTTATAATGATTTGCTAGGTTACTCTCTCTAATTATATATATATGTGTATATGTATATATATTTTTTCATTAGAGAGAAAAAGCTGTTCTGGATGCATTAAAATAAATCTGTTTCTGTTTGCATTGCAAGAATTTGAAAGCATTTCATACACTGTCATTACATCTTCTTTAAAAAAAATAAAGGGTATTTTAAAATTCTTTTGCTTCCAACCTGTTGTGGTTGAATTTATTTGCAAAAACCTTCTTAAAAAGGAAGCAAATATGGATGGAAAACAATTTTATTATCACCGTCTTCCAGCACAAAATCTCCTTCTCCATCAGTCTGCCATCTTCTGTTGTTCTCTGAAAGACTGTGTTTATACCAGGAATGGTTACAAAAGGGAATTAAAAGAAGCCTGATTTTGGTACTTAGGTTATCTGACTTGACTTTGGGGATTCTCTTGAGATAGATTTAGGGGAGAGGGTTTCTTTGAATGGAGAAAACAAGATGATCTTCCTCTGGCTTGTCATCCAGAAGATCCTGCCTTTTCTAGAGGTTGTGGAGCAGCGTTAGGAAGATAAATATCCCAATTCATAGTTTCATTCATTCAGGGTTGGAAGGGACCACAAGGATCATCTAGTTCCAACCCCCCTGCCATGGGCAGGGACACCCCACACTAGATCAGGCTGGCCAGAGCCTCATCCAGCCTGGGCTTAAACACCCCCAGGGACGGGGCCTCGACCACCTCCCTGGACAACCCATTCCAGGGTCTCACCATTCTCATGGTGAAGAACCTCCTCCTCCCCTCCAGCCTGAATCTCCCCACCTCCAGCTTCATTCTATTCCCCCTAGTCCTATCACTACCTGAGATCTTGAGAAGTCCTTCCTCAGGCCCCCTTCAGATACTGGAAGGCCACAATTAGGTCACCTCGGAGCCTTCTCTTCTGCAGACTGAACCATTTCAGAAACCCAAATTATGTGCATGAATACTCTGCAAAAAGATATTTTTCAGCGGTGTTACAACAATAACAGTGGGGAGGGGACACTGCTATGACCTTTAAAACTGTTCGCAAACCGCCTTGGTACTTTCAGTGGCTCTTTAGTTTTTCTTTACTTTCCTACAAACATGATGTGTTTCATAGGTAGTTCAAAATACAAAGTCAGGTACAACTAGAAGAAATAATGTTGGCTGTTGACCTGTATGTATTCACTGAATGTATTGCTTTATTGTTAGTACATGAAACTACCTCCCTCTGCAAATGGAGAGAAGCCATTTCTGTACTGACACTCTGAATGCCACCGAGTGACAATATTTGGGACATATATTATGAATATAATGGCAAAAGGGCATGTGTATGGGTGTTTAAAAATCTTTTTAAAGCACAGCAATATGGTTCCCTACTCTCATTGGTCAGATGATCAACTTGTCAGAATTAATTTAACTCCAGTTTCTGAAGGTTTAATAGTTTTGGATGTGTGCTTAGGAAGAAGGGGTAGACCATTAAAAATATTTTAAGGCTGCATTCTAGAATGTTATAGACAAATTTGAAGGAGTGAGCTTTTCTAGGAATAATTTAAATATGTGGAAGGCAAATAGATTTGAAATTGTTTTCATGCATGAGGATGCACAGAAGGCAGCCTTTGAGAAGGAGATGAAAGGGGTATGAAAGCTGATGTGGCTGGCAAAAGAGAAAGCATGAGAAGAATGTAAAAAAATCACAAGGACAGTTGGATAGTTTGGTTCCTGCATCTCTGAGTAGGGAGATTCTGTGTGGTGCAATGAAACTGTGCAAGCTGGCTAGAAACTGACAAGATGACCTTTTCAGGGTTCCTTCTAACCCAGTGGAATCTGTGAACCATCCTTGACATTGACACCACTGAATTTGTAACTGAGTGGGGTGAATTTGGATGTTTGACTTTTATTCCCCACCCCCTTCCCACCCTGAAATACTTTGTGTAATATTTCAGAGAGAAGAGATACACAGATTGTAGTATGTATTTTGGGAACAGTTTAGTTTGGGTATTAAGAATATTGCAGTAGGAATTTTGTGAAAGAAGCCATGTCTTTGAGACTTTTCCTAAAGAACCTTCACGGAAACAGAAGTGGTTCATATTTTAGACAAGACTGTTGTAAATTTAGCACACATCCTGTAGGTTCTGCAATGTACATTTTGACTCCAGAAATAGCTAACAATAAATATTTGCTGTGAAAAGTGAGAGTAAGATAGTGGGAGAGATGGACAAAAGAGGGAATAGACAAGAGGCTGTGCCAGAGGCAAAGCATCGTTGTCCTGAACCTCAGAAGGCCAAGGGCCCTACACTTGTGTTAGACCTTGGGACTTTGGGTATGCAGCAGCAGTCAGAATTTTTCCTTTACCTTGCGAATGATTGGCAGATTATTTAAAGGCAAAGCAGATGCATTCTATCTAATTGAATGCAAAACATCAGTTTGAAAGGTCTTGCTGTTGCTCCTTCCAGTTTTGGTAGAGCAGTGAAGGGTAGTGATGTTGAAAAGAACATGCATATTCCATTTGTACCCTCTCCTCATCTAATGGCAAAACATAATTATTTTAGTAGAGGTAAACTTTTGTGCTCCCCAGAGTCCTTAAGTAATTTTTTGGATTAAATGGTCATACTTAGTTTTTCTCTTGTAAGTGGTGTCACTCCACTTTCAACTTAATTACAGCTTGTTTGAGTAAGCTTCTGTGTAATGTCAAGTTTTCCCAAAAGGCCCTAGAAGGTCAGCAAAGGTCTGCTGTTAATACTTTCCACGACAACAGAAAGGCTTTCCTTGTTTAAACAACAGTCAGAGAGAACACAATTAGATACAATTACCTAATTCTTCTTCTTGTAGCGCTCAATGGCAACTGTCAGAGTAGTGGAACAGTAAAGATTAGATTTTGAGAAAGATCTTGCTTTGGAAAGGAAGTTTATTGAAACTCTTAACCCAGTAATTGATCTTGCTTAGCTACCTTGCTGCAGAGTGGCAGCATAAAAATACAGGAAGAAAATATTTTGAAGAAACAACAAGCTGGGGAAAAAAAAACCCAAACAACTCAGATATGTTTCAGAAATTCTAGCAAGGCCATCATTTTGGGAAAAAAAGCACACATTGACACTGTGGACAGGATAAGTGAACCTGTGTAATCTGGTGCCCTGTACCTGTCAGTTTCTAGAAATGACCTGCATGCAAACATGATTTCTATCATAGTACACTTCTGTTCCAAATAGTCAAGTAATTACTTAGAGCAGGTCAGAGATGTTTCAGACAAAGGTGAGAGAAACTTCTTAAGTTCTGCCTGGATGGGCTGGCTTGGACTACTTGCATAATGCTTAATTTGGTTCTTCATAATCAATGGAAACAGCTATTTTGTAAACTAAGTTGCACTAAACGAAAGGAGAAATACCCCTAAGGTAAAAACAATCTTGGAACAAGGCATTTTATTTCAGTCCAGAAAGATTTATAGTTTGGCATAAGGCATATTTTATTTTTTTTTCATTGCTTTTTGACCATTTAATGAAAGCAATTTCCATGCCAAAGCTTTCTGATCTCCTTTCTATACCCTGTCTCAGTAATCACTCATGTAATCTGCCCATGGTGAAATAGTGTTGTTTTCCCGGTTACCTCCAGACTTCCTTGAAGCATGGGCTTGATATTTTTAATATTCCTTTTTTTAATTCTCTCATGTACCTGAAAATGGTCTCACTACCTCCCTGGATTTCTATCACATTCTTGCTCATAATGACAGCACTGAGTTTGCAGATGACTTCTTATTTTAATGTATCCTGGGCCTTACATTAAGGTGGGTGCTTTCTGTATTTCTAACAAAACCAAACCATGGCAAAGCAAATATTGCCAGGCAAGAGAACCTCATTTATTTCTCCAATGATGATACAATATCAGATGTGGAGTCCTCAGAGTTTGAAAAAGTTAACAGATTTTTTTTCCCCCTTTCAAACTGATCTTTCTTCATCTGGATTTTTGTGCTGTTCATCTGATCACTTTGGGATCACTTCTTATGAACAGCTCCGGGTACTGCTGGCCACAACAGAGAAATAAGCAGAGCCAGAATACCTCCTGTGTTTTCCCCTTCTGACTCCTTTTGAAGGCATCCAGCTTCCCACAGGGTGCATGTACAAAACTGTCTCTGGGTTTCTTGGAGCAAGGAGCTGTTTGCCATTCCAATATTTGAAAGAAACCAGGCAGTATGGTCTCTAACAATTAACTGCCAATCTAGATTTTTGTAAATACATATTTTTGGTTAAGATGATCAGAAAGCTGTGTAATATTTACATAAAGGCACACTTAATTCCACCCCACACCCCCCAAACAAAAAAAAAACCCATATGTAATGATCTTAGCTTACAGCACAGAGCCAGCTGCTGGCAGTGAGAGTGGAAGTGCTTATTTAGGAGTACCACACATGGAGCAAAGCCCTGCACTTTCTTCTGTGGTGCTACCCACATGCCTCAAACACGAAGCAGAAGGACCACCTGTAAGAGCAAAAGCAGGGGCTGTGCTCCCTGTCTGGGTGATTCCCAAGTGCTCTCCTGAGACTGCCAAGGCGAGTGCTGGCCATGGGCATGCTGGTGTGGACACCTGCCTAGCAACAGCAGCACTCAACACCAACTCATTTTATGTAGGCTGTCAAATGACACCTGTCAAACAGCAGTAACTTTAATTTACTACCAGCCAAAGCTGTAAGATGGTTACACAGCAAGTGACCCAGCAGGGCAAACCTTCAGATTGTCTTTCCAGTCCCAAGGGACAGCTATTTTTCAGTGGTTTCTCTGCATTTCAAAAACATTGGCATTTGGAAATGGGGGGAGGGGGGCAGGGAGGTATGCAAATGCAAACCCCCTTTATACTCATCTGGCAATATTTTTAAATGGTATGACTTCTGAAGTGAGCTAGCTGTCCTTTCCCTTTTTATTAGTGAAAGTTTGGGTGGCATACTGATGTCGTGGGAGTTGGAGATGAATGATATCTGTTCTTACATGAAGTCATTTGTGAAGTTACAAAGTAGAAACATGCAGTTGAAAGGCTTTGACAAGGTAATGAGAATTATTTTTCCACAGTAACACATAATTTTCTCCCATTGCAACAACACTTTAAGTGTTCAGGGAAAAAGCAGAGTTTATAACCTTTGGAAGGAGAAGCAGGCAACTTTAGGAAGATTGCAAACATTTTCTTTAACCTATGCAGGGAGAAAATTAGAAAGGCTAAAGCCTAACTAGAACTTTACCTGGATACTGCCATTAAAAGAGCTCAACTTCTAGAAATACATTAACAGTAAAACAAGGACTAAGGAGAATCTCTATCCTTTTTTGGATGTGAGGGGAAATACAGTGACAAAGGATGAGGAAAGACTACCTTCTTTGTCTCCAACTTTGGTAGTGGGATTAGTTATTCTCCAGGTACCTAGCTCCCTCAGCTGGAAGACAGGCATGGGGAGCACAATGAAGCCCCCATAATTCAAGGGGAAGTGATTAATGACCTGCTGCCCCACTCAAGATGTACACAAGTCTATGGGGCCGGTTGGTGTACACAAAGGGTATTGGGAGAGCTGTTTTCGTGTGAGGATAAATTGTGTTGTTTGAGTTTTCCATCTTTTTTTGACTTCTGCTCACACAAATGTAAATATGACTGCAAAATGCTCACCACTATGTGCAAATGGAGAGGTTTTAACTTCTGCTTTAAGAACAAGTATTTGCTTTCAGTTGGTACTGTGCAGGTCCTACATCTAAAAAGCTTATGCAAACTATTCAGAGAGCTGAAAGATGTGGGGTGACTCAGTACAAATAAACCAAAATGAACTTGTTTAAAGAATGGTCATCATAGATGTGACTTACTGTGGCTGCCTAGGCCTACTGGGCTCCACAAATTTTTGAGCGTTTTGGCTTGTCTTTCATTTTCTTTGACAGACCAGTTCTAGATGAGAAATATTTTCTGAGTGTGTAAGGAGAGGAAGAAGGTCGTGTTCCTTCTTTGCTGCTGTATATTTGTATTAGGAAATCTTTCTTCTGTGGAAGGAGGACAGAAATGGAAAGGAAGCTTCCCAAAAGCAGCCACAGCACAAAGGTGGTGTTTGGGCATGGTGGTTTTAATCCTCTGGCATCAGTGATTACAGAGCTTGTTCCTGCCTCTGACAGCATAGCCCTGCATTATTCATACATGCAGGGCTGTGAAATCAGGGCCACCATATGATCTGTAGCACACTGTATGTCAAAACTAGCCCACAAAGGTTTGCTTCCCTGGAATAAGCTATGGCGTGTATTGTGAGCTGGATTCATCCTTGCCACAAAGGGATTCAAAGCTCATTCCACAGCAGTGCTTTTATCTGAGGTGCCACAGATTAAAAGACATTGGTGAATTAATTATAAGTTGGCTTCAATCAGTGAGGCTGCTGAGCAGTCTGCCATACCTGTGCTTTATAGAGCAAACAGGATGTGTTGACTTCTGCAGAAGCTGCTCAGAAGAAATTTCTTTTGTTCTTTAATTTTGGAGGGAGTAGTTTTTAATCTGTAAATGCTCTATGCAGCTCGTGTCTTCCAGAAATAGAACTTGCTGTGCGCAGTTTTCTTTTGCCAATCAGCTTCTGGGTGTCTGGACATAGTCTTTGGTAGTCTTTCCATTTTGCAGTTTCAAAGAGGAAGAGATGCATGTACTTCACTAATACTGTTGCTACTTTTCTTACCCTTAGATTTTCCAATACTTTTGTAGTGTAGTCTTAGAGTATACAATGTCATGAAATATGCTGGGACCAGGGGTGGAATCCCCTCTCACCAGCTTTTATTAGCAGTCAACATATTACAGAGGGCTTGGTGCCTGTTGGTGTTGGTGAAAGCATTATACAAACAGTGAGTTATGTAGTAATATGTTGGGCTTGTCCAAGAAGGGAAGAAAACCCAACCCAAAACCTCTACTGCATTACTTAATGATTTTTCTATGAAGGGCAGCTTTGATGGATTAGCCTTAAATGATAGATCCGTGGACCAGATGCTGTTGGTGCTGTGATGTCATACTGGGTAGAGCAGCATCATGTACAAAATCAGTGACATCCACTGTTTATAAAGGAAGATTTTGAAAGGAAATATTTATAAAGGAATCATCTTTTACTCCTGTTAGTCATTTGGGATGATAATGGGAGACACACACCACTACTGCAGTGTGCTGGAGAAAAGGTGGGTTTTTGACGTTCTGCCAGGCACAGTGGGTAGTAAAGACTGGTGGTTGGCTATTTCCTTCCGATGCGAGCAGCTGAATGCAAGCTCTATTAAAGACAAAAGCAGGACAAAGGAGGAAGAGACTAGACAAATATGATACGTGTCTGTTTCTGCTCACTCCTAGGTGTGGACTTTCAGATGTAAATACAATAAAGGGAAAATAGAAATGAGAACAGAACAAAGTTGCCTGTCAACATGACTTCTATGACAGATTTTTCTGGCTGTTCAGCAATGATTCTAATTCAATTGCTGGCTGCTGTGAAGGAGATGAGATGCCAGAAGCAGAAGCGCTGCAAACCAGAACAAAAAAATAATTACTAGTAGAAATGTGCTACAAATAATTCCCTTGAAAATACAGTTCTATTGCACTTCTAGCTTGCTTATGTTCCAAATATTTTTGTTTTCTAATCATTGAATTGAAACACATTTCTACATTATGAAACTTTACAACTGATGACATAAGAAATATCTGAGCAGTTATGCACAACCTGATTTCATTATATTCAGGAGATTTGCAAACCTAATTTTCCTGAAACACCTTTATGAGACAGGCTTTATAGGGAGAGAAGGGGAGGAGGAAAGCAGGGAGAAGTCTGTCTGGCTTGGCAGGGAGGTGTTTGTTCTGTTTTGGCTGTTTATTTTATACTTTAAAATCACTGACCTCTAAGCATGCTCTAGATGTGTTTCTTTCATTGACCAGGGTATGTTGCAAGCTAGTACCTCGGTGTAGTTTGAACTAACAAAACCAGATGAAACAGGAATGTCCTGGCTTTATTGCAGTGCTTGGACAAGATAGGCTGGCTGTAGCTTGACTAAGTATTCTGACCAGAGAAGGTAATTACAGCAGCTGTAGGGACAGAAATGTGCCAAATATACATCTAGAAAAGCCTTCTATTTAGGCAGAAAAAAATTGCATGTCGCTCATGTCCAGGAGTAGTGCTAAAGACAGAGGAAAAATAAATGCTTGGATTTCTATAATGTTGTAAAACGAAGACATAAGGTGGCAGGCACTTGGGAGCTTTCTTTGCATCTTCTGGAGAATTGTTCTTTGCATGGGCCAATACAGTTAGACTGCCAGACAAGCACCAAAATGTACCAATATAAGGGGTAGGTTTTATTCTCACCATTTTCCTGATTGGACCAGCAGATGGAAATGGAGATGTGATCATTTATCTTCAAAATTGCCCTAGTAATCTGCAGTGTTAGCACAGATTATGTTATAATTGCCAGAACTGGAATAAAAGAGATTGCGGCATCTGTAAAGCTAGTGGTAAATTTAAAGGATATAAAAACCGGCTCCATGTCAGGGGACATTCTCACTGGTATATTGCATTTCATGTACACAAATGTAGCGATGAAAGAGCAGAATCTTATGACAAACATCATTTGAGTTTTATTGTTGAATTTTCTCTGCAGCTGGTGTGGAGAATTTACTATAAAATACAGCCCTTGCAGCCCATGCCAGTGCAGCACGACATTGCACAGAACCCAGCCTGAGACAATGAACTGAATGCCATAGTTCTAACCAAGCTTTTATGGGACAGGGTTATTTTTTTTTAAGTGTCCACCTCCTCACATCTTTTTTTTTTCATTTCCCAATTTAATATCACTTCAGCCTATAAATTGTTTAATTCCATAGTAACATTTAAGTTTCCAAGCTAAGACAGAAAAAAAAGATGTCAAGCTGAGACTAAAATGAAAATAGAGTTATATAAATAACTGATGAAGGACAGGATTTTAGTCTGACACCTACTGCAGGATAAAGTTTTGTCAGACAGTTGCTTACATGAGCCAAACAAATAGATGGGTCCTGATATTAATTGCATCTGAAGTAAAAGAAATGTTAGTGTGGTTTTGAACCCGTTAGTACAACCCCATCCTCCATGGAAAATGTTTGGCCACTCCTGTGTGCTACAACCTTACAAAGCTATTGGATATGTGCTGGTACTGCTGAATCACATGAAAATGTTCAGGATAAAGATTTAAGTGATGAGGATTTCCTTTAAACTTCAAATAATAAGCTAGAGCTGCGGTAGTTGCTTATCTTAAGCTACAATAGTATAGTTTTATACAAAGAAAACTTCAGTTTATAAAGTTCACATCCCCCTATCTGCTAAGAAATTGATCATTGACAGTGGAAAGTATTACCTTTTGTTTTCATCTTGCTTTTCACTCTCCTTCTGTGGTGGTTTTCAGGATTTGTTGAACATTTCTGAGAAACAATGAGGTTAAATACTGTTCTCTGCTCCACTACAGACTTACACAGACATTTTCTAGTTTCTCTTTGGGGTTTGGTCAGAAAAAAATGTTGTCCTTAGAATAGCAACAACTGCAGTGTCAGGAACATAAAGGGGCATGGACTGCTAGAACTGCAATAGATACAATATAGTGTAATATAGGTGAATACAAAATCAGCACTGTTGATTACATTCCCAACTCTTTCACCAGGCATTTATCATCATCAGAAAACAACAAAGGGAGCTGTTGAAAATAATAGAAGCCAATGTTGTTGTTTTGTGTACTGTTCTCAGAGCCATACAGCTCTGGAAGATTTCCAAATAGTAACTAAATTGAATAACATCCTGCAATTCAAAAAGATTGTGATGGGAAATGGCAGCAGCTAATGAAATATGGTGCAAGTTTAACAAACAACACTTCAAGATGGGATGTTATTGCACAAACAGCAGTAAAAACTCTACATAGAGATGATGAGCAGACTATGACTGCAGTAACACTCTGATGTGGGAAGATGACATTTTAATTTAGCTGACTGTAATCCTGAGGTTTAGATTTAGCCTGTTGCTGAAGACTGCACCTCATGCTGTAGAAGGAGACCATCTACTGATTCATGCTGTAGAGAGTGGCTTGGAGTTGAATGGTTTTGTGAGCAGTGAGTCAAAGCCAGCACACTGGGTGTAGTGGCTGTATTCCCTTTAATTTCTGCTCTTATTAGGTAGTTGGATTACAAACTAACTACAGGCTTTTTCCATTATAACATAACTAGCTGCAGGACTCTGCTGGAGCACGTTTCAGCACAACTGGTTGTTAAAATCACAGATGATTTCTGAACTGGCTGTTAGAAACTATCTTTGGCAAGCTTTGCTCCGAGCTGATTCTGTCTCCTCCCTGGAAGCTGTATCTCCATGCTTAGCTAGCAGGAGGCTCTTCTCCCCAGTCTATTTAGGCATGGACCCAAAAGTATTCACTCTTTCTCTTCTGTCCCTTTGCTTTCTTGCATTCTGGCCCTGCAGCTGACCAGTATGATTGGCAGGAGCTTGGAAGCTCAGCTGGATCATGATCCAAACATGAGCAGAGCAGAACTTTTAGGCGTATTGCAGTTTTAGAGTGACAAATGTGATTTTGTGCCGAAATCCCTGGTGACTCATTTGGAAAAACCTGAAAGACTCCTGATTTTTTCAAAGAATGTTATGTGCAACCAGCTGAATAAAATGTGTCTTAAGGTGTGTGAAGCAGGGAACTAGTGAATTCACTAGTGAACAGTAAATTCACTAGTCAGATGTGAATGCTAACCAAAGAACTCTTTTATATAGCAAAATGAAATTCTACTGCAGCCCTTAGCGTTCTGGTAGTTATTTTGCTTTGTGTTTTAAACTTCTTTGTGATAATTTGAAAATTGTGTGTTTAGAAAGGACAAATTCCAACAGTTTTCTTCCTCTGCGTGAATGGGCAGAGCCTACCCTCGTCATTTTTTTTGGCAGAACTAGGTTATGAAGTATATTGAGTGGCTGGTGCTTTGAAGAAAGGGAGGGACTATTTTGTTTAAAGATGTCACAAAGCAGTTCACTGCTTAAAGAACTGGGTTTTAACCTTGAAAAATACCTAAAATTTATGTAATGAAACCAGATTTTGCTGCTTGTTGTTGTCTCTGTTGTGCATATGTCTGGTGCTCTGATGCATGCTAGAACATCAAAGTAGCATTTCTCTCCTTTTGACACAGAACAAACAGAACCACTTTTACTCTGAGTCATCAGACAGATGTTGCTTTGGTGACAACATGTTACATACACGCTAGCTACAGCACGTGTGGGCCATCTTCTCTGACATCTACACAAAGTTGAAATGCATTTGCTCCAGTAATACAGTCCAGAAAGTAGGCACCAGTAGGGAGGACTAGACGAAGCACGGGGGAACAGTATTGATTTATTCATTATCCTTTCTGTTCACTGTCACCAAAACTGGATACTAATGAAAAGGCAATACTCGGCATCAATTAAATGCATTTGCCTCCCTTTTAGATTACTAAAGACTGCATGGTTGTAGATGGAGGATGATGATCAGGCCAAGATTAAAAAATTATTGAAGTCCCTAAACTTGAAATGAACTAGAACATATTAGGTACATAAACTGGAATTGCAAGCACAAACGTTTTGCTTGAATTTGGACTTTCAGGTACAGTTAATAAGTACCCATGCAGATGACCTGATCAGTCACTGGATCTGTGGCTGCAGAAGGGAGAGTTAGAGCACACTTGAGTCCTTATTGTCTAAAATCTGAGCAAGAGCCGATCTGAGTGTGGAACTCCTTTGTAATCCTTGCAGCGAGAGGAGCTGGTGTGGAGCTGTTTACAATTATGTACATATGAAGGACTAAAAAGAAATCTCTGAGACTCCTGCAGACTTAGTTACTACTACAACCTAGTTTTCTTTTTCAGAAATAAAAAGGAGGAAACAGGTGAGACCCTTAAACTGAATCTACTTCTTCATTAGGCTTAATCTCATTTATAGCAAAGCAAAGTTGTCTTTTACACCAGTTTCAGATAAGATTTGATGGTTTTTTATTGCTGCTTTGAATTACTTTCCAGTGGTTGTGAAAACGGCTGGTGGCAGATCCTTCAAGGCTTTCTCTCTACAAATGCTAACCATAAGAATACTATCTAACCAGTTTTGTTCCTCTCTATAATTACTTAAAGGAGTACAGCATAAATATGAAGTAGGTGTAAATCTCTAACATCTCACACTCACCACTCACACAGATGAGGTTTATTTTACGCATAACATAAATGAGTCTAAACAGCTCCCAAAGCTGTAATGTCTCAGAAAACTAGACTCTTTGCTACAGTGGTTGGCAGTGGCTGCCTAATCATTTGCTTGAGTACCATCAAATTTAACTGTCCTCTGTCCCATAAATAATATTTTACAATGCTGTGTCAGTCATAACATTATAGTTTGTGAGCTTTGTCAGTGTGAATCCATTAGTTGCTTAAATATGATTCTTCCTCAGTGATCTTAACTTAGATAAAGATAACAAACATAAGACATGGAAAGACAATCTAGAATAAATGATGTCATATCCAGGACATAGAAACAGAGATGAATTTTCATATTGATATTTCATATCCAGTTATGCATGGGGACATCCACTAGCCTAAATACTCTGAAACCTCCAGTATGTTTAGCATTAACAAACCCTCAGTCTTACTTTACTGCTATATCATGTTTACACATAGTTTCTTCCAAGTGTTAGCATGTATTAGGACAACTATCAGCAGCAAGACTATGGACTGGAAACAGTTAGTGCTGCTTAACTAGCATTGTCAAATCACACGCCATAAAAATGTTATGGTCAAATCTAAAACAGTGAGAAAAGGAAGGGTTGAGTATAACACAAAGTCTTTGTAACACAGCTGACAGAAGTGTGGTCCCCTTAAAGTCTGCTTTGCACTGTACTCGACTGTTTTGCTGGCATTATTTTGATAGCTTGCCAGGGTATTGTAGATACAAAAGCAATGTAAAACATGCTGTAAGGATGAACTACTCTTAGCTCAGTAATCAGGGAGCATGCTACTTTCCTAATCCTAGTATCATTTTAATATGTGATTTTTTTTCCCTGATGCATGAAATATTACAAGGAAAAAACAGTTGGCTTTTCATTTGTCTACCACTGCAGAGCCCTGGTCGGTCTGCTCTGTCCCCTGTGGTTCAGGCACAGGCCTGCTGTCGTGCAGACCTGCACTGCATGATACAGTATGGGCATTTCCCCCCAAGTGCTTATACTATAAAATAGCGTTGAGAAGATCATAAATCTACTCCATGCTACATAAATAAAGAGCAGAGCCGTCAAAATATTTCAAACATTTATCTTTATAATCAAAAATCCCCTTAATACACATTTATCTCCAGATTTGTCTTTCCCAACAAAGAAAACACATTGCTGTGCAAAGAATGGTGAGGGGGAGGGTGGAGTGGGGGGGGAAGGGAAATAACTGTGCAGGAGAAGTAAGAATTCTCATTTAAAAAGCTTGTGGAAAAAAGTCAGCTAATCAAGCTCTTCATTTTCTGAGGAGAATAGGAGGAGGTTTTTATTATTATTTATGGATTTTTCCCCCCTTTATACAATATTTCATCATAGTCACAAGGTATTTTCCAGTGATTTCTGTTAATTATACTTTTTGCAAAATGAAGCTTTTCTTACTAAGAGCACATAGCAAAATATGTCAAAGACCTTCAAGGTTTTTCTCCAGGTCTTCTCATCAGCCTGCCCTCTAGGAAAACAGTCTGCCAAAAAAAAAAACAACCCCAAAATGTTTCGTATTAAGTCGGGACAGATTGAGATCTGGTGGATGGAGCAAAGGAAGAGGACTTGGGAGAGGCCTCCTTTCATGTCTAGTGATTGGTCTGTTCCTCAGCCTCAGGAATTTGAAGTCTAATAATGAAAGAGTGAAGATCTGAAGTGCCTTGAAGTGCCTTGCCTGGTGAAGTATTTAGCTACTTCCATGCATAGGGAAGGCCCAATAAACCAGATTACTTGGGATTTACCCTGTGGATAAATGGCTTGCAGGGCACGTAATTTATATTGCTGAGTCTCCCTAGAGATTATCTATCCATATCTAGAGATTATCTATCCATATCTAGAGATAATCTATCCATATCTAGAGATATATGGAATAGGCATTCTTGTATTAAAAGTTTAACTCAATAGCATGTCTCCAACACTGTTGAATAGCTCCTGTCTGAAGGAGCATGCATGCATGTGCCTATAACCCTTATTTTTCAGAGCAGTAGGAATAATATTGTTTTTTCCCCCCACTCTTAGTGGTGTTGATGTTGATCATCAGTTGTATATGCTACTCATAGTGAAAGAACCATAGTGAAAGAACCACACTGAGGAATTAATTTGCTCTCTGATAAGGAACAGCCTATGGAGCTTTAAAAGAGAGAAACCCAGAGAAGGGTTTGAAGGTTATTCATTAGACCTGTAGTGTTCAATAGAGGAAAACAACAACATCCTTGGCACAAATGCAAGATGTCCTCTTTCTGTTGGATAAGGTTTTTTAGCTTACTCTTTCTTTGCCTGATGTAGGAGAAAACCAGAAATGGGATTTGCTTGGACTTTCTTGTACTCTAGGGAGGCGCAGAGAAGGAAGGAACTGCAGACCTCAGGGACTTCAGGAATGCTCATATCTTGCAGTCTTGTAATAGTGATGGAGCAGCTGCTCCATTCTGTTATTATTTTTGTGTGTGTGTCTGTTACTAATAAGGACATTATTTAGCAGAAAAAAATAATTTCATCAGTGAATGTTTTTCTGTCTGTTGCTGTTTAAAGCAAATCAAGCAGCACTGAAATTTAGCTGTCTATTGTACAAATTAGCCATCTAACATTTCTTCTCCCTTTCCCATATGTGTCCCTTATATTTCTCTTGTTGCTGGCAATGTGGCATATTATAAGAAGGTGTGCTACAGAATTTATTGACCACCTCTTCAGTAGAATATAATAATGAATAACAAAGACAGCAGAACATGACACACGGCTGTCTGCACGCCGTTGTGTTGATACAGCATCTGTCAGTTTCTGAGAAATTAAAGCCAAGCACCAGAATTTGAATTGGGACTCAGAATTACAGCAAAGGACATGAGTTTGGGTCTCATTGTGCTCAGCAGGGGTCACGCTCCACAGCAGATGTACCAGAGGGAAAAGAAAACAGATGTGGGTCTGGAGAGACTGGAGTCTCTGCACAGTGAAGCTGCTCCACATTGCTGGTGTTATATGGTGTTATGCATGGTATTAGAACAACGTTATGGTGGGGTGTTGTAGTTCAGTTGTTATTAGTAAGTGTCATTGTGTGCTGATTGCAAGCACTCAAGTGTTCAGAAGGGGGAATCAAGGATACCAAATGGGGAAAAACAATACACAGGAGTCTAATATCCTTAAGAGGATAAATTATCTTTTCCATGAGAAAGCAGAAAATGTTAATGGCTAAGACTGTCAAGACATTTCCTAATAGAAGTAAATAAAGATGTAAAAGATCATTCCAGTCCTTTTATGTGCAATTATGTTACTTGTTCTCTTACTGATCTCTGCAATCCTGGAATGACAAAACCATTGACTAGAATATTACAGTGGGTTTATGGCTGATGAATCAAGGGAAAGGTTATTTTTGGGTTTTGCAAAAGCTGAAATGGAACAGGAATGAGCTGCTAAGTGTGTGCCTTTTGGACATCTTTCTGGAAGCTACTGGGGCTTGGCTTGTCATTGTATGTGAAGCCACTTGTATATTCACCACAGATTGTTATCAAAGTGGTGTTGAGGACATAGACCCGTGCTGTGCCTGCTGTGGGGCTGCAGCAAACTCACTGCTAACTAGTTGAAGAATTTAGGATATGATAAACATAGCTTTTATTAGGGTGGTCTCACCGTATATACCACCATGTCAGGTGCTTAATAGTTCTCCCCACATGCCAAAGAAAAGATCATGTCTTGAACAGCTTCAGCTTATGCACCTTCTTCAGCTGTTTTTGCAAGCCTATGGCCAGACTGCCGAGAGATTCCTCTATTGCACTGAACCCAGGCAGCTGAAATGACCTTTGATGGTTTTGGTTCTGATCTGATGTGCACTTCACAGTAATCGGAGGGTTGTGTAATCCTCCTCTGGCAGTCACTTCAGACAGGTTTTTCCTTGAGCACAGAAATTCTCCAGGGTGCAAAGATGGAGTTTGGAATACAACTGCACACCTTAATCCTAGGCCCAGAGCTGAAGCTGATTGTGCTGTACACATGGCAATATTGCTGGGTGCTAAGTTCTGCCAGGAGTACCTGGGAGGTTTACTGCTGCAGGTTAAGATGTTTTATGAAACATAAATTAAAGGTCTATATATACTACTATTAAAAACAAACAAAAACCAGAATTTCTACCTTCAGTGGAGCAAAGTGTTAGGTGTTGAGGTGTGCTAGATTCTTATTCTAGCAAGAAGATAAGTTCCTGTGTCTCTACCCTAAGATAAAGGTGATCTCATCCTGAAGAGGGGAAATTTGTATTGATTAGTGGAAGTAGGATTTGCTCAGTAATTTATACCAATAGCTTAAGAATCTATTGGTATTCTCTATCTTATCCCAATGAAGGCATAGCAAGCTTTGCTGTGTCGAAAATGGACTAATGATGGGGTGGAACAAATAACCTGAAAACAGTAGCTGTACTACTAGATGTAGATTTTAATGGTAAGAAATGGTCTTTGGACTGAGTTGGCATCAGCTAATTTGAATAATGTTGTGTATTAGTTACCAGAAGATATTTAATTCTGCTGCTAGAGCCTCTTAGTCTTGTTAAGGCAAAACCTTGTGACCATGGCAAGTTTCATCATGGAGCTTCTGAAAGAAGAAAGCAAGGAGACAGTAGACTAAATGGAAAGAGCTCAAGGGAAGGGGCAGAACAGTATGAAAAGCACTTATGAAGCAGAAATTCTAAAGAGGTTGCTAATGTTAGAAAACCTCTCTCCATTCTCAGGGGGATTGTACAAATGTTTGTACTAGTTGCTTGTCTGTTTTAATTCCTAAACACTATTTAACCATGCAGCCTGGGGACTGGAAGCTTTCTGTGGTGCATTTCTCCAGAACACTTTTCTGAAGATAGATTTCTTTAGTATCACAAGGAATTACTGTTGCTTTTCTCCAAGGACAGTGTAAAGTAGCTGATCTCAGGCTGGAGCACACCTGGTTTCTTCTGGAAATTCATGGAATGGTTGTAACTCAGATTTAAGGAAAAAAAGTGAATAGTACTGTAACCCCTTTTTTGCTGATGGAATCGTGTGAGGTGCTTTTGAAAGGGTAAACAAGCTTGCTGCTGAAGTGAATGGTAAGATATCCAATGGTTTCAAAAGGAACTCAGTTTTGCTGTATGCAAGGTTTGCAGGACAGGAGCTGGTGATTCAGGCTGAACCAGGATTTTAGGTTAAGACATGTAAAACACTCAGATGCAGAGAAAAGGAAGAGAAGGATCAGTATCAGTGGGTGATGCAATGTGCTCAGCCTCACACTGATAAGCTAGATAAATTTTCTCTTCAGGAAACTGGGCAAGAGATATTCCTGTACTGTCCAACTTACAATTGAGATATCTGGCTGTAAATACAGTCTTGTTCTTCTTGCATGGGATGAGGAGGTTTGCCACATAGCCCTCCAGATACAGAGCTTTTTGAAGGCCTTCTGGGCTGTAAATGCACATTGTAGGCTCATGTTCCTCTTTTTGTTCACCAGTACCCTCAA
The DNA here is from genome assembly GCF_026170545.1 of Melanerpes formicivorus. Taxonomy (NCBI): domain Eukaryota; kingdom Metazoa; phylum Chordata; class Aves; order Piciformes; family Picidae; genus Melanerpes; species Melanerpes formicivorus. The sequence goes on along the minus strand of NW_027142364.1, from coordinate 19,426,814 downwards.
GTCCTCTCTGCAGGGCTTCTTTCAATCACATCATCCCCCAGTCTGGATTGATATCAAGAATTGCCCCAACCCAGGTGTAGGACCCTGTACTTGGCCTTGTTTAACCTCATGAGATTCACAGTGGTCCAATTCTCCATCTTGTCCAGTTCCTTCTGGATGACATACTGTTCATCTGGCATGTCAGCTGCACCATTCAACTATGTGTCATCTGCAAACTGCATGATCCAAGTAAATAGCTTTTAGGCTTATTTACAGTTTTTATGTCTTGTAGATACTGTGTACATTTAGAACAACTGTAACCCATTTGGAGGTTCCCATAAGCATGATTCTGTCTATGGTTTATTTTCCCTGAGAAATGCTAAACCCTGTGTTTTTCAAGTTAGGTTCTTATGGCAGGGTTCTTAAATTCACATTTGAGTACCCTACATACATGTCCTAGTTTAAACTTCTTTTTTTTGGAAGGCCATCACTTGAGGAAAAACAAGAGCAGCAGCAAGTTCTTCACCACAAGGGTGGTGGAGCACTGGAATGGGTTGCCCAGGGAGGTGGCTGAGGCCCCTTCCATGGAGTTATTCAAGGTGAGGCTTGACAGGGCTCTGGGCAGCCTGATCTAGTTGAGGATGTCCCTGCTTGCTTCAGGGGTAGTTGGACTAGATGACCTTTAGAGGTCACTTACAACCCAAACCATTCTATGGTTGTATAAATCAGGTGCCCAAATCAGGGGATAGGGGGCAAATTGTAGGCAATGCCAAGTGCATAACTATGCTTAAAGCTTTACATAATCTTGAATTACATGTTTTAGTAAACAAATACTCCTTGGCTACTGAACTGCTATCAATGCATCTCGTTAGTTCAAGCAATGTTTATAAGATCACCACAAATACCAATTAGTATGGCTCATGAAGTGGACATAATCTGTGGAACAGTGTTTGCCACTCTTATTCACAATCCATAATGGTCTAATCAGTCAGCCTGAAGAGCTGAACAGAGCAGATCCTGGTTCTGTTTCAGTAAGGCATTGTGTAGCTCTATCACAATACATGGAGTGACACCAATTTACACTGGTTGAAGAGCAGGTAAACTGATGGCCTGTTGCTGGATTGAAGTCGCATGGTATGAGAAGGGCAGCTATGAACATGCAAGTTTAGGTCAGTCAGTGGCCAGAAGAACAGATGCACAGTTTCTGGCAGTTCCCTGGTTCTTTTCCAGATATGATTTCCAGATGCTTTCATTCTTCCAAGAACTATTTGGAGAAGTTTTAAAAAAAAATATTTTTAGTTTTTATGGTTCCAGTTGATAAAAAGAGTCCATCTTTACCAGGCAGGCATTGTAATATCCAACTACCTTGTGGCAAAGTGCTGTGGGTTTATTTTTACTGCATTTTCTAAAATTAGTGTAAACCATAGAAACTAAAAAAAAAAAAACCTTTGTGGGAAAGGAGGTGATAAAGATAAATGAAAGCAGCATTTAGCTTTCTCTCCAACCAGTTCCAAATGTGCCACTGTGCCTATTACATCCCATAAACACCAGGGCAAAAGCACCAGCTGCTCATTACCCTCAGAGGAAATGCTATTTCCTCTCATTTTGGCACAAACTACCCCCCAAAAGGAAAGCAGCCCTAGTGAGCTGCAGCTAAACATGAAGTCTTTCTAATGACGTTATATATAAACAGTGTGATGTGATATGTCTCTCCTGACAGCCCATCTCTATAAAAGTATAAAAAGATGTGCTACACCAAAAGGCATAAAAGGTGTTTGCATTTGAAATTGTTTCTGGAAGGGTTTTTCCATAAGCTCAACCATAGCTGTTACTCATTGGGTGGCTGGGATAAAGACAGGCAGGGAACTAAGCACCCTTAATATGTTAATGCCGGTCGGAAGTCTCCTGCTAAAGCCTGTTAGGGTGAAAATTCTATTGAAAAAAAATAACATCAGCTGAAAAGTGCTATCTGCTGCTTTACATTAGATAGGAGGCACATTGAAACATCATTAATATTTGAGATGCTCTTTGATTTAAAACACTCATTAGTGCTTCCCAAGTATTGGAAAGCAAACCAGAGGGAGAAGCAGCGCTCTCTTAAGCGAGGGCTCCTGAGGATCCTTGAGTTGTTGCTCATCCAAACACCAGCCTAAAGCAGTTAGTATCCATCCTACACCAGTGTCATCTAAATTAAAAAGGTGAATTTTTGCAAGCTTTTTTTTTCATTGTTCAAGGACCACAGCTGTTGTCTGCTGCTTCCATAGTTGGATGCAATTCCCCATGACTGTCTTCACCATCATCTTTTTTCCTAGCTTGGAATGCACAGGTGGATCTGAAGTACAGGTTGGGGGTGGGGGGAAGGACAAAATCCAGCAGTTTAACATGCCAGTTGATAACTAGAAGAGATTGGCAACTGCTAATGAAAGCTCAGGGAATAAAAGATGTGAAGGAAGGAAGATAGATAGTGAAAGGTCTTGTGAAGAACAATTTGTTTGTGGATTGGGGAGTAAAGGCAGTAAGTGACTTAAGAGGCAAATGAAGACCAGGAAGGAAAGTTGTCAACACAGGCCAATACCAAATATAACTGACATGTGTCCTGAGAGGTATATGCATAGCACTGAAATTATATTGTTCTAAGGCATGGGTGGATGGTACAAAGTAAACCTCAAACTGAAAAAAAAACCCAAACCCAAACAAAAGCCCCAGAACATCCCACCAAAACAAAAACAAAACCTAGAATCCCCCAAAATGTTGCATTAGATGAACAGCATAGACCAGTCTGTACCAGAGTTTCAGACACAGTTTGCTGCTTTTCCGTAGCAGGGGGAGGGAAAACTGAAAACAAAAGTCAAATCACAGCAGTTACTTGCTAATAAACTGAGTAACCCATCTAAAGGATTGTGAAAACATAGCAGATGCCAGTAGGATTGAAATTAAAGTGCATTCAACTCAGAATGCAAATAGTTCTGAGACCGTAAGGTTTCCCTAAAGCTCTGGCAAACATTTGGCTGGATTGATATTTTGGGCACTAATCTGCATAACATCTGATTGTGAGCTGAATATGAGCAATGCAGGAAGGCAGATTTTTACTGAAGCAAAAAAGGCTGCCTATTGCCTTCTGTGAGGCTGAGAGATGAGTTATAAAAAGCCTTACGGTGTGTTTCCCCTGTTTCAGTCAGCACAAGGAGACTCCAGCCCCGGATTCCATCCTGGGGGTATTTTTGTAGCTCAGCACAGCATGGTGAGGGGTGTTCTCCAGCAGCTTAGTCTGCCAAACTCATGCCTCAAAGGACAGCGCCAAAGGCCCTGGTTCAGGCCAGTAGCTGATGTAAACCAGAATAATCCCAATTCCTGTCAGCCTTGAAATAGTACTCTGCCAAAGCATGTATTGGCTTCTGGATTTGGAGCTGCCAGAGGAACAGTGTAAAATGTTGGTGTCTTACTAGTCTGGCTTGCTTTCTTTTCTTCTTTGATTTTGTGTAGCACATCAGTGAAGGACTGGAAGGAGTCCAACAATTTTTGAGTGGCAGGAAATGTAGCTCCCATTTCAGGTAGTCATAAATTAAGTGGATTAAAAAATTGTTGGGAGTTGTGTTATGGGACAAATGTCTCTGCTGTTTAGTGAGTACAGTGAGCATCAGCACATTTTAGTGTCTTGACTGAATGTATGTACTTTGTGGGTCACAGTTCTTCAAATAGCATTCTAGATAAACATCTGGGCATCAGACGTGATTCTGATTTCACTGACATCACAGACTTAGATTAGACTACAGGACCACCACTTTGAAAAGATTTTTGCCTCTTCAAATTGGAAGCATAATAGCATAAATAAGAATATTTTATCACCATAATATTTATAGTGTGTTGGTGTCAGCTAGACCATTGAATCTCTATCTGCAGAAAATTACACTCCGAGAGCTTAGTAACTGATTTTTCTGCTTGTTGACTCTGAAAATGGGGTGAATTTTCATGAAAGTGTTTCATAGAGAGATGCTTATTTGAAAACTGTTAAAAACAGTTAACTTTGAAAACCAAAGGTTTAAACAGGCTAAATCCCCCAAATGTCATTTAAAAAAATAAATAAATTTAAAAAATCAACATTGGAGAGGGGTTACAGGTTTTTTTTTGCAAAAATTAAAATGTCATGAAATATCTCAAGTGGCTCAAATATTACTTTTGGAGACTTCTGTTAAAAGCCTTGGCTTAAAAACAGAGCCTGTGTGCGCTGCTAATTATCCATGTACTGTGTCTAGTGCAATTTGTGTCAAAAGCCAGTGAAACAAAGCAACATTATGGTCTTACTGCCTAAGTACATAAGACTAAAGAAGCAGGGAGTTAAACTCTCCTGTCTAAGGCAAGATGATTTTTCTTAGTGCTGAAATCCGCTGACATGGAAAGAGAGAGAAGCTTTCATTGCAGCTAATGGCAGTGTACCTATCCTGTGAGTAATTACCAGTCCCCAGTCCTTGGTGCTTCTCTGCTCATGAGACTAATGTTTATTCAGAACAATAAATATAAGGTCTATGACACTTTTAAAGTAATGTTCAGATGTGTCTGTGTAACCATGGATGAGTGGTGCTAGTAGTTTTATGCTTTAGTAAACATATTTGACTCTCTGAGTGCTCCAGGGACAGTAGTGGAGTGTGGCAGATGCTGGAGAAGCGGTAATGATTTGCAATTTTGGATGAACTTGTGGTAATAGAGAATGTAATGACAAGGTAGGGGGATCAGCTTTCATCAGCTTCATTTTCTCCATTATACAGAATATTAATGATTCATTTAACATTGATCTGTACAGATTCAGAGCACAGATTTGTATCTATAATCTAGGAGACTGGTTAATTTTTATATCCTCATGCTAAGTAAATCTTACTAGTGCACACAGCTGTCTCTGTGTAGTTAATGACCCTGAATAAATTCCATTATAATTCCTGGATGGTGTAAAGGTTTTTCATGGTGAGGAGCTGAAATCCTGCCCACCACCAGCCAACAGCCCAGGTGTAAAACTAGCAGTCTAGCCCCTAGGCTGAGTATCTTCCACAAGGTGTTGAACATTATCTGCTACCAGATACTTCAAATGAGAATTTAATGCATTCAGTCTTCCAGGGACAGGGCTAACTTTCCCCCAGTCCTGTACAAATCTCATGCACATATTTAACTTAATCCAGATAAGAATTCCTGTCAAACTCCTAATCACACACATAGTGCTCAACTTGATTTTTAAATGTTTTTCTGGTTCAGACCTGCGTTTTCAGTTTTGACCAAGTGAGAAAAGTAATTTATTTCTCTAGGTGTGGGGTGGTTTTTGGAACTTTGTTCTTCCAACTTGCTGAAAGAGAAAGTGCCTTTACTCAGAGTAATCATTTCATCTGCTCTGAGCACTGATGTGCCAAACATAGTGGGCTGGGAGAAGTTAATTTTTCCTTGTTTCTGTTCACCTGTAACAGAGAAAACATTTTTGCAGGGTGGCTACTTAATGGACTTTCAAGTTACAAGCAAAAGAAGTGTTTCCTTGTTTGAAATTGTGGATACTTAATCAGGCACAGAAAAGTAAGGAAATGACTATGGCTTTTGGCAAACATAGGAAGCATAAACCTTGTACTGATAGAATGGAAGAAAAATCTGTATTTAATCAATTTGATCAAATTTAACCTTTAGAAAATTGAGCTTTGCCTGCATAAGTCATGCATGCACCTGCTGTGAAAAAGGAGGAAATCTTCTGTATCTAGGAGACTACATCCAGCTAATCAACTTTAACAGTATATTATTTTCCTGTTTTAAATTTTTTTTTCCCCTATCTAAATCCTAGGGACTGACTAACAAGAACACAGAGTACCTGTGGTGCCTTTTCATTTACAAGTTTCTAGGTTCAGTCCATGACTCAAATTTATCTTGTTCATAACTGCATGAGCAATATGAAATTTAGAGTAGCTATCAAAAAGGTGTAATAGAAGTAGCCAAAATTTTCACATTAGTGATAGGATTAAAATAAATGTAGAAATTGTGAGTATCAAATGGAAAAAAAAAAAAGAGGAGAGAGAAACATGTTTCCTTTTGTATTACGAAAGAATAGTTTCCTTCAGGTGCTAGAACTGTCCTTAGGGCCAGGTGCAGGTTTCAGATTCATACTGTCTAGCACCTGACTCTACAGCAGGAACTGCTGATGTCAGTGGCACCATCTGTAGAGCAAGAAATTACTCAGTGTGATCAAAGATGTAGAAACTGGCTCTCCATAATTTCAAAATGTTTTCCCATCTGGAGTCACTATCATTGGTACTTCAGTGAAAGGCTGCGTCTAGATTTTGTCTGAACTGGGGAATCTTCAAGTTTTCTGTTAGTGATGATGAGCTGGGGTAGCAGTTCTGCAATAGCTGTTGAAGCTGTGTATGTTGCATAAAATGCTGACTTTGATCAATAGCATCTTCTTACTATACCCAGAAACCATGAATTTCTGGAACAAGCTAAATAAGAAATTCAAAAGTAGATAGTGCTAATCCCTACTTTAATGAAATTGTAGAGTTAAATGTCATCTTTGTTTTTCAGAATAATTTAAGTGAAAATGCATGCCAATTCTTAAGTGAAACTGAGGTCAGCGTTAGGAAGAAGAGATTAAATTTTCCTCTAGATGTGTTAAAAATGAAAAATTTAAGGCAGTTCGAGTTAGGTAATTTGACTGGAATAAATAACCACAGCTAAGCAACTTTAGGAAGCAAGGGTAAGCTTGTTGTACTGTGGGATTACACAGAGAAGGGAGAGTAACTCTTGTAAATATACCCAGTATGTCTCACTGGAGAATCCTCTTTCACACTTTGGGCTGGTTTTCCTTGCTGTCTTGACAAATCTTTTGTTCCTCATGGAACAATCCCCAAGCAATTAAATTAAAGCTATTTCATTTACTGTTTCCTAGTTCACATGAGTATTGGTATTTTTCTCATAATCTTCATGTCCTTCACTGGCTGCTGAGTATATTCTGAAGTGTTGTATTAAAAAAAAATTGCTTATATTAATTTATTTGATGTATCCAAGCTGGTAAATCATGCACTGACATACAAAAGTGGAATTCTGATTTATCACTCCATTAATGTAAGTTTACCTTTAGTTTCTGTGCTGCAGTTATTGCCTCCATGCACCTGCTTTAGAGATTCCAGGCCATACCATGTAGGGGGGAAAAAAAAGAGCAGAACAGACATGAATTTGTCACTCTTTTGTTACTAGAAGTCAGAGCCCAGGCACTTAGAGTGCATTATTTATTTTTTTTACACATTCTTCTGCATTTTTTTCATGTTACTAGGTGGCACTTGGTGCCATGGTTTAGTCATGAGGTCTGCGGTGACAGGTTGATGATCTTTGAGCTTTGCGGTCTCTTCCAGCCTTGGTGATTCTGTGATTCTGTGACTGGAAAGGACATGTTAAGTAATGGAGCTCTTCTGATATTCCAGAAGCAAGTGCCAACAGTGTCTTCAAGACAATCTAGTCTCCTGGGTTTTCAAAGAAAATAAGCTGATCCAAATACACATTCAAGCTCTGAGTATCTATTCAGAATTAAGCAATGCTTCCTTGGCTCCTCTCTTGGAGGCCTTACTCAGTTTAAACCAGTGTGAGTCATTAGAAGTTCAATATTAAAGCAAAATAGTATTAATTTGAGACAATTTTTCTTCTTGGAGACTTTTCTGTTCCAAAAAATGCTTTGTAAGCCTTTGGAGTTCATGTATGAAAGATGTAGGTACAAATATCAGTAGTATGGTATGAGGTGATTTGGGGGTTTGGTTTTTGCATGGCAAGTGCTACTCCTTTCTCTTCCCCCCCCCCCCCATTTTTTTTTGCCATGAGAATGGATGTATTAGGAAAATAACAAATGCTTGCATACAGCAACCTTCTGGAAGTAATTTTGTAAATGTCAATATAGATACATCATCAGGGTATTGTATATTGTTAATATCCTTGGCAGAAGGTGACAAAAACCATGGGTAAGCTGTAAGAAAATGAGATCTACCCATAGTTTGATCTATTTGCCATCAAAGCTGGGGGTTCACAGACTGCATGGAAAAGTAGGGCTGCTGTATCTGAAGAGAATGTCTTTGCAGGGGAAAAAAGTTTGTCAGGGAAGTTGCACTGACATAAATGATCTATAGGGCTCTTATTTTTACTTCAGTTATAAACTATAGTAGAGATGAATCAAGAATGGCATGCTGGCTCTTCCCTTGTGTCTGTTTTGGAAATTCTTCATTTCCTTTGTAGACAAAGTTGCAGTAAAGCAGAAGTATTTCCTAATGATTAAATTTGGTTAGTATTTGGAGTCAGTGGGCACATGTTACCACAACATGTGATCGTTGTGCAACAGTTGGAACATGTTGTGCAATTGCTGTGCCTTCCCTATGGCTGCCAGCAAAATCACTGTTAGCAAAACCAGATCACAGTACCTGCATTGTGATGTTGGGAAAGGGCATCTTGTGGTGAATTAGATCTTGCTTAACTCTCTATCAGAATATTTCTCCATTAAAACTCTGTTTTTCACAGACCTAGAATTTTTAATAGGACAATTCTGATCTTGGTCTTTGACTTTTGCTGCAAATACACAAGCTGGGCAAAGGAACCTGTAGACCCTCCATCTGCTTCCCTGGAAGCTCTGGCTCCAGTCAGTGTGATTACAGCTCCATCAGCATTCAGTTTGGTAATTTGGTGGAATCATCTGTTTATCCCATGATCCCATTCTATTTAGATCAAAATGTCAGTACTTCAGAATTTTCCATAGTATTCCATTAGCTTCTGAATTTTTACACTGCCCTCTTCCTCTGTTTTCAAACTACAGAATCACAGAATGTTAGGGCTTGGAAGGACCTCCAGAGATCATTGATTCCAACCCTCACTGCCAAAAGCAGGATCACTTAGGGTAATCTGCACAGGAACACATCCAGGCAGGTTTTGAATGTCTCCAGAGAAGGAGACTCCATAATAAAAATTGTAGTGCCCACTAGATACAAACCACATCAGCTACAGATATGGTATTATAGCCTTCTATATGCTGTTGAGAAAAGTGAGATGTTTGCCATTCACTAATTACAACCTTTTCATTCATGCATTATTGCTATCCTTGCTTGGCACTGCTGTAAAGAATGTACTATTGCTGATCAAATGACTGATACAATCCTTAAATAACTTATAAACCAGTTAAGATCTCTGGAGCCCAAACCCTGACTTTAGCAATAACTTTTAGTGAATTAGAAAAGCTGAGTACTTTTGAGGTAGAAATTCTCAAACCCTTCCTAGGCTTAATTCTAAAAAGATACATTTATTTATTTTTCTTCTCTCATTCAGCTGCCCTGTAAGAGTGTTTTGGTGGTCTGTGTGATGATTGTGAGGAATGATAGCATGCTAAAATTCTCAGGATTGGTTTGAATAAATTTTTTAGGTTGCACATGGTGCTGCAGAAAGGATAGAATGCTCAAGCAGACAAAGCATCAGTTAAGGGATGACTGCATACAACATCTGTATACATTTTAGATGTCATTTTGGGTACACAGCAATTTGTGGAACAAGTAGATCAAGGCATTTGCAGCAGCATTCCTTTAAAAGACAATTCACTAGACGAGTTTGACACTGTTTTACCCTGTCATTTTTAATTATGTTTTAGCAGTGTCAGTCTGCACTTCGATCCTGAAAAGATTATTTCTTAATTTATCAAACTTATGGCATGTGGTGAGTCGAATTTGGAATGAAAAAATTCAATTTGGATTATGGTTTTAAAGGATTTCTTGTTTTCCTTTTACTCAGCATAGATTTTTAATTCTTGTTTTTACTGTCTACACTGATATGGTAAGGTAAAAAGCTTGTTTCTTTCCAACTGGATATAGAATGGTACTAGTGCTACAATAGTTAACTGGATAGCTGATATTTACAAAAATCTTTAAATGGAATGACTTCATGTTCTTTGCTGAATATTCATTAAATATCCTTTTCTCCTAGGGCTTATAAATCCTCTGAAATGCAATACATACATACTTAAAAATTTGACAGAAAATGCTCATATTTCTAAGAGAAAAGGGGGTTTTGTTCTTTAAGCACTCTCTCAAATCATATATAATCAGGAACATTGGCAACACTGCTGCTCAGAGAAGGACAGAGTGAACATCAAGAAATCCAAATGAATTCAATCCCATTAAATGTAATGGTGTGGTAAATCTCACTATACCATCTGCTGTAGAAGGCTGAGACACTATTGGAATTCCACATCTTATTTACATAGCAGATAAGAATGTGTTGGGAGATTTATACGGTGCATGAATACCCAGAGACAAAACTAAGTTTCTAGTTTGTTCACATCTGGGGAACATCTACATCTGTAGAGCATTATACAAAAACTACTGTAAGTTAGCCTTTCTGTGAAAGACCCTGCCACTTCATTCCAACATTACCCATTAAAGAAACAAACCCAACACAGAACAGTGAAACGGTTCCTGGAAGCTCTGGTGGGAGCTGAGCTACTTCATCAAAAGAAAACATAACCTGCCTTAAATTAGTACATATTTCCGAAGGAATTAGCATTGAACATTGTAGCAGATAGGTTGTATCATATTCAAAACATCTGTGCTGTGAGTTCAGAAATCACCCTGTGGCAAAACATTAAGGAAAATATGCCACAGATTTATTATTTTCCTCTCTTGAACATGGAGATTGACACTCTCCATTTTAACTAGATTCAGCACTTTCATTTGCTTAATACTCAAATAGAGCTGGGCTTCAGCCCAGTTTTAAACCAGATGATGTTGCAGGTGTGTCTTGCACAATATATGAACTAGAGAAGAGCAAAACAGTGAGTAGTAGCCCCCCCACCTGATATGCTCCTCTTTATCATTATATTTAATAAATCTTGAGCTTCCTTGGGAACGGTGTGCCCTTTCTGCACATGGATTGAAAACCCCATCACTTGTCAATTCAGTTAAATATTAAAGTTCTAATACATCAAAAGTGCATAGGGGAGCTGACCTGGGCTAAGAAAGCATTTTATGCAGGAATATTAATAGAGTTCTTCTGCAGCTGCCTCATGTACTTCAGATTGGAAACCTCTGAACCAGAGCCAATTGACAGTAACATATTTGGAAAGGAAGATGCTTTTAAATTACCTCCTTTCCATTTAATCAGACAAGCAACCTCTGAATCCCAAGCCGTAGGTGAATGTTTAAGAGAACATTCTTTATATAGTTAGCTGAACCATGCCCAAGAGCGCCCACTGACAGCTTTCCTATTACCAGAAGGACAATGAATCATATGAACTTTGCTGACACACATGCTATAATAATTGTTACATTTTCTTTTAGAATATATCCCTGGGCTCGCTTTTGGCCTCACCTTAAAGGTGACAGCTTGTAAGCTACATAACCTAGCCTGCCACTAAATAATCAATAACAGTTCATAAAATACCCTGTAATAATTTAGCAGTGCATTGGTGCTGATCCTAATGGAATCAGACATCAGCAGTTATGCTATTTCCTCCATGGATTCTGGATACTTCTATTGAACATTTGTTAAAACAGTTGTTCATCTACAGCGTACACATTCCTGCCAAGCTTCATGGAAATATTTCTATTAATTATTTTTTAATGTGGGTTCTCAGTAGAAGTTCATCTTTGCTGTTTGGAGCTCGCTCTCTGGTGTTATACAGACATCTTTGTTTCATAAATGCACATGGAAACAGATAGATTTGCCTTCTTTACAGGTTAGTGGCCAAATCCTTGCATCAGCTTTCCAAGTAGAAATGCTGAAACAAATTCTGTGTTTTTCTGTATCACAGCCCTATTTATTCTGTTCAGGAGTATGTCTTAGGCAATCTATGCTTGTGTCCACTTAATTTTTCTCAACTGATTGCTCTAAAAGGGATTTCTGGGAAGTACTAGCATATTGTGGATGCTAACACAATACTGATATTAGTAATTGTTATTAATGATTTATGTACTGCTTACACTGGAACAGCTTCTGTTCTGAAAGAAAAATCTCATTGAAACAATAGGGCCATTACTTTTTCCTTAATCATGGTAAACATTTACCAGTAGAGCTGGTAACTATCAGAAAAGAGATTTAAAGATTTTAGCCAGTGTTTGGCAAATGTGCCCCTTTTTGTCCTGAATTCCCTTCTGCTCTCTCTTCCTTTTTCTCTTTCATTTTTTCCTTTCCTTGCCTAACCTGGAACATTGAGGTGGGAATATTTTTGCCTGGCCTTGCAGGTTGGGAGTGCCCTGAGCCCACCCTGTCTGGCTTACCTGAGTTTCCCTAAGGACGACCATATGCCACACAGGGAGCTGCAGGGCTGACAGTCCTCTCAGAGTGTGAATGGTCATCTCCAAAGCTAGCAAACCAGATGTGCTAGTTGACTTACCAGGTGGATGCAGTTGGCTCTCTTAAAGGCTTGTGAGAGTATCTGCACAATTTCATGCACTATTTTAACCGGTGAAGTTCTGACTCACTCAGTTGGGCTACTTGTGCAGTCAATAAACTCCTCCAGAGTTGTAACAGCTCTCTGCTTCTGTGGTTTTACACTGAAAACTTCTGTGTTTAGGTATAAATGTCTAAATATGATTATCAATCAACCCCTTCTCCCCATTAAGAAATTCCAGGATTTATTTAATATAATAATTGCAGCTCAAGTCAGCAGTGTTGTCAGATACCAGTTCTATTACAAAATGGAGGATTTGGTACTGTGGCTTATTCTGTGAAATTAGCTTTCATAATTTTATTAATTCTCTTAAATTTTTATTAAGGTAGCCTATGTTTTGCTATGAAGACAGTGACAATAGAATGCACAAACCACAACTTCTTTGATCCCCTTCTATCCTGTATATCTTCCAAAGGCAATATCACTTCTAGGTCTAACTAAGAAAGAAAATGTTGTGGCTTACAAAACAGTGTTACTTCTGACCTTCTAAGAAGACATGTACAGAGCTTCAGATGTGGGTGGATATAAAGAATTATTAGAATATGACTCCATCAGGTTGTGAGGTTTGAGACCTTCACAGTTTTAACTAGAGAAAATGTTTCCTCTTTCTCCTCTATCTTCTGAGAAGGTGCCTCAAGAAAGAACCTGTCACATCTGTCTTGATCTCTCCATATCTCAGATTTCCACAGAAGCTTCAGTATCTATTGGGTTTTCACCAGACAGACAGGAGTTCTTGAGGCCACACCTTATTTGCTGAAAGAACTTTTCCAGACCAGCTAAATTTTCACAGCAACAGCAAACAGCTAATTTCCTCTGTCCTTTGTCACTAGACCTGTGTTCACAAACTCTAATCTTTAATTTTCTTTTTCCTGCACTTTTTCTCTGGTGTGTGTCGTTTTCACCTTTCTTTCCTTTCACACCAGTCTGCTTCAGATCTAATTTCACATTTCCTCACCTTTCTCCTTGACATAACTGCCTGTAACTCATGTATTTAGTTGTACATGTATTTATTCATACATGTAAAGGCATGTATATATAAATAGGCATCATAGTAATTGCAATGCTTGACTGTGACCCCTCTTATTTTCTAACCCTTCCTATTAGCTTTTTATGCTCATGCTTCTTGTTTGTTATTTCACGCTAGTGTCTTGTCCTCTTTACTATCTAATGGCATGAAACTCGTAATTTATTTGACAATTTCATTAAAACAAAAATGGAGGAATCACATGCAAATGTACTTCCCAAATTCATCCAAGCTACTGCTTATTTTCTTAATCAAAATGAAGAGAAATGGTTGGGTTGTCTTCTCTAGAGAACAGGTTAAGCTCTAAGAAACATTACACAGTTGGGACATAGAGGAGCTGTAAAGCATCTCCCAGAGACAAACCCCTATTATTCACACTGAAGGGGAATATCTGCTGTTATGGGTAAAGATTGCAAAGACCACTTAAGGATTACATAGTTGTCTGCTCTGTTTCTAAGACATGATTTTTTTGGTGCCTCTCTATTGTTTGTGTTGGTTTGGTTTGAGTTTGTGCTTGTTTTGTTTAGTTGTTGTTATTATTATAGAATAGAATAAACCAGGTTGAAAGAGACCTTCAAGATCATCATGGCCAACCCATCAACCAAGCCAACCCACCTATGTTTTGGTTTATTTTAGTTTTTCCAAGAAGAATATAATAGAATAAACCAGGTTGGAAGAGACCTTCAAGATCATCGCATCCAACCTATCACCCAACACCACCTAATCAACTAACCCATGTAACCAAGCACCCTGTCAAGTCTCCTCCTGAATACCTCCAGTGATGGCAACTCCACCACCTCCCCGGGCAGCCCATTCCAATGGGCAATCACTCTCTCTGTGTAAAACTTCCTCCTGATCTCCAGCCTGAACTTCCCCTGGTGCAGCCTGAGACTGTGTCCTCTTGTTCTGGTGCTGGCTGCCTGGGAGAAGAGACCAACCTCTGCCTGTTTACAACCCCCCTTCAGGTAGTTGTAGAGAGTAATAAGGTCACCCCTGAGTCTCCTCCTCTCCAGGCTAAGCAGCCCCAGCTCCCTCAGTCTCTCCTCATAGGGCTTGTCAAAGAATGTCTGTCTCTTTCATGTAATCTCCTTCAGTCTACAGAATGAAGTAGTTTTGAACTCTGGGTTGCAGGTTGAATATTTCAGTGCATTGTGATGACAATATGCAGCATCTCTATTTAATGTATTTTATGATTTTTTTTTTTAATAACATCCCTCTTGTGCAGTTGTAAATCTTTCTCAAGCACCAGTGTTTACTTTGCAGGAGGAAAAACTGGCTTTAGTGATTTTTAGTTCCTGTAATACCAATAGTTGAAATAATTTGACTACGTAACATAGTATTCAGAGACAGCTAGAACTGTTTTCCTTGCAAGTACTCAGTGTAGCAGAGGTCTGAAAATACCAAATCACTTTTTTTTTTTGGCAACAAAGTCAATACTCACTGAACATGCACTTTAATTTACTTCATGACACTTCAGCTGCTGTTATAAGCCACTAGCTGAGCATACAATACTTAAGAAACCAAATACAATTATACAAGTGTCATACAGAGTGTCACTAAGTCCACCAGAGTCTCTGTAAAGATCTCACAGTAAGGGAGGAAAAGACAAATATCAAAATATGTTTATTCAGTCATGATATACACTTTCTGTATCTTTCTCTTTTCATTTAGTTTGCATCTAATTATACACTGGGTTTGAGAACAGAATTATCACACTTCTATATTTGATTCCCATTGCATCTAAGACCATAACTGTTGGCTGACTTCTGGCTAGTTACCATAGAAAATATTCTAATAAAAACTATTTTATATCTCTGCAGCCAGGAAATAATGGTGAGTAGTCAAAATACTGAAGTTTAAAAAGAAAAAACAACACATCAGAAAACATAGATATAAAAGTATATTTATTTATGCTTTCAAAACAGAAGTTTGGCTTTGTCTTTTCTCATAGCACTAGAAAAGTTGCAGAAAGTTCTTTGACGTGACTGTGTGCAAAGCAGTGAACCATAACTAAGACCTGGAGTGAACTGGAACCATTAAGAGTTTAAGCTGTATTAATCCATACATGTTATTTATTTTGATACTTCTAATATTATTCTCTACATGTAAACATATACTTCTTGCTGCAAGCCAGCTAGAGAATAACCTGTTTTGAATACTTCTTGCCATTCATCCCAGAGTCCTGAAAATAACACAGAAAAAATGCTCTTTTCTGTCTGTGGTTGCAAAAGTATATTGTAGTGGAGTCCTGCTCCTTCAGAGTTACCTTTTTAGAATGAAAGGGGGTTAGGTGGCTGTAGATTGTTGCTGAAGTGCAGCCTCAGGACAAGGAGCATTTATAGCTTCACCCACCCAGGATGTGTGGTTGGCCTTTTTTTAGAAGTGAAAAATAGTGCCATGTTTTTGTAATACTCTGAAGTGTTGCTAAATGTATTTGGAGATGCCTGCTGGTCAAGACACTGTCAGACCATAGATCAGCCAATAATCCTATGCTGTTCTGGAATATCCTAAGTTTGGAAAACTCCTTTTTAATAGAAAAACAAATTCTGCAAAGCTGATGATGAGCAAAATCTTGCTTCTGAAAACAAACAAAATATACTTTCTCCTTAAGAACTCTTGTCCCCTTCACAGTCTCCGCATCACAATGAGGAAGTGCTGTTGGCTTAGAAATGCCAGTGTAGAGTAATGGAAATGTCTTCCACCATGTGGAATAATTTATTTAAAAACACCTTTGTATTCCACAGACTTTCAAATATTTCATATGCCTATGAAAATTACAATGTCCTATTCCACCTACCCACAAAGCTCCATCTTATTGACTGTCAGCATATTAATACTTACACATGGGGTGTTTTTCCTATGGCATTCTGACATTAACTACCCTGGGAAAAATCCTAGGGTATTACTAGTGAAATGGCAGAAAGTAAGTCTAATTTTTAATGGAAGCTTAGATCTCTCCAGAGTTCTTTTTTCATCCTGAGGTTTTAGCCATGCAGGATGGAGCCCATTAAACAGAAAAGCAGTGAAACAATATTGCAGAACAGTGCACGTTTACTCATTAATGAGAAGTTCTGATATAAAACTGGACATTTCTTGCAGGGTGGAATCCTTTCATTCTTGTTTTGAGGGGGAGGAAGACAGCAGAAAGGGAGGAGGGGGAATCCATTAATTGTTAGTGCAGGTTTTAAACTGACAAGCCTCAAAGGCAGAATACTGACTCTTTGATCTTAAAAGGGTTGTAAAAGGATGGTCTCACTTGTGTTTATTCAAATATTTGCAGGTAAATGCTGATAATCTAAACTGAGTCAAAGCTGCAGAATTTAGCATAAGTGATTTGCATATCAAGAGCCTCAAAATAAATACCAATTCAGAGATCTTAAATGTTGTCAAAAACTAATCATGACTGGAAATTAACTTGGGGCTTGCCTATATATGGAAGTCTGTGCTCAGGAAACAAAAGTGCTCATTGGCAACCAATAGTCTAATAGATGTGCTTAATCCCCATTAAGAGAGTTTTGTGGTAGGTGTAGGTATCTGTGGTCACATATTGGTGCTTTGGGGCATATCAATGGCAAAAAGGGAAACATTGCAGGCCAGAGAAGAGCTGAGCTGATATGCTGTGCATCCTCACCACAAGATATTATCAACTGGAGACGTTCTTTGGTGACAGCCTTTAGCTAGTTCCAGTTAATAGCTGAGAGAACTTCTAGTGAATGCTCTTGTAGGTGACTTTTCACTGTTTCTCAGCAATCCTATTCATTCTTGAACTACTGGATTCTTAGACAAGTTGTTTTACTGTTTGTAATGATTTGTTTCAAGTGAAGGTATCAATTTCTAAATTACTTACTTGTCTTAAAACCTATTTTTAGCATCTGGTTCCTGCTACTTATTCTACTGCTGATGACTTCTTGGTGTAATTTTGTGCCTGTTATTTTATTGAAGGAATATATGAGCACCGTGCAACCTGTTTGGAAGTATAGATCCTTCATACTACCCATCCTAAAGTTTTGGAAGTCTTCTGTGTGTAAAGTTACTGCAGCTGATGAAATGATAAAGCCTCAGCCTCTTGACTCCCTTGGGGCAGTGTTTAGGGCACCAACATGTGTAAAGAGACTAGGAAATAATTCCAAATTGTGCAGAAATGTGCAATCTGTTTCCTTTAGCCTGATCTACTGTCTCATTATGTGGGAAGGGTAGCTGACTAAAGTGTTAATAGAGTTAGGTTAGCACTTCAGTCCTCCTTCTATACTCTTCTGTGCGTTGTCATTCTAAATCTTACATGCAAAACAGAGGTCTTTAAGACTAAGGCTGTTTCTGGGCATTAGAAATGTATGTTTACAGACTCCTTCATAAGGAGCCTTTTTCTGCTTGTCATTGCTTACTCAAATCCCTCTTCAGGTATTTGTCATGTACAATATCTTTCTATTTTGATTGACATAGGGGTGGCACGCCTGAAGTTTGATCTGCTCACATTGCAGGTTATCTCTAGGGAACAAAGGTGGTATGTTGCTAATCAATTACAGCAACTTGGTAAATCATAGATGATGAGTGTCATTTCAGTTTTCTGGAGCTCGGTCTCCATGAAAAGTGAATGAGTGTCTTGGATCCAGCTATAGGACTTGGGCTGAGATTTTCATGGGCAATTAAGCATTACATAGCAAATTAGATACCTTTAAAGCCCTGAATCTGAAGAAGCATGATTGAAATCCCTCTTTTTACATCTAATGTCCTGAGAGAGAAAGTTTCCTGTTAGTACAGCTACATTAGGCCATTTCTTTTTAAAAAGTTATTTAGAATAAGAAGGGGGTTGAATAATAAGAAGGTGCTTTTTATTTCAGTAATTAAAAATAACAAATATTGGACAGGGTAGGAAAGAAATTTTTGAGAGGTTATGAAAATTTTAATTATTTTCTTCATTATAAGGGAAGGCTAAAAGCCTTCCTTTCTCTGGCAGGAATGTCTGCCAGCACTGGGGAGAAGCTGGAGTGCTAACAGAAACACTCAGCACCTACCTAACGCCAGCCCAGCCCTCTGATGATGGTACTAAATTTTGACATTCAGAAAAACTTCTGTGCTAGTGTTGCCATAGCTCCCTGAGCTCAGCACCTGCAATCCAGCTGCCTTCCCACTGCGATGACTCATTGACATTTCAACACTCTACTTCGTCCACCTTATTGACTCTCCAACTTCCTGCCTTATTGCTTTGTTCTCTAGGTCTTTGTACACTTTTCCTGATCCTGTTCTACCCATCTTTTATTAGACAGATGTCTACAGCTCATCTGACTCTGAAATTTTCATTTGCCTTATAGGATGTCTTATTATAGCTTTTCTACTGGTCTCCCCACACATCCCACACATCTTTTCTTCCTTTCCAACTCCAGTCCGCAGAACACACTTAGAGCAGTCTGAATATCTGGGCATTACCTCAAATTATTATTAATGTAAAATGGAATATTAACTAAGAAGCAGTCACACCTGGTCATTAATAACATGGGTCTAATCTTACTGTTTCTCGAGTTGCTCAAGCCTTATAAAGATGCTTTCAATGTTTCAATTTCAGTATATGCTACAGTTGTTTGCAGTTGGCCTCTGTGTACCAAAAGGACCTTAGAAGTTTTTTCTTCCTTAATCTGTGTAATTTATTTATTTAATACAGTTGTGCATTCTCCTCTTGCAAAAAGCAAAACAGAGATTAGGTTAATGCTGATCAAAACTTTCATATTCTCACCCCAGGTTCTTTTACAGAATATCAAGAAAAAGTAGAATTATTTTGGTGCAATTTAAGGTCAGATTCTGGGCAGAAGTGTCTGCATGGCAGACAGGCTATTAGATATTACATGGTCTTCATTTACACCACCAAGAGTGATTAGTTAGAGTGCAGTGGCTTTTTTCAGTTTCTTGCTAATAAGGGATTGTAGGCTTAATACATGCCTCTAGAAATATATGAATGGACTGATTGATTTTGTATATCACAACACTAAATTTTACTTCCGTTGCAGTCTGATCTTGTATTGTACCAAAACCCCTTCTGTGAAATGCCAAATACTTCGGTTTCTAATACAGTAAGAGTTCTGAATACCTCAAGAAATTCTGTTCATGAGTCTTAATGACACTCTTTGGACTAAATACAGCTGATTGTTCATCCTCACTAAATATAACAGAGCTTACAGTGTTGTGGACCTCAGAAGATCTAGTCATGGGAGAGTTCAACAACAAAATATTATGCTTTTAATCCTGCTAGTATATTGTCATCTTAAATACATGTGTAATTCAACTGACTTATCTGGGACTGGTCAAGCCCCTAGAGGTGATAGTATAGTTGTAGGATCATGGCCTTGGTGTGAGGGAGAAATAGGTTTTTTTTGGATTTCTTATTTCAGTTCAGGAGTATTGTAAGTCTTTTTGAGTGAAACTAAGGTTATATCACCAGGTTTATGGCATTTTCACTTTACAGTCACTGTCATAAACCCCAGATTAACGTGGTTCCATTGTGTGTATTTTACACATTCTTTCCCCATAACGAGTTTGTGATAAGCCATTTTCCTCTCTTTTATCCATGACAGGTTTTGTTACGTGACTTCCAAATTTCAGTGCCTAATATGATCTTTGAAAAGCTATAAACTTTTAGCAGACTTTTACCATCAAGTGGGTGAATAAATTGCCAGGGAGTCTGTGGTTTGATCCCAGGAAATCCTGATTAATAGCCTTTAGGGTTGGTTTTTTTTCAGACCACCCTGAATACATTGTGGAAAACAGCTGACTCATTTTATGGCCTTTTCGACTGTAATTCAACCTACGAAATTTATAGCAAGTTTTTTAAACACCAAATGAAGACAAGAAGATTTCTTCATATGAGACCATATGCTGAACACACTTCTTACTCTATTTAGTTCAGCCTTGTGTAATCCTGTATATCTGCTAACCACAGTAAACCTATTTTTAATATAAAAAAAGGCCTTAACCCAAACCCAGTGTAATAAATGGGAAAGTAATTGTATTCATAATATCCCTATTGATTTTCATTGATCAGGACTTGCACATTTAAAAGTGAAACTAATTTGCTGGTGTGTTTCAGGAGCCTGCCCCATAACATTTTTGGTAGGAAATGGGAAATGTAAAATAACTTTGCAAGATGACTTGCTGGATATTTGGTTTTTTCTTTATTTAATGTGGTGTTTATCTAAATAGTACTTTAGGAACAGGATAGTAGGATTTCAGTCTTTGTTAGTTGTAATAGCAATTAAAAGAAAAGTATGCTTGTTGTTAACCTATGTCTTGATACTGCTAGTCAAGCTCAAGACAGAGAGGAAAAGTATCCTTATTGTTAACCTATGTCTTGATATTGCTAGTCAAGCTCAAGACAGAGAGGTAAACTGGGTCATTTTGGTTTAATAACTTGGAAATCTTTGGTGCTGATCACACTGCAGAAAGTTAATTCCTTCAAAGGTTAGATTTCCAGAAAGTTGAATGGGTGTTGATCATGGCAGAGGTCTGGGTAATGGCTGTAAAACATGGCCTATGAAATGAAATTGCTGTATTAGATGTCTCTGGATGTTTTCACGTCTGTATACTGTGTTCATGTGCATATAGAGAAAGGAAGAATATTTTTTTCCATATTAAAAATGGGATTCTTTTGGTCATAGCATCTAGCAATAACAATATAGATGGAAAAGAATGACAATTTTCTACAATGCTATGACAGAAGGCTGATTATTGAGAAAATAATTTGCATATTGTGCTAAATTTAACAAATCCTACTGAGTAAGAAAGTAATAAAAATATATATAAAAATAAAGCTTTGGTAGTTAAGTAGCAATAAATGGAATACGTTTGGCATTGTCTTTGCAATATGCTCAGATTTGCTTTTTCTTTTGAGGAAGAAATAAATTATCCTCCACATAATAGAAAATTGAGCTTACTCTTTCTAAAATGCTCTCAACGTAGAAAAAGGAAACCTGTTTCAGCGTTAGTGCTTATCACAGCATTTAAGTGTCACCATCCCCCCTCAAGCTTTATACTCTTAAATAAAAAAGGAAAAAAATCCTATTGTTTTCCTAGGTTCACTATGCTCCTAGTGATTGATGTAGAATTTTACTGCCATCCAATGGCAAGGACCTATTATAGCCTAAGTAAATGTCTAATGCTTTTTGATCAAATTGCAGTCTAGGGAATTTAACTTATGTAGTACACTTAGAACTTACATCAATACATCTCTGTTCGTTACACAGTGAGAAAGAAATATGACTACAGTTTCAATTTATTCTGTGTTTCCTAATTCAATTTAACTCTGAATTACTAATATTGTGCTACATAATTACCTAAATGGATAAATCAACCTAAGCTACTCACTAAAAAGACCATTAGTGTAGAGTATTAATTTTTGTGTGTACCTTGTCACGTTAGTTTAAAAGATTCCTTTCTCTACAATTAAGAGCGTTTTCCAAGTTGGCAAAATATCCTTTTGCTAAACTACTCCTCCATTTTACTTGTGCCTGGAGACTTTACAGTTGTTATTGTACACTAAAGAATAGCTTTATGACTCTTAAATGTGTTATACAGATACAGTAAGGGGGGTTGTGCCTTTTTTTTTTTTGCTTGTTTGTTTTTCATTCTGTCACATACAAACCTCAAAGAAAGACAACTGCTTAAAACTATAATTTTGGTGTACTTTGGTGTATATAACCTCCATGCTTTTTCAGATTTAAGGAGCAGTCCAACTTAGTCATTTTTTACGGTCTAAAAAGCAATCTAACATTAACATGTTCCAAGTATATGTAAGACACCTCTTAAGAACAGCTTCAGATCATGGGCAAGAATATCAACCCAAACCTTCATCTTGCATCACTAACAAAATAATTACAGCTCTTAGTGGCTGTTAAAGGGAAAAAAAATGTTCTGACAGGACAGAGAAAAATTTAACTATAGAATAAAGGAGAAAACTTAAATAAGAGAGAGAGAATAGACTTCCATTATTTCGTTTCATTCTAGCTGGAAGACTCTTCATGTACTGTGACCTTATTAGAATTGCTCTCTGTTCCTTGTTAAAGTCAATGGACACATGCTTCCAGTGATGTAAAAGACCTAAACCAGATCCCAGTCAAGCATTCCTATCTCTTCTTACAGCTACCTGCTTTCCCACATGTATCCCTCAATTCAAACAGTTGTAAAAACTTTTCTGGCTTATCTCAAAGATAAAACCTGTGGATATCTACTAAGCATCACATTTAGGAGCACACTGTTGGAAGTTCTGTTGATCTCTTGCCATTATTTAATCTGTTTTTCACAGCTCTTTGGCCACACTCTTTGACTGTTACCTTAGCTGTATAGAAAGAATAATCTTTGATTAAATTACATCATTAACCTGGAGCCTCTACAGCATGTAAGATTACTGGAAATGAAGCAAGAAACGGAATATTGAACCAAGTCCCAGAGGACTTGGACATACAACTTGAGTGTTCATGACTTAAATTCTTCACTTATGAAAATCATTAGAAAATTAACACTTTTCTTTTATAACTGAAAGAGAGAGATGTTAATTGACATTAATCAGCACAAAGTTTTTCAAGTGTGTGTGTGCAGAGAAAAGAGTATGATGCTTAAAAATATCCATCTTAAAATAGGCATGCATAGGCTATTTGCTACTCTAGTGCTTTAATACTAAAAGGATGGATGTAATAGAGAAGTACAAGGAGAAAATTAGGATGATAGAAAGGAGGTTATTTGGAACATTGTGTTTGTTCTGCAGTTAATATCAAGGCACCACAACTGTACTTGGAAAACAGAACTCACTCTTGTGTTGCTATAGTAGCAATTAATTGTAAAATGAGTGGGAGACAAAAATCTACAATTGTAAATTTGAAAATTAAAGCTTCATACAATGTTTATGTTCCTAAACTCTATAACTGGTATAAAACAGGGGTAGATTGCAATGATACCGTGACATACAGAGGTGCGTGGGTTCCCCCCCCACCCCCCCAGAATTCATGTTGTAGAAGAGCACCAACCTCAGAAAAGCAGAGTAGGTGGGTGCAGCAAATGTGTTCTTCCTAGAGAATATCCATTTGTTGTTAGCTAAATTACTAATTAATTTTCTGAACTGTCCTTATTGCTGTAGTTCTCAATGTTTTTGCTGTATATGTTTATGCAAATGTATTGAGTGAAATCAGTTTAAAATTAATCTGTGCAAACCCCTACACATTAACTTCTATTTTAGTACCTCTCATGGAGCAGATGCTTGCTCATATTCCTCAAAATTCACTTAATCAGTTTCTATAAATGGATGGGAGGAAAAACTTACTTTCAACCAATTCTTGCTCCATCTTTTCATCAATAAGTTGTGTTGTGGGTTTTTTTGTTCTTTTTCTCTTTGTGCTTTGAAGGAAAAATCTGTGTGACAGCTAACAAAGCAGCCCTGGCTTTGTAGTCCTTGTTCTATGAGATGTAAGATAACAGGCTTTCTGCATGGGTCTTCATGAGTTCAGCTGGCCACAGCACATGGGCAGGCTTCAGGAAATGGGGACTTTTCCCCCCATGTCTGGACACAGATGTGTGTGGAGGGAGCTCTCTGTTAGCAAAGGGCACTGCAGATCACAGGCATAGCACAAAGAGAGAGCCTGAGAGTCGAGTGAAGTGTGCTTGGGCAGATTTGGGGCTATACTATTGCTCCAGTTTTCCTGCCAACACAAGCAGAGCTGGTAAAGTGGAGACCACAGAGAATACAGCGTGTAGTGTTTGTAACAGGCTAAAGTTGCCTCTGCTCAGCTGTTTCCCCCACTGCAGGAAAAATCATCAGTCTATCCATCCATGACTTCTTTTGGCCAAGAGATGAGGAGAGCCTGTGTGGTGATGCAAGGCAGCACATGTGGCCCTGCCACCAGGAAGAGAGAGCACCCAGCCACCAGCCTCACCCTGGGAGAACTTTCTGCTCATCACCTCCCTCCTTTCACTCTCCCCACATGTTAATGCATATTCCAACAATGCATCAAAATAACCAGAAGGCAAACCACCACTGAATTGCCAGCCCTCATTCCTGAATAAGCCACTCACAGGCAATTGCCTTTCCCCCAGTTTAATTTTCTTTGTGCGTATTGTAATGCTCTGTGTGCTCAGTGACAATCACTTCTGTGAAGCTGCATCTCGTTTCCTCTGACCACTAAAACTGTGATCTGCTTTACTTGCCTGAAACAAGTATCATGCACAGATTTTAATTATTTAGTCATGATTTAGCATGTGTGATATATGGGTATCATTATCAATGGCTGCAATATCTCTTCTTTTGGCTATTTAACATGAGGAAGATGCTCTTTGTTATTAACATCTGTTCATCGGGGACACAGACCTTCTCAGCATTACTAGCACCTTCTGTTTTTGTCAGGAGAAGGGAAAGTGATCAAGAGCCTCATCAGAGCCTAATTTGGCACTGATGTGTTTTCCCTTCTCTTAGTGTAGCTTAGATCTAAATTGTCCCTTAAAATTACAGTAGCTTTTAAAATACTGCTCAATAATTAGATCTGACGAGGCGTAGACTAAGATGGTTCAGATATGAATGTAATGTTATGGTTGTGTGTGGGCTACAAGATGAAAAATAAGTTAATAAAAGACGTGGTGGAATTAGGAAATCAGATTAGTGAATTGCTTTAGCCGTGAAACCATTTTCCAGCTATGAAAAAAATGACTAATCTTATTTTATTTTTTTTCCCCCCCTCACTAAGCTCCTTCTGGTTTTTCCCCAGCCCAGTGAAGGCCTCATAGCAGAAATGTCCCCTTTACAATTACCTTGTTATTATAGCAGGCATTTTGTTAAGCCTTTTAGGGACAGATCTGTTTCGCAGTAAACCAAAGCTCTGGTTCTTCACTGCTTTTCTCCAGTTATGCTACAGTGAAGGCACTTAGCTGTGTGTATAGAAGGGTGTCTCTGCTCAGCTGCTTGCCAGGCAGGTTGGACCTGAAGGGTTGGAGGTACTTTGAGGAAAGACCACACTTGAACTTGTTTTTTTGCAGATTCCTCTTAAAGCAAAAGTAAACAAAGGGATTTCAGCGGAAGTGCTTGATTCTGTGAGTGCTGCCAATACCAACTAAATATAACAATGTTTGTGCTCCAGATCTGGATCTTATTTCTTCCTAAAAGAAAGCATCAAAATCTGATTATGTAGATAAAAGAGAGAACTTCTCATGAATATACTCTACATGATTAAAACTCCATCTCCCTATGGTCTAGACCTGAAAGACATTTTAATTATCTATCTAACATCTTGCTATTTCTGGAGTTTTGACTGCAAATGTTTCTGACATAGTGTTTCATGGAGTATCCTTTCCTCATACTGTGCCTTTTTATACTCCAGATGTACAGTAAACAACAAAAGCTTGTTTTATCTTTTACTCTCCATCAGATGAAAGTGAAAGATAACTAAAAGGGGAGGTGGGGGGTGGGGGAGCTTTCAAAGACTATATTTTAATCGTAGATACCTTGCCTGAAATCTCAAAATCCCGTGATAATCTCAAATATGTTTTGCCAAATAGATCCAAACTACACAGAACTGAAAAATCCAAACATTAACACTACTGTAAATAAACCAAACCAAACCAAACCCAGCAAAGCCTTACATCTTTCTCTATTTGCCACAATCATTTTTACACAGAATGATGTTCTAAATCAATGTGAGCAAATTTCAGTCCCATCCTGTCAAACTCCAGCAGAGGGCTTTTCCAAATGTGATCCACCCTCTGGGATGATACTCCTACTAATAATATTCAAGGACCTAAAAGCAGCATTTGAAATGTAGCTATAAAGTTTACAGGGGAATGTTTTTACAGTTTCCATTAGGGTGACCACATAAGGTTTTTTTTAAAGCATGGAGTTGTTACATATGCTGAATGAGAAACATGAAGGGACAGGATCAACCTGTGCCAAGTGCTTGAGTGGTTCTGGAATTGCCTTACCACTTTTTAAACTATGGTAATGGACTAATGGCTTACTATACCTAAAGATTTGTCCAAAGTTTCTCAAGTTTCCTTTTTGTAGATTAGGCCCTGAATTTAATTAATCTCATGCAGATACCTTATATCTGTCAGGCCAGGTTTCAACCCATAGGAAATGTCTACCCTGTGAAAGTGAATGCAGTGACAGGATGTACGAGCCGGTGAAGATCGTAGCTTGTGAGGCGGAGCTGTGCTGTGTAACTTGTCCAAGCAGCGTTTAACTTCGTTACCCAAGCAGTGTTCGCTGCTGCACTTGGCAGCCTCTCACAGTACATGTTAGCTGAAGCACAGCAGCATGCAAACACGTCTGGCATCTGAACTAGAGTCTTCATGGCAGCTGGCACCCAGTCCTGTGCCAGCGTGGGCTGCACTTTGTGTTGTCAAGTCTCCTATCTTCAGTAGGGTCAATAATTAATGTAGGGTCATTAAAAAAAAAAAGGTTTGTAAAAGAAGCCTTTAAATTAGGGGTGCAGTTTTGTGAGATAGCTCTGTAAGTATGGCTTTTTCAGATGAGGAGAAGGAAAACAGAGAAAAAATGAGCTAGCAAATTCACATGTACTTTCTAAAGCCAGATGGTAATCTAGTTTGTCTTTGTACACAATACATACCTCTATAAATTCATCAATTGGTTCTTTTATCCATAACCTCACGTTGAGCAGGAATGTATCTTTAGAAGCCCTGCTTTTTTAAAGCAGTCATGTCAAACAAATTTTATATGATGGGCTTGATCTGACATTCTGGTGCTTGGTAGCAAACATTTTCAATGGGAGTTATGATGTTACACAACAATAACAGAAAAATAAGCAATACTGTTATTGGTTTTGCATTGTCAGCTAATAGATGCCTGTTAATAACAAGCAAGGAGATTCGTTGGAAAAGATTCCTATACCTTTTGGCTGCTGTTTTTATTGTTCCCTTGAGCAGAAATGAGGTTGTGGAGGCTGGTGTGGTCAGTTTTCAGTCAGCCAAATTGTGAATTATTTGTGCCATAGATATAGAGACACCTTAGAAGCACCTCTGTGTATTAGGTGAAGTGCAGCAACACAGAAGGTACTCTCAGGAGCAGGCAACTACAGCTGATCTCCTGCCACACAGGGCCTGAGCCAGTAATACCTGCTAGATCTGTGATGGCTGTGTATGTGTGCGGCTCCAGTGATGTCTGGCTGTGTTTTGATGGAAGGAGGTAGGGGAGAGGGAAGTTATCTTAAAGCTCGGGTCTGCTAAGTCTGCTTAGGCAGTGCCCATTGAACTGAAAGCATAGGAAACCATCTTCTGGGAACTAGGTTTCAGAAAGGCTCTTTGGGCAAGGTGTATGTCTGCATTCACTCTGGGAAATCAGGTGCTTAGAACTTAATGCAGGCATACTGGATAGCTCTGCAGGAGAATAGCATTGATACAGCAAGACTCATACTGGTTTGGAGGTAGTTGGTTAGTCTAACTCAACCAGGTGTAGTTTCTCTCATAATTCTGAACCAGGGTGGAGAAGATTCTGGGCTGTCACCTTCCTCATGCCACCCATGAAGGGCTAAGGGGAACATTCACCATGGGAGATGTCCACCTGTGGAGACTATCAGTGTAAGCTTGCATGAATGGTTGCTGGAGGGAAGGAATGATGCAACTCTGTGTGCAGGTCAGGAAACAGCTGATTCCTTGTGCTGCTTTGGCTTGGAAACTGAAGGGATTGACAAACTGGTAAATAATGTACACAGATGAACCCATGCTGGGTAATGGAAAATGGTGTTTTAAAGAGGGGTGGCAATAGGTAAAAGTAGGTTTGTGAAGGAGAGAGTTCCCAGTATCAGGTTAGTCTGCTGAAGTGGTTATTCTGGTGGCTGCTAACTTCTCTCATATCATGGATGCTGCACAGTTATATATGGGTGTAGTGAGAAATGCTGTGTTCCAGAGTACTGAAATAGTATTAATTCCTAGCCACCATGAATAAGAACAGGCAAGTGTGGACCTTCAAAAGCTTGCAGGCTCATTCCCTGAAAAACAGATTTCCAGATGCAAACGTTCTGATGTTGTTGGAAGACAATCACTCAGCCAAACAATAACAGCTAACTCATGTACAGTGTGGATACTATGAATGTTGCACTGATATGGAAATGTGGGCCTAATTTTTGGTAAGAATTTGCATTTTGGCTGGGGTAGGAGTGGTATGGCATCAAATTCCTGGGTTTTGACCCAACTTCTGGTAAATATTGCATAGTGTTTAAAATCAACAGGAGTTGCTGAGGTGGGAAGCTAATTTTCTGAGTTGGATGATAAAGCTGGGTTGATATTTTTCAGTAGTTTAAGACTGAGTTGTGAAGACTGCCAGAGTAAGGGCAAGAAAACAAAGTTTGTGAACTGCAGGCAGCAGTAGGTCATGTGTCCATATGTCTTCTGTGTTTTTTTCCCTCTTCTGTGGAAGTAGCTTCAGAGTTTGAGAGGCAGTGCAGTCTACTTAGTCATTGCTAATCCAAGAACTCAATACCTGGAAAATTGTTATTTGCACCATGAAATTGCTCCAAAGGTTAAAATGTCTTATGTGCCAGCACAGCAAGTGTCCCTTGAGGCTCCATCAGTACTAAATTTAAATGGGTTTGAGTCCAGGTGACTCCAGGTCAATTAGCTTCAACCACACTGAACCTGGAAAACTGCCTCTTTCAGGAAGTGGTGAGATTCATGTCTAGAAAACCCCATTCATATTCTGCTCCAGGGGCTGGGTATAAATCTTTGGTATTCTTATTAATCTTTTAAGCTGGATAACAAACATCTGGAAGCTTGCACTTTTGGAGTTCTGTAGCAACATTTCCTACTGGTTATTCCTCCTCTTTTGTGTGTAATAATAATTTGTTTAATTCCTCATGTATTATTCATATGTACCTTAAATTTACTCACTAGCCCACTAAAGTTGAAAATCATACTACACCTGAGAGATAAACACCATCACACTGGAGTTGGAAATACATTAAGCCTCACCCATAATTACTATCATGCTGACTCAAGGCTCCCCCTCCTTTTTTCTTTTTGCCATATCACTAAGGCTTTTCTGGCTAGCAGTCCCTTTTTGTGCTTCTATAACAAATGTAACCTTTCCCAGTTTTCTTCCTCTTGAGTCCTTTCTACATAGGGAAATTTTTTACGTTTCATGCTCAGGCTTTTTGTTGCCTGCTTTCTGCCACATGTGAAAGCAGTGTTAGGCAGTTAGGGATGTGCTGCCTTTGGCTGCTGGAGTCACTCACTCTGGGTGTCTCTTTTGTGTGCCTTCAGGAGAAGCATCGCCAGGGGCTCCTTATGTTACACGGGAACCATCTCCAGCTATGAGTCTAATGCCCTCCTTTGCCTGAGCTGGAAGTCCCTGCCTTTCTTTGCTCCCCAGACAATATTGTGATGTCAGCAATGAACAAAGACACTACTGTAGACTCGGCAGAGTGTTTCTACAGACTTGGTCTTTTTGGGACGAGGATTATAGCAGTGTTTCTGTGCAGTGGAACAAAATGCTGTGGTGGACTGGCAGCATACCTATAGCCCTGAGCATCCCCATTATCTGTGGCACCATGGAAATAAAGCTGATCTTGTGTGCTGGACTTCATGTTTAATTACTGGCCCTTACCAGTCTGTGGACCAACTGGCCTCTTACCTATTCAGTCACAGGTTTGCAAAAGTATTTGCTGTTGGTTATCTTTTTCTTCTGTGGTCTTCTCAGAAGCAGAATTTCTTTTTTCTCTCTCTTCTTTTATTTATTTTATTTTTTTTTTATATTATTCCTGGTTCTCTAGTCTGTTTAAGTGACCATCTGCTACCCAGCTATCTTGAGTTCTACTGTTGCCTCTTTATAACATACACACATGTTGTCCAGGGAGGTGGTTGAGGCCCTGTCTCTGGAGGTGTTTAAGAGCAGGCTGGACAAGGCTCTGGCCAGCCTGATCTAGTGTGGGGTGTCCCTGCCCATGGCACGGGGGTTGGAACTAGATGATCCTTGTGGTCCCTTTCAACCCTGACTGATACTACGTATAATATTTAATAATAAACAATATGTTTTGGGTCAACAGTTATTGCAGGACTGCACTTGTATCTTTTTATTGACTCATATTTTTGCCAGACTACTTAACAAAACCCTGATTCTGAGGGGGAGGGAGGGAATGATTCAAAACTTCAGGCAGTAAGCTATCATGTTTAAGTGGCCTAAAAAAACTCCAAATAGAATAGAATAAACCAGGTTGGAAGAGACCTTTGAGATCATCCAACACCATCTAATCAACTAAACCATGGCACCAAGCACCCCTTCAAGTCTCTTCCTAAATGCCTCCAGTGATGGCGACTCAAGGTACTTAGCTGCAGCGTTTATTTGATATCTAACTAGTATTAAATGTATTCAGATAAAAAGTGCTCTGTATTTCAAATATTCCTTATGTTGGTTTTTTTTCTTTTGGAGTAAAATGAAGTTAAATGTGGAAAAAAAAGAAATATTAAAATGGCTTGTTCCTGTGTTAAACATGAACATGTTGATGATTTCTTCAGCTCCTTTGCCTTTTCTCCTGCTTTATGTGAAGGTAATATGCACACTTGGTGCCTTATACAGAGAGCTGAACTTTTCTCCAACCTTTGCAATACCTGGGGTCAACAGTGCATAAATGGAGTGAGAAAATTTTAGTTGATTTTGTTGTCTGGCCATAATTAAAACCACTAATGTTGTTCTAATGCTGCCTTTGTTACAGGAATCACAGCGGTAAGCGCTGCATCTCACCTTATGTTATCTTCAAGAAGTCTTTCATGCTTATGTATTTAATTATCTAGCTTTCTTTAAAGGTATTTGACAAGCAAGCTTAAATATATTATTGAAATACCATATCTGCAATAGTATCTCCACATAAACAAATGTGCTTTTTAACTACAGTAGTGAGAATTCCCTCTGGTAGGATTCCCAAACTGCTCTGCAGGTTGCTGGCTACAGCAGACTACGAAAACAAATCTCTTACCATGATCAAGGTCAAAGCCAGGTCAGTCATTCACAGAATATTACATCTCTTCTTGGAGGCAGGAAGCATTTGATATTTGATTTCCCTCTGCACCGTTCTTTGATGGATTTTCCTTTTCTTTCCTGCAGAGGAAGAAAACGTTATGTTAAAATTGTTATATGTATTTACATATAATGACTGATATATATTTAATACTTACAGTGTCCTGGAAAACCATTAAGGAAATGTGCCTTCTGGCTCTGCTGTTCTGCTGGATTCTAAGGCAATCCTTTGTGGGAAAGTGCGTTCACATGAGGACACTGGTTGTAGTGGCTTACATTTCATGTCAGTTATTTCAGCAAATGTTTAATCCCCAAACAGACTTCTGCAATGATTCATGGAGTGCCTCTAGGAGAGGAATGCTGCTACCACTTTGGATGGCCAGGTTACATGGATAATTATTCTAGCTTAGTTTGCCTGGATAAGACCCAGGTTTCAATCTTTCTGTGTTTATATGTATACACAGCTATGGAAAACTAGCTGACTAATGTTGTGGCAGAAAACTGACTGCGTGAATGCATATTTCCAATTTTGCTATTTTGGTAGCAAAACCACCAAAAAAGATTAATAAGCATCTGGGAGAATAAGCATCTGGGAATTTTACCTTGCATGGCCTGCTCATTTTTTTTTGATTGAGAGATTCTGAAATATTTATTGTGCATAGTTTTGTGATTGGTGATTTTAATTGAGTGATGGTTTGTGATAGGTTGGACTTGATGATCGCTGAGGTCTTTTCCAACCTTATTGATTCTATGATTCTATGGATTTTTTTTTTGGTGGTTTTCTGGGGTATTTTATATGGGTGTTTGTTTTTGTTTTTTTGCTCTTCAATGTTAGGGTTAACAATGTCTTCTGATATAAAGTACAACTAAAAATCTGGATAGGTTGTCTTATGCCTTGCACTGTCAGTAAGAAAGTCTTCTCTTGTCAGTATGCTGGAATGGAATACAAACTTTGGCGTTTAGGTTAGAAATGAGTAAAAGCCCTATTTACTGAAATCAGATTGTTATCTGTGATAGCATCAGAGTATCTATATATAACAAAGTCTAAGGTGATGTAACTGATGGCAAAGCATTTTCCTGAACTTAGCAGTGATGATAAACATGATTCCCTGGCAGAGCATACTAATACTGCAGGGTACGAACCCTCCCTCATGCTGTCATAATCCTTCATGCAGGACCTCAACACACAACCAATGACCAAAGGAGACTAAGATCAGGATGTATTAAGCTAGAGGAAGAGCCTGGAGGGACCAAAGTATGTATAATTCTATTCTAATTTAATAATATGCAGAAATATTTAATTTTACTCATTGCTTTGTATGGTGCTTAGACATATCTGATGCTCCACGTGCTTGGCTACATAAAAAGATGCAATCTGAGGTATTCACAAGCTATTCCCAGCAGGATGTTATAAGTAAAAATGTTAAACCATGCAATATATTAATTTTAAAACAGTTATTGAAAATCTCATGAGCACCTGATCAAGATGTACTGTCAAACTAGACAAAAAGTCTAATTTTTTTCCACTGTAAAGCTAAAGAATTATAGGCAATATTACCTGGATTGCAAATACCCCAGACCAATAAAAAAATAGAATAAAATTAACCAGGTTGGAAAAGACCTTTGAGATCATCAAGTCCAGCCCATCACCCAACACCATCTAATCAACTAAACCATGGCACCAAGTGCCTCATCCAGTCTCTTCCTAAACACCTTGAGTGATGGTGACTCCACCACCTCCCTGGGCAGCACATTCCAATGGCAAATCACTTTCTATGAAGAACTTCTTCCGAACATCAGCCTAAACCTCCCCTGGTGCAGCTTGAGACTGTGTCCTCTTGTTCTGTTGGTGGTTGCCTGGGAGAAGAGACCAATCCACACCTAGCTACAATCTTCCTTCAGGTAGTTGTAGACAGCAACAAGGTCTCCCTTGAGCCTTCTCTTCTCCAGGCTAAGCAACCCCAGCTCCTTCAGCCTCCTCACAAGGCTGTGCTCCAAAACCCTCACCAGCTTTGTTGGCCTTTTTTGGACACATTCCAGCAAGTCAACATCTTTCCTAAACTGAGGGGCCCAGAACTGGACACGATACTGAATGTTGCACACAGGACTAATACAAAACAAGTAATATGAGATGTTTTTGTGAATGCACGCTCCTATACCTTACATGAGGATAGGCAGTGCTCAGTCCTGTACAGGTGAGCCCCATAAATAATGTAATACCTGTTTACACATTAGGAAGAAAAATAATTTCTTTCTTGTTTTTCTTGATCCAGAAATAAAAAAATGAATGAAATAATGCTGAGCCAGATACCACAACAATGCAAGTTTAATAATAGTGCTATGATATGCCCATTCTTGTCATTGAAGTCTATAAAGCCTGAGAGTTGTACCCGAGGTTCTGTATCATTTGCATAGATTTAGTCACTTAAAAAGGCAGCTACACATAGAGAAACTTGGTTAAATGCATATTTGACTCAAAGTTTCAACTGTACTGATTTGTTCTGTTGCTTGTGATGAGATGAAAGGCAGTGTATGAGGTAGAGCTGTGCCTAGATGTGTAAAATGTAGTTTGTAGGAGAAAAAAAAGCTCCCTTAGTTTGCTGAGCTATTATTACTAGTGGGGTAAAGGAACATGTACTGATATCATTGAAGGGTAGGAAACATGGAAATAGATGCTGGGTACTTCTTTGAATACATCCATATCTCATAGCCAGGGAGAGAAGGCAATCTCATTTGAATAAATGACTCAAAAAGTGTTTTTATGTGCATGTCCACAAGAACATCTTAACCTCAGGAGCCCCCTCAATAACAAAATTGCTTGACTATTTTTGGTTTTGGGCCCAGCTTAAAGCAAAGCTGGGCTTGGTCAGGTTAGTCTGCAATTTGTGTATACTCAAGAGAAGTTGTAGTACACTTGTGCTTCAGACCTATGGTTCTCTGTTTCTACTGACTCATGTTGTACTCATGCTGGCATTTATGTCTTGTTATTCCTGTGAAGTAAATCCTGAAACAGAATGTCTGTGATGAATAGTTGTCTTTCTCTTATTTTTGTACAGTCTTTTAGCTGCTTGTCAGTAAAGACTAAGATAGTGGAAGAGGGAAACCTGCTTTTGAAGTTTGTGGGGCTCATTACCTTCCTGTTTATTCTCTTAGAGTCCACTGTCCTGGGTGAGATACCAAAAATTTTTCTTCTTTTGGGAGAGGATGCAAAAAGTGTAATTATCACTAATTTCTTTGCATTGGTTCCACAGTTTAACTGACCAGGGAGCTGAAGCTGACTTGAGGGATGCCAGACATTTTCCATAGCTACTTTTTGACAGAGAGTAATACTCAAGGTAAGCACTTCTCCCAAGTCATTCAAGAGCATGGTAACTGCCATTCAGAAAGTTACAGATGTGATTTTCATCTCTTGTATTAAATCAAAACCTAAAAAGATAGAGACTTTCTTCTATCAAGGAAACCTGTAGTTGCAGGCTAGTGCAATAAACACAGTGGTGTTTGATCCAAACAGCCTTGCTGAAAAAGAAACACATAGATGCACATAATGTACCTTTTTGGTTTCTTCTCTCCAATTATGCTAACAAGCTTCATGCTGAGAAAGGATTAGGGCTGATGGACAATCAAAGACAATGCTTGCCTCTTGGTAAAAAGGTGTGAAAAGATATAGGCCCTAGAGCTGGAGTTATTAGGCATACCTGCAGGAGGCCATATGACTAAGTTAGGCCATGAGAAACTGAATTATAGAAAATGCTTAGTCACTATTCTAAGCTCTTCAATGACATCTTTAACACCTTTTGATTCAAAAGGAAAAGCCACAATGCAAATATTCCTTCTGCAGGTTCTGCTCAGTGTTTGCGGCTCAGCAGGGCAGCATGACACCTGGCTGAGTAAAATTCCCAGTGGGAGACCTGCACTCACCCTGCCAGCGGGGCATGGGCACCTGCAGGCGCTCAGAAAGCAAAGCTGAAGATTAAAGAGCCAGGAAGGTCCTATGGAATAAGCCCTCTATCCATTTCATTCTGTATTCTGTAGTAGGAGAGGAGTGAATTAAAAGGCAGAATCAAAAGAAATGTTATGTAAGTCCCTCTAATACTTTTTATTAACTGTAGTATTATTTCTTTGGAGCACTTCAAAGAATAGCCAAAGCAAGATGGCCAGGGATAGACAACATTTCTTGTTCAATTGCATCACCAAGCAATTATGATTAACTTTATAAAAAGTAAAATTTTTGTGTGCATTTTGGCTTAGTCTTTTCTCCCAATCTTTCCTAAAGAGATTTAACTTAAATAAAATTGATCAAGTAGTTTGTTTTAATTTGAATTACTTTTATTTATTTATTTTTAAATCTGACTATTTATTATCCCTTTAAAGTTTATTCCTAACTTTGCATGTGTGGTTCTTTTGGAGCACCATAATTACATCTTGCCTGCTCACTGCTTTTGTGGACTATTGATACTAGCCTGTGAAACCCAGTGGTCTCCAATTGAACTAATCATAAAATGCTATATAAACATCTCCCTGCATCAAGGATATAGATTAAATTACATTCCACACAGACAATGTGAAATAAAAATATTGTAACTGAGAAATGGGTATCTAATACAAATGTTATTAATGTACCTCCCAAAGACTGCTCAGAGGCAAAGGTGACCACAGGGGCGGAGGTAGATCGTTACAGGCTGCCTTCTCTAACATCTGTGTAAATAGTGGAGTGGTGGCCCCTCTAAGTTACAAGGGCTGCAGTTTCAAATATTAAACTACAAAAAAGTCTGTCTGTGACTGTAAGGAATTGCCTCTAGTATCTCTTCTTTTTTCTTTTTGGCTGCTGGTATTAAGAAAAATACCAGAAGACCACCAAGGAAGAAAGGGGCAGGAAAAGGACATAAGCATAATGAATGCCAAGATTTAATTGACACAGCAGCAGCTCATACTGTCTGTTCTCTTTGTGAAGATGTTACCCTTTGCATATTGGTAATGCTAGTCTTCTAAATAAGCATAATGAGCAGATTCATAACTCCCCCAACTATTAAAAAGAATAAAGTTGCTTCTTTAAAAAAAAAATTCTTCCCCCTCCCCCCAAGCCAAATATCCTGAATATTAAAACAGCTGAGCAGAAGGATTAGGATAAGTTTTGATATCAAGGACAGTTAACTGTTAAAAATAGCTTTTAAAAAGGTTATTGCTGTAGAGTCATTAGTGCTCTAGAGGGAGGATAGGTAGGTGGTTTAAAACGTGAAAATATGACATTTTATCTCTTCAGATTTTTCTGTCAGACTTTCATGAAAGACTTTTTCCTTGTAGCTCACCTACGTGTGATTTTCTTTTTCCGTGTTCAGCTTCTGTATGCAAACAGGTGTCAGTGTAAGGTGCCATGTAAGAATGCAAATATGAACATATGTTACGATGCGTAACTTGCTCCTTGATCTGTTGTTATAAGGATGCATGGAAAGAAAATGTGGTAGCTGGATGTTAGGAAGAAGTTCTATGCAGTGAGAGTGATTGCCCATTGGAATGGGCTGCCTGGGGAGGTGGTGGAGTCACCATCATTGGAGGTGTTCAGGAGGAGACTTGATGGGGTGCTTGGTGCCATGGTTCAGTAGGTTAGGTGGGTTGGATTGGTTGATAGGCTGAATGCGATGATCTTGAAGGTCTCTTCCAACCTGGTTTATTCTATTCTGATATAGATGCAGCCTGCTCTTTGTGTAGGAAGATAATAGGCTGGAAATGACCAGTTCTAAATTTCAGTGTTTCCATTTCTCTTCAGTGGACAGAAATGTTGACACAGTGAGCTCTCACAACCAGTCCAAATACACAAACATCAGTAATGAGAAAACTAGAGAAAATGTGAATTTTTCCAATGCAAACAGTCACATGAGGTTAATAGCAATGATTGTAATTCATCTGGGTGAAAACTGCTGTTTACAGCACAATTGTTAATAATTGTGGGTAGAGAAAACATTACACTGAATCAGAACTCTTGTGCTGAGCGTTGTGGAAGTATTTGGGCATCATTTTTAAAGCTCTCCTAAGTGAGAAGGCTCCATGATATATGAGGAATTTTCTCTCTCTCTCTCTTTCTTTTTTTTTTTTTTTAGGTTTGGTAATGATTTTCCCCTGGACTCTTATCACTGGGATTTGAGTCCAATGCAGGTGATTTATGTTCATATATAGCACTTTAAATATTTCCATCTCCCCTCCTCGTGTTCATACGTTTTCCTGTAAATCCTATATTTCAGGTCAGTTCAGGTTTAAATTCCAGTCTAGACTGAAGCTTATATCTTCCAGTTTCTGTTGGGAATGGGAGGGAAAGCAGACAGGGACAGGAGAGGAAGTATGGTACATAATTGCTAATACCTCGGTGGTAGTGTAATTTACCTGGTTAGTGCAGAAGTTAATTTAATGATTAATTTAATGATTGGAGGTAGAAGGCAAAATAAGCAGATGTTTCGCAACCATGCAGAAGCAAATATTAGAAGCACTGCATGTGGTTCTTCTGTACAGAACATCTATAAGTTGCATTGATGATAGCCTTCCCTGTGACAGTGTTGGTGGAACAGTTAATGTAAAAGAAAAGCAATCAACCACCCAAAAACCAATTACAAAACACAAAAAGAACCCCAAAGACATAAATTTTGTGATTTTTGTTTTGACAAATGAAGACCAGTGATGTTAATTGACTGCTTTGTTTTAACAACCTTCTTGTTTCCAAATAAAACTCAATACTCTTCAGTTAAAAAAAACCCCAAACCTCCAACCACCTCTTCTTTCTGTAATGTGGTCTCTCAGAGGAGTTCTGTGTGGTACGGTCATAATGTGCATGAACCAGCTTTGAGCAGACATGCAGCATAATCTAAGTGGATCTCTTGTGCAGCAAGCCTGCCTCTAGATCCTCAAACAGATCACCTAACAGTGGTGACTACCCTCTTAATCAATCAGAAAAGAACATTTCAATTATACTGCATTATAATATTGAAACAGTTGAGTTCAGAAAGGTACAAAATTACCTGTAGTGCTGCAAGAGTAACAGCACTGTGTATGCATTTGAACATATTGGTTGCCAAGCTGGCAGAAGATTAGTCAGAAAAGTATATATGAATTTCAGCCCAACATGTTTAAGTCCATGTAGCATACAGGTATGGACATAATGTTGAAGATGAGTCTCCTTGCTTAGGACAAGCAGCACATTTCTTTTCCTTTTGCTGCTTGCTAGCTCTGATTTCAATGAGGCTCTTGTGTTGAGCATCACTGTAGAGCAGGCTATCGACTGAACTGCCTTTTTGAGCTGAACCAGTGCAGGGATGTGGCAGATGGTTTGTGTTTCCATCAGGGGAGGAGGACTGGGGGGTGAATAGCATAGGAGTGCTGTGCTGCCATTGGATGCCTCTTCCCAATGACTTTCAGACACGTAAGGGGATTTCGTCTTCCTCACTCATGGAATAGATGCAGAAAAATGGTGCTGGATGAATTCCTGCTTTCAGCTGAAGATAGAGCCATATTTTTACAGCAGTATGCTGCTTTATTGACAAGAACACGGGTGTGTTTTTTTATTGTATCAGCATTTACAATTTCCCAACTTTTTAATTGGAAGTTAATGATGTATGGCTCTTCTCGTAACTAAATGAATATTTGAACTGCTGCAAGTTGCTTTTAATAATTGTTCAGCCAATCATTTAAATGATCAAAGATCTTTACTTGTGCAAAGTCATATAAATGGTAAAAATTAAAAATTAATCAACTTGATTTACACAACTAAAAGCTGCCATCTAATGGGTATTTTTCAATAAGAAGACAGCAGTAATTATGCCAAAAAAATACTCATTCCTGTAGTTTGAACGATTATAGCAATTTCCACCAGGGGTTTTCGCAGTCAGGTTCCAGTTCTGGGCAACAGTGATTAATATAAAGGTTATTAATGAGAATTCATTTTTGTACATCGAGGGGTGTTTTTTTGGTGTCAGTGTTCCAAAAGCAGTGTGGTAGGATATTAATTATAAAAGATAGCATTGGGCTGGGTGACTAAGTAACTGTATTGATTTTTCTCTCGTTTTCTGTGATGTGAAAGGTCAATTAGACTTATAGAAACAATGGAGCCTTTCACAGCAGGAACTATCGTTTCTCTGTGCTGACATCTTTTTAACCATGTACAAAGTTCATTAAATGTGCAAAGGTAGTAATGTTAAAAGGAAGAAAGTGATTGGGTCAGAGGTCACAAACCATGGCAAGCTGACAGCCTCTTGTGGATTACACCACGGGAGCTAAGTAATAGTGAGAATTGCCTTTCAGGTTGCCCACTGGGACCGAGGGGAATGAAGTCATAAGCAGCTAATACTTTTGGGTTAATTAAAAGGAGTATTGACAGCAGCTTTGTTTGTCTGGTGCTGAACGGGATGTTGTTAACCAAGTATTTTATTGGGTTACATAACATTAGTGAATTTTTGTCTTAAATAACTGATTGCCAAATTTTAACCTCAGCAGTGTTTCAGCAAACGGGTATCGAACCACACGTCTGACACTTGGACAGTCTCCTATTTTACTGTCTCCCTTCAGAAGACCTGTTGTCAGATGTAACCCATTCAAGTAATTTTCATTTCCATTGAAGTCTGCTCTCCCAGGTGTTAATGTCCAGATGTTTTCACAGGAAGATTGCAGGCAGCTAAAGCTCTGCTCTTTGTGAGATATCACAGCTTACTCGCTATAACTAGAGTGTCTGCTGTCATTCTGTTAATTTGTTCGAGCATTTGTAACGCTTCTAACTCTTTAAACTACTGTCTCATTTAAAACTTTAAGATTCAAAGCAGAACCAAAAATTCCAGTGCTGAGGACAAGAGTTTGTATTATTGTAACGTTTGCAGGACAGCTGAGTAAAGCAGTCCTGATCATTCTGGTGAAACTAATAACCTTAAGAGCACATCTGTGAAGATTTCAAAATTTATTACCATTTCTGCACAGAAATGACAAGGTAGCATACTGTGTGTTCAGGGAAATAGCCCTACATTTTTATAAGTTTTCAAAGTGTTTTTCTTCGCTGGAATGCTGAAGAGATTAATTATATGCTAGATGTGACTAATTTGCTTGTAGTCTTCATCTCAAAACATCAGGGTTTTTACTTTGCCACGCTAAAAAGAACAAACTTGTTGTGAAGTCTCCATGTAGCAATATATGTCTGACTGCTTCATTTTTTTGTGTGATCATTCTTTGATTTCAAAATGAGCTCAGAGCTGGCAGTGCAGTGAAGATTTACAGGTAGACTTCAAAGCTGACTTTCTTCTTCCATTTTCTGCTCTGACACTACTGTCCCTTTGGTTTGTTTTGCAGAAGCCTGAAGTAATGCAGACTTCATTATCTGACAATGTTAGCCACAAAGTTACTCTCTTCTCCTTTCATATCTCGGTTGATTAACAGCAAAGATGGAATCATGCCTTGTGTGTATGAGAGAGGAGTATTATCAACTGTATTTATATAAGAAAAATGTAAAAGCATGTGCTATTGTGATATAGCCAGATTGATCTCAGACAGTAATTGCTAGTTGTTGGAAATGGTTCTTGTTGCAGATTAGGAGGAGTATTGGGCATGGTAGGAGAATCAAAAGGAATTGTACATCCAAAGATTATTAAAGCATTCCATTTGTGTTTTAAGGTTTGGCTGACTTACATTGAGAGAAGGACAATTTGGACATCTGACAGAAGTTAGCCTTCTGATAAACAAAAGGATCTTGCTGTTCTGAACTGCTTCAGTCAAACAGGCATACAGCTCCATTTTGGTGGTTAGAGTTTTGAGGATGTAAACTCTGCAGATAGAGCTCAGTTGATCAGTGACAGTCACCTCATTTCTTGCAGGAGTTATTATTTATTTATTTTTTTGGTGGTGGTAATGTATGAATTAAATTAAACTCTTCACTTTGGGCTGTAATAGTTGTCTTGTAAAATTCTGTCCATTCAAAGCATCCAGGAGTGCCCTGGTTATAACTCTTTTGTGCTGTATGTTATATTAGGGCATTAAACCTCTCATCCTGAAAGCATCCAGGCTCTTCAGCGTTGTTAAGGTTGATTGCATAACAGCCTTCTGAGATTCAGAATTTCTGCTGTCTGGTCTTGCACATAGAAACTTGGGACAGAGTCTTGCCCAAAATTTCATAGCTGTGTAGTACAATAGATACCTCAGGGCAGGGTTCTTCCATCCCAGCTTAGTATCCCAACTGCAAATTAATCTGCTATTTTCTAAGGTCTGGGTGCTACATTGGTTGAAGTAGGGTCCAACAAGCAATAAAACTTCCTGCTTCTACAAAAGCTGAATAGTAATTGCTCAGTGGGAAGCTCAGCAGACATAAAGAAGGTGAGATGGAAAAGTAGCTCCTGTTAACATATGCTGAGTCCCTGAGTTGAAGTGATATATGCATGTTCAGTGGATAAGCACTCTGGTCTGGAGAGAGATAACTTGACACTTTTATTCACATCTTTCACAGTTCTCATCTGCAAGTGATAACTTTTGACACCACTGCCTGTGTGTGAAGGGTACTGATGTCCAGAGTAATATACAGTTGCTGTCCTCATACTGTAAGGCTGGCACCTGAAATGTATAACTCTTCTAATGAAATAACTCCATGAGTTTGCACTCCAAGCTTATGTGATCTAATTTGAAGGCAAGTAAGTGGGTCATATCTAGTACCTAAGCATGAGCCCTCATCATTAGTGTGCCTGGGTACAGTGTTGTGTAGCATATCTGCAGGGGTGCAATCTTGCCTCCAGGTGTCCCTGGTATTTGTGGTTACTGATTAGTTGCTTCCACTGGCTCTTCCTGATAAATTCCATGTGTGGAGGCTAAGGCCTGCAGTAGCTCGATGCCATGATGCACTGAAAGCATGTAACAAATGGTTTAATCAGGAGTACTAACTTGTATGTTTTCCATAGCTACTTTTAGAAGTTATATGTCTGACTTGTTGACTAGCATTTATGTACAAAAGCAACACTGCCCAAACTAGACCTGCAGCATGGGTTGTACTTCAAAGCTGCTGCTGCTTACAAAGCATTCTTTTGTCTCTACAATGGATTTACACCTGAATATCAAGTTGGCTGAAAAATCCATGGGGTGCAAAGGATTATAAAACTAATCAGATTAATTCATGTCCCTTTGTACTGGTCGTAAATGAAGTATATTCTCATAGTGGCAAGTTTTTATTCTGAAGTGATCAAAAGATTTTGCCGTAATCCATGTTGATTCATTGTGGGGGGGAGTGGACTTTTGAGCTCAACTGAGCACAGACCACTGCATGCTAGCACCCCATGTGCTCCAAATGGGTGAGGAACCACGGGCTGTAACTCTCTGATGGAAGCTTCTGTGCCAGTGCATCTCTATTGCTTCCAGACAAGCACTGGCTCACCCATCACCCCCCTGAGCCATGGATGTTTCTGTGGTGGCTATTCAGAGAGGTGCTGAAACAATTTGTGTTCATTTAAGTCTGATAAATGCCCAATGTTTGTCAGGGAGACTACTGTGATATCCCATCACAGCCTGCCTCTTGGTCTGTAGATTTATAGCCTTAGCAGACATGTTGATTCTGTGAGCGAACTGCTTTGTCCACTCTTCCCTGTCAAATGTATGAAGTTCTCTATGAATGGAATCTTTTACTCCTTTCCCTCCCCTGACAAAGAATTTTTAATGAGGTAAGCTGAAGTAATTTTTCTTTCCATATTTTAGCGTGTTTTTGGAGAAAATGCATCTTCTCAAGTAGAAAGCTCCAGTTCACAGCTTTTCAGTTTACAGCTCAGCTGAAAAGTCCAGAAGTTAGACCAAAAAACCCCCAAACCAACCCACCCCTCCAAAAACCCCCTGTGATTTTAGGCATGATTGCTTCTCCATGCACCTTTCTGTGTATCATGAGGTCTGTAGTGACAGGTTGGACTTGATGATCTTTGAGGTTGTTTCCAACCTTATTGATTCTATGATTCTGTTTCATTAAAAGAGAATGCCATAAGAAGAAAAAGGGGGATTCAGCCTTAGTGCAGAAATGGCATTTTATCAGCTCCACAGACTTTCTCATTGATACTTCAAAAACTGGTGGAATTATAACAAGAAATTAAAGACATTCATGTGCCTGATGATCATAGGCCTCTCCATCTTCATAAACAGTTTGTTGCCAGCTCTTCATTTGCTACTCACACCCAGTTAGTTGCACTACTCTTGAATCAGATCCTCATATTTGTCTTGGTTTCTAAATTTTTCAGTAGAATCATAGATCAGAGATCATCAAGTCCAACCTGTTACCTAACACCTCATGACAACTAAACCACGGCTCCAAGTGCCATGCCCAATCTTTTTTTGAA
Organism: Melanerpes formicivorus; assembly: GCF_026170545.1. Classification (NCBI taxonomy): domain Eukaryota; kingdom Metazoa; phylum Chordata; class Aves; order Piciformes; family Picidae; genus Melanerpes; species Melanerpes formicivorus. The sequence continues at coordinate 19,383,081 of NW_027142364.1, read as the reverse complement.
CACCTCCAGGGATGGTGACTCCACCACCTCCCTGGGCACCATGTACCAATGACCAATTACTCTTTCTGTGAAGAACTTTCTCCTCACCTTGAGCCTAAACTTCCCCTGGCACAGCTTGAGACTGTGTCCTCTTGTTCTGCCACTGGTTGCCTGGGAGAAGAGACCAACCCCCACAAGTCTACAGTCTCCTTTCAGGTAGTTGTAGAGAGCAATAAGGAGCTGCTCTGAGCCTCCTCTTCTCCAGGCTAAACA